>NW_023339796.1:19159608-19165830 GCF_004916995.1 Morone saxatilis | reverse complement strand
CGGTATGGGACAAATAAAGCTGGATGGCTTCTACTACTGCGCATGTACGTTAAATTGTTGGAAAAGGCTATTCATGCAATACACTTGAATATGCCTTTTTTCCAAAATCTTTCTTCAAGGCTCGCTTCAAAAAAATACATAGACCTGTCATTCTGCTAAGCACTTTTATGTTGTGTCAAGCACCTGCAAGCCCTTGCTGGCACCCTTGTCGGGGTGGAGCTCAAGTGTAAACAAAATGCAATAATGTGCATTATCATGGAGTCAGATCTCAAGGCCACAAGAATAATGCTAATGTAATGTATAATACAATTTTTACTGTGCAGTTGCCAGCAGTCGGAGTACAATATTTTTGCTGTTTCTTGGTTTTCTTTGTTTTATGTTCAAATTGTTCATCTTACCAGGCAAGGGGTCATGTCTGCCAGAAAAGCGTAGAGTAAAGGTGAAGAGTAAATGGAAGCTATTTGCTAATGCGGTACGTTGCATGTGGACACACTTTATGACATGTTGTTAGTGTGGTGGGCCTATTTCTGTATTTATGTTACCTGAGCTGGTTGAGTTGCAAGATAGTTAATTGCATTGCTGTATTTCTTCATCTTAAGTGTCATCCTGGCTAGTATATTCCGTCATATATTTTATAATGTATTTTTATATTTTCTGTAGCATATGCCCCCACATTATCTGCATTTTAGCTGGCCTTTTTTGCCACCTTCTGGTTAGATGCTTAACGCATTTAGTTTCCGGGTTAGTACTTGTAGCTCTTGGTGAAATGACATAAAGTCTCAAATCTAATTTAATCTAAAATGTTTAATCTACTTATGGTTTTTAAAAGTTGGAAACATGCTAGTCCTGCTCAGCTGATAGACACATACACGTTGCGATTGCTGTCTTGGCAGTCTTTTTTTTTACATTCTCTATTGTGATATTTCAGGTAACAGTCCTACGATGTTGGTTTCAGTTCTGTATATATTTAGCCAAGAGAATGTACATATTATTAGCACTTGCTTGTTAGCTTGGTAAGCCATTAATAAGTCAGTAACACCATTTGAGAAAAGTTTGGTCTGTGGCATTTTTCGTTCAAGTAAATTCAATATATCGAGTAACGCTTCCTCCCTTGTGAATTGGATTGCTCTTAATTTTTTTAAGTTGCTTTTAGGGACAAAAAGTTGTAGGCAAATGAAAAATTTAACTATAAATTAATAGAATGTGCTGCCAGCTCTAATAACAGGAAATGATTCATTGAATGAACAGCAATATAGTCACAGTATATCACAGGTCAAAAAATATTATCTAAGCAATAAAATTATGAAAGCACAAAATATGATATATTTGTCCGTGTACAACAACATGTATTTGGTTAGCTCTTAAATTACTGTAGCACGCTGCCCCTTTGGGTCTGCTATGATGCAAGTCAGGCGGTTTCCAACGCTTTTTGACTTACTGGTCCCTTAAACATCTAGGCAGTATCTACTTGGTGACTATACGTCACAGGTATTGGACTTCAGTTATGTGCAGTTTAGAAATTAAACCCAAGGATGAATTACGCCCTGAGATTGTTTCATCTCAGTTGCTTTGGGGTGCAAATATCTTTTATTTCTAAGGGACAAAAAGCTGGCAAAAATTCAAGATTAAAAAAAGAGCCCAAACAACACAATGTTGCTAAAACATATTTTTCCCCTGCAAAAGGGGGCTTTTCCTGGGCGTCCTACTGCTGGGTTCCCATCTTTCCAGGTTTGGGAAACACTGATGGTATAGCTAGAGCCTGATGACTAATTAGACATTTTTTCAAAAGAATAAATCCATCAGACACATGTCTACAACTTGGTTGATTCCAGATATGGAAATCTTGCTCTTCTTGTGGCTGTAACATTTCTGAAAGACATATGAGTGACAAATATTAGTGTGATAATGTCTAATGATACATATAATGATGGAACATATTTGTCAAAGTCACCTGTTGGCTTCTGCCTCATCGGCTGACTCAGGAAGTTCTTTTCGCTGGTCTCAAGGAAGCAGGAAGCCGAGGCTCCCAACTGACCAGTGTAAGGATGCTGAAGACTGGGTGGGGGTATGACCCAAGTGTACACGGCCAACATTTGAGCAGTGGAAGCCGACTAATCCCGCCTGCTTCTTCCTGACATAGCTCCTAAAGCTGTGGCTGTTTGTCTGAAAGGGGGACATTACAACAGTTAACACTTCCAACGTAGGTCAAAAAGCACATTTGCTAACTCAGAACTGGTTAAAACAAACACTGAAAAATAGGTTAATATTTTGCATCTGATAAACCAGACACCTACCTAACCGATGTTGGAAACAACTCCTGCATAAAGACACTACATATGGAACCAGCCCAGATCAGGAAAAAACGTGCTGCAACAACTAAAGTTAAAATAGCAATGGCATAACCTGAAAACAGAACAAAACGATTAGACTTAACAAACAGGACAAAAATATGAAATCGTAATTTTGTTAACCAAACCAATGATGTACCTTGGGGAACAGCTAGGATGAGTATGCAACAGAGTCCTCCAGTCAGAAGTGTTGACATTAATAATATTCTTCTACCAAAAACCTCCAACAACCACATGGAAAGTAAAACAGCTGGTATTTCAATAGCACCAAACAAGAGCTGTGTCATGAAGATGCTCAAGCCAAAGTTTCCCATATTCAAATACAGGCAGTAGTAGGAAAGATTCAATGAAAACCTTAAAAAGAAGAATATAACATCCATTATATAATGTCCATGACACCAGTTTTTGAACGGTTCCCTAATTGTTCCAGGTTTGTGATTGGTGTCAGGTATGTGACTGTGAGGCAGCAGGAGTAGGACCCAAATGCAGATAGTCGAGGCAGAGGAACAGTTCAATGATTTAATGACCAGCTAAGTATGCAAATAAGCTTACAGGCAGAGACAATTAAACTGTGCAGGTAAGAAGAAGAAGTTTTTCATCCAGACGTAACAGTAAATGACTGAAATCATAACAGGTTGGTTCCCAGGATAGGCTGACATTCACTGAAAGGTAGCGTTAGCTTAACGATATTAAGTTAACTACTCCTTGGGGATATCAAAACATTAACATAAAACTCAAATTAGCTGACGCCTCATTAGGTATAACCAGCACTGTTGAGAAAGAAGTTTAACCTTAACTCTCTCTCTCTACATGGCTCTGGGTATATCACAGTCACTGACTTGTCGTTTAAACTCATGCATGCATACATCTAAAACTGTGGGTCTGCAACTGCAGGGACTCTGGCTCTACAAGGCTATATGTTTCTCAGCTTTCTCAAGAACCAATCATCCAAACTACAGTACTTCACACTCAACACTGCACTTCTTTGGGTCCTCAGCAATAAACCCATCAAATGTGATGTGGGATGAATGGTTTTTGAGAAAGCTGATTGACAGAAAGAGATTCTTTCTATTTTAGTTAATAAAATGCAATAAAGTGCAATGAATTTCTGCAACTATGAAATTACTATAAATCATAGGTTATACTACTACTGTATTAATACAGAACTGTAACCATTTCATGTCAAATATATCATCCATATTTTCATTAACTTATTAAAGATTTTGGACATTTAAACTTACCATGCCAGTAATACAATGAAGAAATATCTGGTGAGTAGAGGGGATCTGAAAATAATTTTTATGCCTCCTTTGTTCACAGTGTCTTTCACTGCAATCTGTGTCAGAAACATTATTTAATGCAACACAGAAATTTCCTGTATACTTTCCTTCCTAAATAAATTAATAATCTATTAAATATTTATCTAATTAAATAATAAGTTTATTATTTTAAAACTCCATTCTAACGCTGTTCTATAACATGTTTTTTTAAGATTTATTTGACCAGCATAGACATTTTATCTCATTTAACACACAATGAAACAAATAAATAAAGGCCTTTTTGAGAATAATGCGGTGAAATAAATACAAACAACATACACATACACACAAACATACAAACATACAAAAAGATCCTCAGAGCTCTTTGTAGTAACATATACAACAGATTGTAATGGACTTTTAAAATGATGCTGCATTCACATGGATTCAGGCTGACGGACAACACCTTCTTGACGGCACAGGGGGGAAAAAACATGGAAACGATGGTGACGTCATATTGTCAACAAAGAATGGAATAAAATATATTAAAAAATATATATTGTGTCTATTATTTTATGTAAATAATAACTAATATTCTATGTAATTATGCATGTAGCTATAAAATACAGCTTTCTCTTAACATTCAATTGCAATTCAATTGAATTTAAAATTAATGTTAAATTCCCTCTATTATCCCTCTGCTAACTTTGCTATCTGTGGCAGCTTTAAGTTTCAGTACCTTTTCCAACAGAGAGTCTGGAACAGTGCGTTTGTTGATGGCTGCCACTTTGGCAATCAGCTGTTTAGCCTCTTCTGTCCTTCCTCTGCTTAACAACCATCTGGCTGACTCTGGAATAAACCTGATAGAAACCAGGAAAGATGACATAGTCTATAGTATACAAATAAAACAATAAAAGGCCATTAAAGAGTTAATGCCCACCATATGTAGATAACCACCACTGCAAGTGGAGAAGCTATGATTAGTTGAGCCAGTCTCCAGTCTCTGATGGCATAGATCACACCAGCAAGAATGCACTGTCCAACTGCACCAAAAAGCTGAGTCACACATACTCCCCATGATCGTTTGGACATCCCGATCCATTCAGTGGCTGCAAATAAGAAATATTAAATGTGTTGTACATTGCATTAAAATAGACAATCATGTAAAACAACTGTTGTAAAAGATTTAAGGTTCTGAATGTTTAGAACATAAAGTACTACAAATAACTACCATTACAGTACGTGTTTATCTACATTTTACTTCTATGGCTCACTCTAAATATATAACTTATTTTCTCTCATAATATTGCAATCAGTTAGTCATTATATTACAATGCCTTTAATCAGTTGTGCTGCCTTTGTAGTCCAAAAGTATCTGATGAGATCTATGGCACAACGCAGATTTACTATGGAAAAGTCTGAGTCTTTTTTAAGAAGAAGGATGAAAGAGCTTTTATTTCAGAAAGAGTGTTTCATTTCTAGCCAGCTAATTAAGCTAATGTTAGTGTGACTTGGTTTTTAAAGTTTTAAAGTTTTTAAAATGAGATGGTCAAAAGTATACTGTCAATGGTAAAGAGCATTTTTAAATAGCATCCAGGGCTTTCACTCAGTGGATGTGCTATTCATGGATGTTTTTGGTTTTTTCCTCCACATATTCTGTAACCCCACAAACTAATGTAACCTAGCTAGTTAATGATGTCTGCTTGTAATGCTCAGTTACTGCTGCAGGCAGTGAGCTGATTACAACATGCTAACATAGCGGCTTACATTACAGCAGACACACACAGTTTAATCTATTCCCTACACTTCTGAGTTTGAATTTTAAGATGTCAACTTGCAACAGACATTTTTCACTTTTCTATGGACCTAATTAAAAATCAATTAGATAGATTAATCGATAACCAGTAGTTACTTCCTTATCCTAAATATGTATAAACTCATTATACATACACAGTATAATACAGTTGACTCGATATCCTCCAGCTCCAAATCCCACCAAGAGCTGGGATACTAAATATAAGTAGACATTGGGGCATAGCGCTGTTGTTATAGTAAATATGAACATTATAACTGCTGGAATTTGAGATGCTCGTCTGCGACCAAACCTGCAACAAAAAATAAAATAAAATGATGCAGTATAGATAGATAGTATCAATCAAGAGCAGTTTCTGTTATGATAAATACACTGAATTAAAAAAGTTGCTGGTTATTTTAATGATAATGAAGAGAAAGAAAGAAATATTTATAACCATAAGCTCCACTTAATAAATGAGTCCATCTAAGTTATCAACTAAATCATGAATGTATGTACAGTAAATATGTAACACTTAGCACACAGGCGGCACCAGGGCATCTGGTATGGGGAAGTTAAATTATTACAACTCTAAAATTAAAATTACAATCAAATTTAAAATTTCACTCTTAACACAAAATTCACATTCATTTATCCTGAGCTCAATTTGTTTTCACCAGTCAGAGATGTTTGTTTTGTTATTGCTGTCATACATCTCAAATACACTTACGATTCAGCAAAAGGTCCAAATATCAGGGAACCAACAAGAATACCGGCCAAGAGCACTGCTTGTATCACTTGAACCAAGTTAGCCTTGTCACAA
>NW_023339796.1:19154776-19159583 GCF_004916995.1 Morone saxatilis | reverse complement strand
CAACTAGATCAAACACTGTTACAAAAAATAACCAACTGTTTTAATTAATGCTTTCATCGAAGGTTACTAATCATTATTAACTCCTCTGTTTACATTCATTACTTACTCAGCCTGACGAATGGTGGGCTTCCATACAGCGTGTTCACATAAGTAACCATCCCATTCTGGCACCCCGTGGTCTCCTTGGAGTCCCGCTACTCCTGTAAATGGCACCATCGTCCAGTCCAGACGGGACAAAACATCACCGACACTTGTGACAAGGCTAACTTGGTTCAGGTGATACAAGCAGTGCTCTTGGTCGGTATTCTTGTTGGTTCCCTGATATTTGGACCTTTTGCTGAATCGTAAGTGTATTTCATGCATTCAAGTCAAATCAAATAAATTTTATTTATATAGCCCGATTTCACAAATCAGAAGTTTGACTCAAGGTGCTTTACAATCTGTACAGAATACAACACCTTCTATCCCCAGACAAAAACCTTAAAGAGGGACTCAACTCTGCGCAAGAGGATGAGCCAGCTGACCTAATAGCAGTTGTCAAGATGTCATGGAAGGGCAGCGTTCCACCTAAAAAACCTAAATATATATTTGCACCTGCATGTTTAATACTAGATGTGAAAATATTCTGGCTCTACAGCTGTTTTTCCTCTCACTCGTAGTATGTGTACTGCAACGCTGAGCAGCAGCTCTCGTTCTTTAGATGCAGACCATTAAATTAGCATAAAATGAGAGGCTCAGTCGTAACCCTAACTTCAAGTCTGATGTGACTCGGTAAGAGAGGTATCAAATGAATTGTATCTATGATGTGAAGGAAAATATATATGTAACCACACACAAATACATAAATATGATACCTCATAAAGATGGCACCTCATTCATTTCTATGAAGGTTTACTGAACCCTGCACAGGAAGTGTTTTTGTACACATAATGCCCAGTGTGCATTGACACTGCCAAGTGTCAAGTATCCACTGTTCAGTACATACATTTAGAGTTTTGGCTTAGATACATGTGAGCGATTATTATGAGCTCATGGTTATAGCTATTTCTGTTTTTCTCTGAATTATCACACACATAACCAGTAACTCTTTTAGTGTATTTATCATAACATAAGCTGGTCTTGACTGATATTATCTATCTATCTATGCTGTCATAATTTAGTTTTTCTCTTTCTGTTGCAGGTTTGGCCGCAGACGTGCAACTCAAATTCCAGCAGTTATAATGTTCGTATTTATTGTAACGACAGCGCTATGCCCCAATGTCTACTTATATTTAGTATCCCAGTTCTTGGTGGGATTTGGAGCTGGAGGATATCGAGTCAACTGTATGATACTGGGTATGTATAATGAGTTTATACATATTTAGGATAAGGTAGCAAGTAGCAACTGTTTTAATTATTGATTAATCTGCTGATTATTTTCTCAATAATTGATAAATCATTTGGTCTATAAAATGTTGAAAATGTCTTCTACATTGCTGTTGAGGATGCTGACTTTTTACGTAAGGCTATAGACCTAGCTTTAGCCTCAGTCTTTTAGCACAATATCATGAATGTAGGAATTATATATAAAACGTTACGTTACTCTTATTATGAGTCAGGTGGAAACTAAGCCAGAGGGGTTTTCAGCCACCTCATTAGCTAATGTTATGATTTGAAAATATTGCGCAGCTGACTTGAATCGTGGTAGTATCTGCAGCTGTCAACCTTGTAAACTGCATACGCAACAGTTCACACTGCCAACCTGAGTAGCGCATGTGGGTGGTGGAGCGTTTTGCTTTTTATTTTGGCGCCCATATTAAATAAATTAGAGCAGTCACACTCCCTGTGTGAGTCTCAGCCACAGCTGCAGCGATGCTTCACTAGAGAGTCGAGGTCTCGCCTATTTTTTCCGCAAGCGGTTCCCAGCAAAAATAGACAGTGAAAAGGCTCTGTTCATAGTCATATCGACATTATACCAGCAACGTATACACCTCAAGTGTAAAGAGGCCAGGCTTAGCAAACAGTTTGTTATCGTGCCATAGAAATCATCAGATACTTTATGACTACAAAGTTTAGCATAACCGATTAAATGCATTTGCATAATGACAAATGAATTGCAAAAAATATGAGAGGTTCATATTTAAAGTGATCGATGTTAGAAAAATGTCAGTACAGTAACAGGGTCTGTGTAGATATTTGTAGTAATTAATGTTCCTTATTGAAAACATTAAATCTTTTACTTCAGTTGTTTTACACAAGTGCCTGTTTTAATTATTTACCTAACTGCAGCCACTGAATGGATCGGGATGTCCAAACGATCATGGGGAGTATGTGTGACTCAGCTATTTGGTGCAGTTGCACAGTGCATCCTCGCTGGTATGATCTATGCCATCAGAGACTGGAGACTGGCTCAACTAATCACAGCTGCTCCACTTGCAGTGGTGGTTATCTACATATGGTGGGCATTAACTCTTTTTTTAAAGGTCCAGTGTGTAACATTTAGGGGGATCTGTTGGCAGAAATGGAATATAATATTCCTACATATGTTTTTATTAACATATATATGGCCAGAATACAAAAACATTTTTGGATGAAGTAGATCCTTACCTCTCGTGAAAATATGCCGTATCATCTCAGGCTATCTTAATGTAAACCAATTGTTTTATTCAAAACATGGATATTGAAATTACATCACAATATAATGAACATGTTTGGCCTTCTATTGTTTTTGCTGTGGTGGTGGTAGAATGGTGCAGGACAGCAGAACAGCCTCCTCATCAACAATCTGCAATATATTGAAACAACAGATGGTTGCAGAAGACCCCATGTAAACCAAAAGTGACTTTTTATTTTTAGACTTAGTTGACATGAAACATTTGTGCACAGCGTGTCAACTCTCTGCTCTGTCTGCGTCTCTGTCACTGTGCTGCGTGTGTGTGTGCAGAGGCGGGATAGACAGCGGTAGAGAGCCGCACACTCACCACACCACTGCAAGTGCGACAAAAGCCAGTGAACAAAAAGAAAATAGGAGTTATTTTTCAATGTAATCTGTGAGAAGGAAAATAAACACTCAGCAAAACACAGTTCATTCAGGTAAAGGCTATACTGAATCTACAAATACACTAACCTTTTAAAGAGAGAGAAACTCCCTCTAGACAGCAACAAGACTAGAAAAGATTACAGAAGGTTTGTTTTATTAAGGAAAGTACAAGTATTGGATTAGGACTCAGATCAGCAGATAATAAAAGAAATGGGGATTGGGGGCAAAGAAAAACTTGACTGGGATCATGACATTTTTAACGTGGTGTTTAATTGGTATCGAGAATCGTAAAATCAAAGCCCTGTTTGGATCTTCAGACAAGAACTTCTTAAGGTTTAACAGTGAATAAACAAGAAATCTCATCTGTTTTTTTAACTTGTGCCACTTTTGGTCTATTTCTCTTTTTGTGTAATTACCTGAAAATAATTTTTTTTTCTCCCAATGCTGTGGGTTGTGGGGCTGTTGTGGCCACCGTGTTTCTACAATAGCCCAGAATGGACACACCAAACACTGGCTGTTGATACATTGTCTTTCTTTTGGAGTGTATTTATTTGGTTGCAATCTCATTCTACAACTTAAGTGGCAACTAGATGCCACTAAATCCTACACAATGGCCCTTTAATTGCTTTATTATTTTTTTACTATTTAGTCTTTCCTGGTTTCTGTCAGGTTTATTCCAGAGTCAGCCAGATGGTTGTTAAGCAGAGGAAGGACAGAAGAGGCTAAACAGCTGATTGTCAAGGCAGCAACCGTCAACCAACGCACTGTTCCAGACTCTCTGTTGGAAAAGGTACTGAAACTTAAAGCTGCCACAGATAGCAAAGTTAGCAGAGGGATAATAAAGGGAATTTAACATTAATTTTAAATTCAATTGAATTGCAATTGAATGTTAAGAGAAAGCTGTTGGAAAAGGTACTGAAACTTAAAGCTGCCACATGCAGTATACAGCATACAATAACTGAAAACTAATAAGATCCCTGGTGAAATATCCCATTCCCCTTGCATTTGTTTTGAAATGTTTTAAAACTGCAAATAACTGAAACTTGTTATTTTAAAAGTCCATTCCAACTCTCTATCTGTTTGCAAGCTGCCTTTTTTGTTTATTTCATGTCACGTTTTTCTCCTCTTATGTATTCCACAGTGTGTTTAATTTAGGGCACTTGCTTGTCAATCAACCTATGGGGTTTGGATCAACAGTTATGACTAGTTGTTCTGTCACTCCACAGAGTCACAGAAAATGTCCTTTGTGATAAAGGTGTGTTCCATTTGAATAGGGAAATTGGAATTTCCAAGTTCCTAGTCGAATATTTCAACTGGAAAACTCTCTGAAGTTGGATTTCCAAGTCAGAAGAACCTCACCAACCTCATTCTAAATCGGTCATACACACGCTGTCTAACTTCTGGTTGTGAACATTTGGCTACGATGCTGGCTACAGTGTAATGCATTGGAATGCATCAACTAGTATTGCTAACAATTACTAACTGGCTAGAGCTTGGTTTTCTAACTTCTCATACTTGAACGCAGTCTCCTTGGGTTTGATGTCATTCCCAACTCCGACTTTGGACTTCCAGGGTTAATGGAACGCACTATTAAGTTTACTCATAGCGGGCTGCCATTTTTAAAATGCCAGTACAACATGCAGCATTTATGTGGAATAAATAAGACTTTGTTAGGAAGCAGTCCGTAGGATTTAATGACATCTAGTTGTGTAGCGAGGGAAAAACATGAATAAAGCCAGTGTTTGTCCATTCTGGGTTACTCTAGAAACATGGCGGCCACCACAGTAG
>NW_023339796.1:19123888-19154751 GCF_004916995.1 Morone saxatilis | reverse complement strand
TTTTTGTTGTTGTTTGAGAGAGATTTGTTCTGTCACTTTCAAGAGTCACAGAAAATGTCCTTTTGTGATAAAGGTGTGGTTCCATTTGAATAGGGAAAATTGGAATTCAAAGTTCCTAGTCGAATATTTCAACTGGAAACTCTTGAAGTGGATTTCAAGTCAGAGAACTCACCAACCTCATTCTAAATCGGCATACACACGCTGTTAATTCTGGTGTGGAACATTTGGCTACGATGCTGGCATACAGGTTAATGCATTGGATGCATCAACTAGTATGCTAACAATTACTAACTGGCTAGAGCTTGTTTCTAACTTCTCATACTTGAACGACAGTCTCCTTGGGGGTTGATGTCATTCCCAACTCCACTTTGGACTTCCAGGGTTAATGGAACGCACTATTAAGTTTACTCATAGCGGGCTGCCATTTTAAAATGCCAGTAAACATGCCAGCATTTATGTGGAATAAATAAGGACTTTGTTAGGAAAGCAGTCGTAGGATTTAATGACATCTAGTTGTGTAGCGAGGAAAAACATGAATAAGCCCAGTGTTTGTCATTCTGGGTTACTCTAGAAACATGGCGGCCACCACAGTAGGCTACTCACGGTTCAGGAGATAAAAACGGCTCATTCTAAGGTAACAAAAACATTCTTATTTTTAGATGATTATACAGAAATAAAACCCTACCTATGGATATTATATTCCATTTCTGCCTATACAGCCTTCTAAATGTTTCACACTGGACCTTTAAAAGCCAGCCTAACAAGGCTCCACCTTTTTGTATCCTTTAAAGGACATACACAAGGACAATACACAAGTAAACAATGTATGGATTTGAAGACGTGCGAATCACAGAGCCATGCCCAGTGGAGTTTTGGCTCTGACACGTGCCACAAATTCAGCTCATTTTACCACAGACACCAGTGTTACAATTGACCTAACAATAATTTGTGTGTCTGCCCAAGTTCACACCAAGTTTCATAATAAATAAGGCCAATAGAACAGCACCAAAAACATAACCTCCTTGACGGAGGTATAAAAGAAGCATATGCTGAAGAAACAGTTTTGAGTTTGAATGGATTTTTAAAATAATATAAAATTAAATAATAAACATGTATTTATTTCAGTGGGTACTGATTTATTTGGATATTTATTTATTTCATTGCCTCTCATTCATTTAATTTAGGGAGAAATATTTCTATTTTCCCTTTAATATTGAGTTATTACTTATTAATATATTTAATCCCTTTTTGATTTCATTGTCCATGTATTAATTTATTTTTCTGTTACTTAATATAATATTATATATATATAATATTATGACCTAACTAGTAGTCGATAGTCATACTGTTTTCCTTTTAACAAATGACTTGTACTGAAATACCTGTTACCATTAGTATGAGATTAAGTTTGTAGTTTCAGTAAAATATGAATTACTTTATATTAATAAGGATACAGGATGTGTGCACATTTTTCATTGTTCCATTGAATAATGTTTCTGACACAGATTGCAGTGAAAGACACTGTGAACAAAGGAGGCATAAAGGTTATTTTCAGATCACCTCTACTGACCAGATATTTCATCGTTGTATTATTTGCATGGTAAGTTTAAATTTCCATAACAACAACAATATATTAAACCCCTAAAATTATTACAGTTCTGTATGAACACTGAACAGTAGTGTTTGATCCAATTATTGAACTTCTGATAGCAGATATTATTGACTGGCCTTCATAACCACGTATAATATTCAATAATATATATATTTTTATATATATATAATATAATATTGGTTAGTTGGGAGGTAACTCGATGCTTCAGAATAACTGACCAATCACAGATCTGAAACAATTAAGCTGCAGTTAAAACAAATGGTGTGCATGAGTTATCGATCTTATAAACTGTAATGCAGGACATCCTCTGTTTGAATAATGTGTTTTCTTCCTTTTTTAAGGTTTTCAGTGAATGTTGCCTTCTTCAGCCTGTACTTTAATATGGGAAACTTTGGCTTGAGCATCTTCATGACACAGTTCTTGTTTGGTGCTATTGAAATACCAGCTATTTTACTTTCCATGTGGTTGTTGGAGGTTTTTGGAAGAAGGATATTATTAATGTCAACACTTCTGACTGGAGGACTGTGTTGCGTATTTATCCTCGCTGTTCCTCAAGGTAAACCATTTGGTTTGGTTAGCAAAAATGTTGATTTCATGTTTTTGTCCTGTTAAGTTTCATTTTTGTTTGTATTTTTCAGGATATGCTATTGCTGTTACATCTTTAGCTGTTGCAGCGCGTTTTTTCCTGGCCTGGGCTGGTTCTGTGTGTAGTGTCTTTATGCAGGAGTTGTTTCCGACATCTGTTAGGTAGGTGTCTGGCACATGAGCTGCAAAAAAACCTGACATGACTTAATGAGTTAAATAACCTTCTCTGTTGTTTGAAATTCTTTATTAGGAATAACCCCTTATGACATGCCATCTCATTTTCAATGACAAAAAGTAATTTATACACTACACTAAAGATAACAGCGACAATTAAATCAAATTTGACAAAAACAAAGCCATATCATACAGAGACAAAACAAAAACAACAAAATCTAAACTATCAAGACAAGATCAGATCATACTCCAAACAGAGCATGAAAAGGTAGGTATGGTAATAGAGTTACAAACCTTGATAACAAAATTAAAGAGAAAGTGCATGTGGAAACATAAGGCTGGCAGCAGCAGCTCTGCAGCAGCCAACGCAGCTGACATGCTCTCGGTGCACACCACGCCGTTCAGACACAGCCGCCAAGCACTGTAGACGCCAGGCTTCGCTCAGACGGCCTATGTGAATGAGACGTTACAGGTAGATTGATCCAGTCCAAGGGAGCTTTAAACATGAAGCAATAGCTCTTAGCTATTGACTTAGAGACTGCAGGAACAGAAAAAAGAGCTATGTAGAATGTCTCTATTGATAACTAGAGGAGAAAGGAATCATAAACGGTTTTAAGTAGTGAGGGTGACTGAAATGTATACATTTAAAAATAAACTGCAGCCCATGCTTACTTCTTATGCTAGCTATGTCAGAAAAATTAAAACAATTGCAAGAATACATTTAACAGTATATTTTTTATATATATTTTTTGACCTACGTTGGAAGTGTTAACTGTTGTTATGTCCCCCTTTCAGACAAACAGCCACAGCTTTAGGAGCCATGTCAGGAAGAGCAGGCGGATTAGTGGCTCCACTGCTCAACATATTGGCCACATACCACTGGGTCATACCCACCACAGTCTTCAGCATCCTTACACTGGTCAGTGGAGCTCTCGGCTTCCTGCTTCCTGAGACCAGGAGAAAAGAACTTCCTGAGTCAGCCGATGAGGCAGAAACCAACAGGTGACTATGACAAATATGTTCTATCATTAAAGACATTAGACTGTTGATATCTCTTACATTTCTTCATTTCATCAAGGATAAATCATAGTCATGCAGCTGTTTATGTCCTGTGTCTTTCAGAAATGTTACCGCTACAAGAAGAGGAAGTTGTCTGTATCCGGAATCAATAGAACTGTAAACATTGTCATTAAAATTTGTAATTATTTCTTTTTCAAACAATACATCAGTCATAACTTACTGTACATCAGTGCTTCCAACCTGGGGGTCAGGTCCTCCCATTGGTTCCCAAGAAAAGTCAGAGGATATAAATATAAATATATTTCTGTTTTACAGATTTTTTTATTATTTCTTTCAAATTTTATATTTAATAAAAGTGTCATCATCATTTAGATGTTGATAAGAGCACAATATAAGGATACTATATATGCTGATATAAAGAATATGGACATATTTCTAGTCTTGTATTGCATGTGCTAAATAAAATAAAACAACCCTGTGATAAAGAACTTTTATTAATCTTATAATGTTAAGTTACACCATCCTGTTTGCTGCCTCATTTGCCATCATCCACTGTAACCACGTAGTGCTGGGTGTTCTAACAGATTTACATTTTTTACCTGTAGGCTCTAACCAATATACACTCTATAGCATAACCCCATATAAATATAATAACCATGTTTAAGGTCAAGGGAGATTTATTTATTTTTATCTATTCAAAGCACCAATAAAATGTCTTAGACGGGATGTTGTGGTCATATCAAGCAACGATTCAGCAACTTTAGCAATGTTTAAAACACAAAGCCATTGTAAAAACTTGGTACTCAAGCTTTGATGACTTTCCATTCATTTTTGCTTTAATCAAGAATTGACATAATGATGGTTGAACATTTTCAAAACACATGGCTCTATGAAAACCTTTAGCCTCTTTTAAAATCCTACTGAGGAAATGAACAGTTGTCAAGATCATAAGTATTCAACATTTGTGCTCATTAGCATTAATGCTGTGTTTTTTTAGCTAGATATGGTGCACCCAAACAGATGGTAGATTTAACTCACAAGCATCAGAATTGAGATATTTTGAGAGAAACATTTCCACCCCAGATGAATAGTCTTTTGAAGTGAACATTGTATAAGTTTACTAGCAAGGAGTTAAAGATGTAAAGGTAACAATCTGGAGTTCAGTCCAGGTGAGAATAAAAAAACAAATGATAAGTAACATATTGTTCAGGTGAACACCTCATTGTAGTCATTGGGTCCACTAAAATATAAGGTTAAACATTAATGGATATTGTTCTTGTTTCATCAACATGGCTGAATTTGGAGAGATCCTGAAGAGCATTGGAGAATATGGATTATTCCAGCAGCTCACTCTGATTGCACTTTGCTTTCCAAATTTCACTCAGTCTTTTATTCAGAGATCCAGAGTGACACCGTAACACAGACTGGATCCCTCAGGCTGACTCTAACATGACCACAGATGAGCTACCTAAGCTACCTGTTTCTCCCTGCCTCCAGTCGTTATGCTAAGCTAAGCTAAGCAACTGCTGACAGAAGCTCCATATTTAGCATATAGATATTAGAGTGGAGACTGCAAATCGACCTTGTTATGAATAAGAACAATGGGTTACAGGTAGAGACCGTTTGAAAAAGAGACATCTCGTAGAGATGTTTCAATCTAATTTTTTCTTTTCTGATACCAATTCCAATTTTTGTATTAGCTGATACAGAGTATGATCCAATACATTTGTGTTAAAAATATATAAAATATGTCCCGTTTTGGGGTTAATACATTCCGTCGTATCAGATCGGTGCACAGAGACACGTATACTCGCAGATACCAACACTGCATTTAAGGCAAGAGGGATCTCTAATACCGCTATCAGAACAACTCTAGTTGTAACTATTGCTTTTAGAGCTTCATAAAATAAGGGTCTGCCCTGGAGTTTAGTATGAACTATATGGGATGCTGTCTGGTATTACATTTATTTAAACTTGAAGGGGTCATCAAAACAAAACTGCTTCAGTGATCAAAGTTGTAATTTTATTACAGATTTATTATTCATCAATACATTCAGAACACAACATTTCCATATCAGAATATTTACAATTTCGATGTCCAGACTGTATACAGACATTTAACAGTCGAATTACACCATGATTATTACTCTTTACTCATTCATTTATTTAAAATCACTTCGAAATATACAGTTATTTAGGAAACATTACACCCTCTGCTTCTCTTCATGTTAAGAAAATGATGTCATGTTATAAAATACATTCATCTTGTAGCTGTAATGTAAAGGCACATACTGTATTTATGGCACAAATTTGACAAAAAAATGACATTAATGTTAAAAATTGTGTTTGATACAGATTCATAAAAAATATAATGGTAAATGAAAACATGAAATGTGTGTTTTTGTTAAGTAATTAAATGTTAAGTGGTTATCATATCCATTTAAGTGATTTTTAAAAACATCTTAATACAATGTCTTTATTTTTTGTATATTTCAACTTGTGTATTACTATCAAGTAAACACAGTCGTATTATTATCAAGTAAACACAGTCGTGCTGTTACCCGAGTAAATCATCCATCCAGCTACTACTTGTGACAGTATTTTCTGCTGTTTGCTCAGTGCTGTTGTTGTCAGACACTGAAAGACTGTCCACA
Source organism: Morone saxatilis (assembly GCF_004916995.1). Classification (NCBI taxonomy): domain Eukaryota; kingdom Metazoa; phylum Chordata; class Actinopteri; family Moronidae; genus Morone; species Morone saxatilis. Next base: position 19,148,706 of record NW_023339796.1, on the reverse strand, counting down.
AATAAATTTATATCACTTGGCTCAGACACTGGCAGCAACTGTGGTTCTGATGCAAAGATGTCATCAGCAAAAAGATCTGTCTGGGCTGAAGGAGCAGCAGTGGAAAATGCATCTGAACCAAATAAATCACTCAGTGAGTTAGAAGTGGCTGGGGTTGATGGCAGCACTGTAAACACATCTGTACCGCTGGAGATGTCACTGACTCCAAATATATCATCGGTAAACGCAGATGGTTGGTTTGTGTAAGCATCAGTTCCTTTGTGATCAGACACATTAACAGTAGGTGACTGAGTGAACAGAACGTCACTTCTGTCGAATATGTCGAAGTCGGAACACTGCTCTCTTGTCTGGCTGTTTGTACCGAAAGGACATAAGGTTTGATCCCCTTCTTGGTCTACAGGTGCTGAATCAGGGACAATAAGCTGATCCGTCATGCCAAGCATCACTTCATTCTCAGTTGATGCTGGCTGAGAGTCAAGCAGGCTAAAAGTATCAGCAGGCGCAGCTTCAGACAGAACTGTGTCACTCAAAGAAGATGAAAATATATCACTGGGGGTGTTCATGAAAATGTCCTGAGAGTCAGGCGGACCAAAAAGATTGGAAGAATCTTGAGGAGGTCCGTGGTTGAGATCAAGAAGTGCTCCACTTCCTCCTACGTCTGGTGCATCAAGCAGTTCATTTGGCTTTTGAACAGATTCATCAGTATTTATCTGAATGGCCAAAGTGTCAACGGGAGCTGAACTGACGCTGTCCCCAAAAATCTCATCATTAGATGTAGCGCTCAAAACTTCATCACCACTATTCTCTGTTAGTAATTGATTGATTGACTCCTCAGACACTTGGCTGACTGATTGCACAGTAATGGCAGGACCAGTAACTGACAGGCCTGTAATCATGCTGTTTTGTAAATTAGGTTCTTGATCATCAGTCGGATTTGTTTGTTTCAGAGTTGTTAGACCATCTGTTGAAGTCTTGAGTGGGTCGGATGGCTCTGTGGATGTGCTTACAGCCTCACTTTTGTTACTATCCAGTGTGTTGGGCTCAGCAGAATCTGACTTTTCCTTTGGTTTCTCCTCAGCTTCTTGTTCCTGAGGGGGTACTTCAAACATGTCGCCTTCCTTTTGCATCTCTTTTGTAGCTGCATCCTTTACCTCTTCTGTCTTTTTGTCATCAGCATGCATTTTGTCTTTTCCTTCATCTAGTGCAGCCAATTTGGTGGTGTCTTCAGCCTTCTCCGAGGATGACTGAAACAGTCTTCCTAACAGTCCACCACTAGGTTTGACATTCTTGCCGTCTTTTGGTTCAGTTTTGTTTGTTTTTTCATTTCCACCTGATGTGAAGAGCTTTGACAAGGGGCTCTTCCCTTTGGACCAGGATCCCAGTTTGACCTTCGTCTTTTCAACCTGTTTTGCAGATTCCTTAAGGGAATTTGTTCTTGCAACAGGCTTCCTCTGACTACCACCGATTTCTTGGTCATTGGCTGAGTCAGTATTTTCAAATGGATTTTTATTATTTTCAAGACTGGCCTCCTCTCCGCTCATATGTTCTGCAACACTGTGCAGAGTACTTGAACTTTCTGATTCACACGGGTTGACAGAGTCTTTTGGAATGACATGCAATACCTCATATGGCTCTTGGTGTTTCACAACCTCTTCAGTTGAATTAAACGTTTCAGTGAAACTCTGGGTGTCGAGTGAATCCTCCTCGTCTACACCTCCATTCAGAACTGTTATATCAGTCTGTGGGATCTCTTGACTGTTCTCCACTTTAACATTGGACACTAGGTTCAACATATTGCTTGTCTCACCATGGCATTTATTATCAGGGATTTCAGGGCACACTTCACTTTCGCTATGTTCTTTGCTAAACTCTAATGACAAATGATCAGAGATGTTTTTCACACTGACATCTTTTAGATCCTTGGATTTATTCAGTTTGCTCTGTTCAGTTTCGTTTGAAAGCTGCGTACTGTGCTCTTCAGCTTTGACTCCTGTAGTCAGTTGAGAGGACGGGTCATACTTAGCAACATCAACATTTGGAGCAAACCTTACAGACTTCCTGGCTTTATTTGGATAAGCGTCCAGCCTGTTAGATGTTGGATTGTCGTTGGTTGTTGAGGTGGGTGCCACATTTTTCTGTTCTGTTTTTTGGTATGTGACAGTAATACCCTTTTCTAGAGAGGGCAAAGAAAAGTTAGGCACTGTTGGCAAGATGCTGTTTTGGAAATGCCTTGCCTTGGTTGGATCACTACTGGGTTTGGTTTCCACTGAGGGGAACTTCTCTGTTGAGTTATATCGTGTTGTCTTAGATCGTTCCTTGAAACCTGAAATTAAGGAGCTTGACAATGTTGTCACTTTATCTTTCATTTCTCCACCATGGCTGATCTTTAGTTGGTTATTGTCGGAAAGGCTCATACCATAAGTAGATGCTTTGCAAATGTCAGATATCTTATTTTTCACATATGTTTTCTGCACTGGATTAAACCCTGTACTCTTCTTCTCTGGTGGCCAGCTCATTTTTAGTTTGCCCTTAACATTAGCTCCACTGTTATATACCAGCTCTCTTGCAGACGACTTTGTAACAAACACACCAGAAGATGACTCTCTGAAGCCGTCAGATATGCTTACGTTGCTTTTTGTCATTTTGGGAGTGGACACAACATCCGGCTCATCTGGGCCTTTATTTTTCTGAAGCCACTGGTCTTTATGTTGCTTGTGCCCAAATCCTTCATCATAATTTCCTTTTCTTTTAAAAAGCTGTTGGTAGTGAGAGATGCAGTAGAACTCTCCATAAAGAGATGAATAGTTGTGTATGCTGCAATAAAGTAACATAAAATAAATATTTTTATGTATTAAATGTATTGTTAAATTTGTCATATGATTTGTTCTAGACCAGCTGCTGTGAATGATTTCAATGCATTGGAGAATTGCAATAATCACAACATAATTTAATGCTAATATTTGCCAGAATTTCTTCAATATTATTCAATATATCATTTTAATAAATTATTGTCTTGATTAGGCTGAACGTTTGATTTTTAGTCATTTTATCATACTGTGAAAAATATCTCACCTGAGCTTCTTCTTACAGTGTTTACAGCAGAAACAGTTGTTGTGCAGGATAAGTTTATTGGCCACCATTTTTTCCATTGGATAGACAGGTGTCAAACAGGCAGAACACATTTCCTTGGCAGGTGACTGGAACTATGATGATAAAACAAATTCAGCTTAAGGATCAAGGATTTTATTTAAATTGACATCTCTGTCATCTTTTTACTTCTCCAACTTTTGTCTTTATTGGAATGATTCAGAAAGAATGAGCGAGAATGAGTAAACATTCTTGGTAAAGACAGCAATAATGAAACTTAGGTTAACAGCTTGGAGCTAGAAAGAAAATATTTGAAACCTTCAAATTTGTCATGAATCTGGTTGTTTTCATCAATAAATGGTATAGGAGGAGAAAGCAAATAAATGTATTTCCTAAAACTATTCATTTAAGCTAATTAGTTATTTACAGTATGTTGCTAGAATCTCATAAAAACAATGTATAAGGTGGTAAACGTTTTGACTGAGCTAACCTGAATTATATATAATTATTTAATTGAACTCTCTTTAGGTTTTAAAAGTTGTGAAATAATAATATGGAACCAGTATAAAGAATAAAAATCACTTTTTACAATCACTTTTAAACTGTTATTTATTTGACAATTTACACAACAGAACATACAGTCAACTATATGCTTAGCTTTTAATAAAAGAACTTATCGCTTTATCATTTGGTTACAGTATAAAATCTATAAGACAATTTATTTTCAATTAAAAGTCAACATTTTCATTATTTCATAGGATCAATTTTATGACTAACAATATCTTGTCATCAGAACATATTGTAATAAATACACAAATTAAAGGAGTGGGAAACACGCTTTCTTATTTAGTGTGTTTCCTTTGGTTGGCTAAATGTTACAAACACTGTCCCTTCCTCCTTGGCGTTGCTTGGCACTTTTTCTTCAAATGACCGACCAGATCTTCGAATCAATGGAGATGTCATGACTTCATATCTGGCTGGACTCCCAACAACTTCAAACAATGCAGAAGATTTACTGTCAGACTGTTTGGTGACAAATGTTGAAGTCACGGAAGAAACAAATACATTGCCAAAGCCGTCGGTCTCTTCGTATGTTTCACTGACAGTCTTTGTGCCAATTATTCCTGCAGGTTTTTCAGGAACAGTTTTCACCTCGAGCACACTGATGTTACGTTGTGCAGGAGTGTGAACATTTTTTGAGCACTCAGAAGCAGCAGGCTCCTGTCCCAGATCACTATTTGCATCATGGCAACTATTACTTTCCGTCTTTGGTTTAAAGGTTGTCATGGGTGACTTAGGTTGTTCTGCAGGCCTTCTGGCAGCTGAGTGAATGGAGATAAATGACGGGGAAGACTGGGAAGAGGACTGTCTGATGAGTGGCTTTGTGTGCGGTTGTTTGGGCACTTCTTGTTTAGAAGAATTTGAATCTGAAGACGTCTCTTTGATTTGACCCGATTTCGCCTTGCTTGACACAATGCTTATTTTCCTGATGTTGTTGGCAGGTTGAAGGTTTTGCTCAGATTTCAAAGATTCATCAAACAGTCCTGACAACCCTGCAATGTCAGCCTCAGATTTCAGATTGGAGACAGAGTACAAAGCCTTTTTAATTGCCTCTTCAATGTCAAGAAGCTTTGCTAACGTTTGTTCCTTCAGATTCATTATTTCCTTGCTTGCCTTTTCCAGATCTTCAAATGCAGTCTCGACCGAGGAGATGCTTTCTAGATCATCGTCCTGTGTCTCTACTTCAACTTTCTTTTCCTCCGTTTTACGATTTGCGTTTCTACTTGGTGCACCCATCCAGGCAGGGACATTGTCATATAATGTCTTCAAGGAGCTAACGTCTGCACTGCTGGTTTCTCCCTCTATTTCTTGCACTTGAAACAGGATTCCTTTGAGTTCCTCTCGTTTTTTCAAATTTTCAAAGATTTCCATGGCTGCTTTCACATTTCCTTTCATGATCTCCTCCTTGTGGACAGAAAGCCTTTGTCGTCTTTCATCATCTGTCTCCTTTACTTTCTTCTCTCTTAAAACAACTTTATCCTCAAGTTTGGGTTGTTTTTCATTAAGGTAATTTTGCTGTATATGGCATACATCAACCTGACTTTTGGTCATTGATGTTTGCTGTGTGTCATCTGTGTTGTGTTGTTTTTTGCAATATGATTTTTGTTGTTGAGCACTGGTTTTGTTGGTTTGTTTATGCTCACCGTCATCATTTACTACTTTTACCTTCTTGGACAACAAAGGGGCTCTTTGGCCCAGAGTCTCACTTTCCTTTCTTTCAAAGTTCTGTAGAGCAGCTTGCAAGCTCATGTTCATTTCATGTTTACCATCTTCTGCATAATTCTTCATGCACATTTGTATCTCCTCAGCTGCATTAATTTTCTGTATAACATTTTTCTCCATTTTGACTTCAGTGCTGTTTGACATCATTTCTTGGCAATCTGATTTGTTCCCTGTAAGTGGTGCTGTTTTCTTTTTCTTATTTTCCTGAGCCTTCAAGTCCATTGGTAGACGTTCCGTTGTTTGATTTGAGTCTTGCACTGCTTGATCAACATAGTTTTGGTGGTATGTTTCATGCAAGGTCTCTCTACTAATTTTGCCATATGTTGTGGTTTCTTGTTGTAGTGTATCTGCAGAAGGCGTAGGAAATGCTTTGCTTTGTTTTGGAGGAGTAACTGCACTTTTTATGTTGTTTTTAATGGGGCAAGCAACTTCGGGAGCAGGAATTGGTGAAATATTCTGTTCCTCCACAATTACTGATTTTGTCCATCGTGGCTTTGGCGGTAAAGCTGGCTTCTGCATTTTTTCACTTGTCTTTTGAGGGAGTGGAGGCGGAGTTACACTCTCAGAGGTGGATGATTTAGAGTTTCCATTTGCTACAGGGTTGGGTGTTGAATTCTGTGTTGTAATGGATGGTTGTCCTTCACAGGTTACTGAAATTGAAGGAGACAATTTTGTGTCAGATGGAGGCATAGACACCACAACACACTGCTTGTGAACAGTCTTGTTGCTCCCTGAACAAGTCTTCCCTGAATTTTTGTATATCATTGCAGCTTTATAGTCTCCTTTGGATACATTTACACTAGACTTCTCAAGAGACTGCAGAGCCAATTGGACATTACCTTTTACAATATCTTCTTTATCTGTGAGCTTCTGCTCTGTTGCTGCACTCTGTAGAGATCTAATAGCTGCCTTCACATCTCCTCTGAAAACTTCTTCTGTCTCATCTTCTGTTGTCTGTCCATTACACTCATAACTTAAAAAAGTTGGCAGTGATTCTGGTGCACAATTACTGACTATAACTGCACTTTGTTGACAAGCCTCAAAGGAAACATGGCTTTCCTGATTTTTCTCTGCATTACTGACCTTTGGATAAGTCTTGTTTTGCTGGCATCTGGAGGCAGACGAACATGTAGATTGCATCACTGCTGAGGAGCTTTCCTCTTGTGCTGTGACATTCAGGTTGTATATTTTTCCAGGGACAATGACTTCACGCTCCACATGCATGCTTTGCTGCTTAGCCATTTCGAGGGACTTTTTTGCTGCTTTCACATCTCCAGATATAATGACCTCTTTTTGTGTTTGGCTTTCTTCTATTTCAGTACCTTCAGCTGACAAGTCCATGTCATAGATAGTTCCAGGTTTAACAATCTCCCGTTCCACAGACATGCTCTGTTGCTTTGCACGTTCTAATGACTGCATTGTTGCCTTGATGTCCCCAGCCACAATGTCCTCTTTTTCTACCATTATAGGTGGCTGTACTGCAAGTTGTTGCTTTGCTGATAAGACATCACCAGGGATGATTTCTTCCTTTGAAACACAGTTGTCAACACTGAAAGAGCACTCAGATGAAAAAACCTTTTTGGTGTTCTTGACATCCCCTGGCAAAACATCAGAAATGGTTCGCTCTACTGGCTCTTTTTGCTGACAGAGACTTCTCTTTGCTTCCTTCACATCCCCCTGAACTATATCACTATGCTCCTCAGTCAGAGGGCTGTGATCAACTTCATCTCCTGATGCCTCAGTATGAAGACTTTTCAGATAGTGAAGATCTCCTTTCTCAATGCAACTTTTGAACAAATTCACATTTCCTTTTTCATTTTCATCCACTCTGCATGATGCTGCAGTCCTCTGGCTGTTGGCAGTAGCTAAGAGATTTCCAATCGTAGACTTTACATCTCCCTTCTCTCTAACTTGACTCTCAGTGTTGGTTTCATAATTGCAGATGAGTGAATAAACTGACATCTCAGCTTGTCCCCCTGCAGTTTCTTGCATTATGATTCCTTTTTTCAAGTCCTTATCTTGAGCAAGCAAGTCATCGATCATTTGGACAATGTTTTGTACTCTTTGATCCCTCTCGAGATTGATAATTGTGGGTGACTGGTAGACTGGAAGTTCTACAACTGTGGTATTCACTTTACCATTCTCCACTTCTCTAAGAAGGCTAACTTGGGGTTTTAGGGTTGGTTTGAGTAAAAGTTGTAACATGATGTTCCTGATGTTACCCCCAACAACTTCCTCCTTCTGGATTTGCACACCTTTGTTGCTTTCAAGCAGATATTTTGCCATATTAACATTTCTACTCTCATTTGCTTCTATTATGATGCCACTTGAGTGAACAAAAGTCATTTGATACAGATAGGACAGGGTGTCAGCAACACTATTTGCAGTAATTTTGTCCAGTGGAGTGGTCTCAAAGAGCCAGGTAGTGCACTTCACATCAGCTTTTGGTATCTCCTCCTCAGTACTTTGCACTAAGGTATCCTCAGACTCCCTGATTTTGTCCAGCGGCTGCGATTCAAACAGCCAAGTGCAGCGTTTGACATCTCCTTTCTGGCTATCTTCTCTGTGGACTGTTTTTACAGGACTTTGCTCCTGAGGTTCCCCTTTCAGACTGTCAATGGTTTGATTCTCAAAGAGCCAAGTGGAGGTCCTGACATCACCACGCTGGACATCAGTGACACTAACCATTCGCACAAACTTGTTACTTGACTGCTCAGATTCAAATACCTGTTTATTGAGCTGCACATTACTACTTCTTAAGTCTTCAATGACCCTGACAGAGGGCTCATCCCGGCTGGTAAGGGAGTCCAGGGGTTGTGTCTCAAACTTCCATCTGGCTGATTTGACATCTCCTTTCTTGACGTCTTCTTGGGTGACAGCTCGGATCACATAAACTTCATTCTCTGCCTTGATGGCATCAAGGGGTTTTGTCTCAAACATCCACCTTGCTCCTCTTACATCACTGCTCATTACCTCCTCTTTTTTCACAGTTGTAACTTCATGAAACTGGCCCTCTTTGTCTTTAATGGCATATAGTGGCAAGGACTCAAACATCATGGTGCTGGACTTTACGTCAACATTGCTCACAGGCTGTTCCACAGAGTCTGACTTCTGTTCAAGGGGTTGATCATGGATTTGGTCCAGTGAGGAAGTTTCAAATATAAACTTTTTGTTCTGTACATCACCACTCTCTTCGCCACTGACTCTCTGAATGTTTGCATCATCATTGTCTTTATTGATCAGGTTCATGGGGCAGTTCTCAAACATCCAAGTAAATGTATGTACTGAACCTTTTTCCATGTGTTCATCTTTGTTCTGTTCATCAGATGTTTTTGTCACCATTTCAGATCCTATTTCATCAAGGGACTGAGATTCAAAAAGTTCTTTGACTCGTGACACATCTCCAGACTGAAAGTTGATCTGGCTGACACATCTCACATCGTGTTCAGAATTTGCATCCTTTCTTATTCTATCCAAGGTTTCTGTTTCAAAAAGATGTTTGACTGTTTGGACACCAACCTCCGATCTCACAGAATCCTGTATGGTGCTACACAGCTTTAAATTGTACTCTTCGCCATCTTTGATGCTGTCCAGAGGCTGTGATTCAAAAAGCCAAGTAATAGACTTGACATTGGTATTGTCAATGGCTTCTTTATCATTAACTTTTTCTGCTTTGTCATACAAAATGTCCATTGGTTGAGTCTCAAATAACCATTTACAGGTCTTGACATCACCTTTCTGAGCTTCCTCTTCTATAGAAGCGTTCTGCTCTGTCTTGTTGAACTTGGAATGGATCCCATCTATTGTCTGGGTTTCAAAAAGCCACTTTGCCATCTTGACATCGCCCATTTTATCCTCCTGTCTGGTGATGCCTTTGATTACCTCAACATTTACTTTTCCCTCTGTAAGCTCATCCAAAGGCTTGGTCTCGAACATCCACTTATAGTTTTGGACTTTCCCTTTGATGAACTCTTCTCGGCTGACTGTTGTGACCTCATGGAGGTTTCCAGAGCTGTCCTTTATTGCATATAAAGGGGTTGTCTCAAACATTGCTTTGTTATCTTTTACATTTCCTGATGCAATAGCGTTTTCCTTCTCAATTATCTCCTCATCTGAATGAGTAATTTTGCACAGAGGAATGGTTTCAAAAAGATGTTTGAATCCCTTAACATCGCCCTTTTCAATCTCTTGTTTCTTGAACGAGATGTTGTTTTGCATACTGCAACTCTCAAATATTTGTTTTTTGCCTTTCACTTCACCTTGTTCATCAGTAGAAAGGGTAACTTTCTTCAAAGACCCAACTTCATAGCTATCATTAAGGGTCTCCATGGGTTGAGTTTCAAATAGCCACAGGGAAGTCTTGACATCTCCCCCGATAATTTCTTCCTTTTCCAAAGACTTTTCTGCAGAGTCTCCTTTTAGTGCTGCCAAGGGTTGCATCTCAAAGAGCTTTCTCTTACTGACAACATCAGCTTCTTCTGCGCATTCAGCCACCGTTCCTTCAAACTTGTCCACTCCTACAACCTCTTGTATTGTGTCAAATGACTGAGTTTCAAACATCCACCTCTTTTGGTCAACTCCTCCTCTTTGCCCCTCTTCCAGAGATATACCCCGAATTATTTTTACCCCATCAGTTCCCTTATTTATTAGGTCCAAAGGCTGAGTTTCAAAAAGCCAACGGGCAGTACTGATGTTGCTGCTGTTGATCTCCTCCCTGCAGATGGATTTAATCTCATGGATATTGCCACTGTTGTCCCTGATTGCACAGCAGGGTTCTGCCTGGAAGAGTTTTAGAGTCTTCTGGATGTCTCCTTTCTGCTCCTGAAGCTCAGATCTCAGTTTGAGGAAGCTATGGTCTTCTATGGAGTTGCAGCGTCCCAAGTCGCTTAATGGTTTAGACTCAAAAAGCAGTCGAGTCCCTCTCACATCTCCTGGCTGGATGGGTTCTTTCAACACTGCTTCGACCAGTTCGCCTTCTTCTCTTTTTGATTGATTTAGAGAATCTAAGGGCTGGGTCTCAAACAACCACATTGATGTTCTCACATCCCCTCTTACAGAAGTCTGTCTTTTAGCAGACATTTGTTGGGTGCTGTCAGTATGCTCAAACACAGAGGAAGTGCCTCTGACATCTCCACCTTTCAACTCTTCATCATACAGCAGCTTCTTGGTTGTATGAGGATCCCCAATGTTGTCTAGAGTCCAGTTCTCAAAGATCCACCTCATGGACTGCACTTCACACTGATAAGCTGCGTCTGCTGTTGCGTTTTCTGACTGCACTGCCTTCAATATCTCATCATCCACGGCATCATCAAGACTCGCCCGTAGGTCTGGGTGGATGTGTTTAAAGAGCCTCTTTAGCTCACTCTTCTGCCGTTGCTGGTAGAACGTGGAGAATGTTTCTTTAGGTGGAGGAACAGGGAGGCTAGTTAATTCTGAAGGCCCTTCATAGTCGAGGGGTCTAGGTGGTACGGGAGGAGGTGGGGGGGGAGGCAGGTCGTCTTCACCATGAGATGATTGTGAAACTGTGATTTTCCTGGCTGGTTCAGTCATCTTTAAATGAAATACAGATTGGAGTAATATTGTCAGGTTTCAGTTATGAAAAACAGTTAGTTAAAGTATGTGCAAATATTAGAATGATTAGCATTTAAGTGAAGCCATACTTTACCTTTTTCTGTGTTCGCTTGATATTTTTCACAGCAAACCATCTTCTGTCACACCAGGGTTAACAAAACACTTCATAGCTGTTAGTAAGCATACCATCTCATTGTACACACACACAGTAAATGCACTAAATTATGTTAATAGCTAAATTTCTGCCTCCAACCGAAACACCTGAAAGTACGAATCTACATTAAACTGGCATTAACTTATTTTTTGGTTACTTAAGGGCAGTGGAAACAAGCTGTAAACACAACCCTGATATATTACCACCTTTTAAACATGGTAAACTTATTAGCAAATGTGGCACCAATAAAGCAACATTACTCTTCATTTGAAGTATTCACTTGAAGTAGTCTACATTCCCCTGTGCCAATTTGAATTTCCCCTACAGGTGAGGTACATCTTATCTTATCTTGTCTTACCTTGTCTTATCGTATCTTATCTTATCATAAATGTCTGGCCCCTTAGTTGCTATATGTGACACAATGTTCACCACAGTGGGTTTTTAGAGCTTTATTGCTTAAAATGGTTGCCTGCGGTCGAAAACAACACTCATAAGAATGGTGCAACTGAACCAAAATAGTAGAGTTGTGGGTCGGAAAACCAAAACAAATGAGCTGAAAGACACTGAAATGTTCCATAGAGCTGAGAGGAACTTTATAGTTGGGTAATACCTATCTGTGGGTTTGTCACTGTGAGCCACACCTTTCACATACACATAGTCATTTGATCCATTGTTAGTATAAAATGTTGATTTTAGCTGCTTCATATTCTGTGAACAGTTTAGGAATTTCAGTTCTTCCTTTGTTGTTCTGCTGTACTGATAAAATTGTGATTGATTGACAATGATTGTAATGCCGAAGCCATGGGAAAAGAATATGGCGCTGTACATAAAACAGATAAGTTGTTCTGAAGATCTTTTATCTAAACATAAATGGAATTTGTTACTATTTGTGTTGCTTTTAAAGTATTAGGTCAAAGGTTAACTGTGTCTTTGGTCATACAAAATAAGAGTCAGTTACACAGCACTCAAAACCGCCACACTGTAGTAAAGAATGGGAAGAGAACTATACCGTACCTTGCTGTTTTTAGCCCTCGTTCCTGGAGTACCAATGAATTCCTGTTTATCAACAGAGAAATAAAGTGTGATTTAGATCAGTTTGGCTCATGAGTACAATTATTTCCTGTAAAAGTATATATCAGCACTCTGATGCACATGTGCTATACACAAATCAGTGTAATAAACATTTAAAGTATGAAATAGATTTATTGTAAAATGTTGAGTTGCTCCGATTGTGACAGAGCAGTGTTCATTCTCTATCAAAGCTCTTGACTTGAGTGTGTAGGGAGGTATGGGAGGCATTTCAGGAACTCACTGGCTGTGTTGAGCCTCCTGTGGAGTCGATAGCTGCTGCTTTTGACAGATAGATAGCTGATCTGTCTCTCACTGAGGAGGAAGTAGATATCCTGTCTCTGGTTTGTCTTGTTGGGGTGCCCCCCTTAGTCAGTGGTGGACTATATTTGTCATCTGCAATACAAAAGACAAAATAAAATCCAATATCATATCTACCTGAAATATTTATAAAATGTTCTCAATAAGATAAAAATAACTGAGCAAGTCAAGGTCCAGCATCACCCTTTTGGGGTTTCTTATGTTAATAATGACCCGCTTGTTGTACATTATCCTGCTTATTACATGGCTACTTGCTATAGAAATCAATAATTTAAAAGGATTTTATTTTATACTTTACTGAAAGAACTGTGCCCATAGCAATGGTTTGATATTCATATCATTGTCTGGTATTTAGAAATAACACACTGTAGAATACTGCAATTGACCAATCAGAATCAGGTATTCAACAAAGCCATGTAATAAAGTCAAATAATGTTTAGATGGTATTGTTTTTACTATCTTAGATTTGTTGACACACAATTGTAAAAGTAGACCTCAGATGTATCCCAAAATAAGCAGAGCAGAGTGTCTCTAGTGCCAGCAACAAGATTAATGATAACACTGTGTGTGTGTGTGTGTGTGTATTTATAGTGATGCTTATAGTGTGTGTATTTATAGTGATGTTGGAAACTTTGTTATCACTGCTGTAGCTCTCTGTTAACTTGTGGAAACAATTTAATCTGCAACAAGGCCTACAGTATATGGCACCCTAACAGATTGAGAGTAGTTTAACAGAGTAGCTTGTGGGACTTTTTATTTAAATAAACCTCTTCATATGATTTATTGTGCTAAAGACAAACATTGATACAAACAAGTAATTTTACAAAGGCTTTGATCCCAGTAGCTGACAAGACAAATAGGCCCACACAGCCCGCCTGCTGCCTGGGACCCTCACCAAACTGCATGCCATGGTCTGACCATGACGCCCAAGAAGAAAAAAAAAAAACAGCAACTGCTAGCTCAGCTGGAGTGACACAGATTGTTTGCACATTGTTTTTGTGAGCTCTCTGCCATCAAACCATCAACACCTGACCACAGGAATGCGACTGCCTGCCCCCATGAAAAACATAGAAATGATCTCAGCTTGGTGTGCATTATTTTACCTTAAGCTGTTTTACATTGCAATGATACAGATCGTTGATTGATCAGGAAAAACAAATGTCCTTAGCACGTATCAGCAGAAAATCTGATCAGTTTGAGTTAGATGTGATAGATTCAGACAACAACAACAGCGCTGTGAACAATAAGGCTCGAGGTCAACAGCCCAGTGTGTTTCCATCCAGCTGTAACTAATGGCCAGATTTGAACACACCTCCTCTTTTTACACACTAAGCCCTCGCAGCACAAAAGGATGGACCAGCAAGCTGGCGCCTCTCACGAGCCCGGACTTAAAGCATTTTCATAGATGGGTGAGCAGACAGAATGAGGCAACAGAGTGCCATGCGTGTCCTGTTGAGAATCAGCACCCATACACCCATACACACTGGTATCAACAGCTTGTGAAATACTGATTTGTAAAATGCAGTTGTTACCAAATCAGACATAAATAAGACATTAAGCTTTGTTGACTTTTCTGGATACCTTTCTCTGTGGTTCGCACACATTCAAAGAAATTTCTGCTGACATCTCTTTGATCTGGATTCATTCTCCAGGAATGAAGAGGAGCTATTAGCGGCACAGTAATGTGGGGGCGTTGCGGGCCACTGGCAGCTGTACAAATGGTGGTGAAATGCAGTTGGTATTTGTTCTTCACCACCACCACCTTCACCACCATCAGCTGTTGGTGATTGTAGCCACATTCACAGACTGTAATGAAAACCAGCATGCCAAAGGACTGCTCATACTGGGGGGCCTCAGACCCACACACACTACATCACCCCACTGTGTTAGTTATATATCTGATATTACTTATTGCTTTTATAACAGATATATACTGCTTCGCCCTTCATAGTTCATCGCTATTCTTTTAATGATAGAAAGACAGAAAGCTAGGATTAGTGTAAACTAGAGTATTCCTGTTGTCTGACCTCCCATTCCAGACGTCTCTAGGGATAAGGGGCTGAGAACTGATAGCCACTTAAGACTTAATGAAGATGCCAGCAGCATGGTAACAACAATTTATGAGCTTTATTAGTTCTGATGTCACTCACAAAGAAAATGGAAAGTAGAACATCGTACTTTCTTTTTTGTGCGGTCAAAGTCTGTAATTTAATTATTATAATAATAAATATTTGATAATAATAATTTAATAACTTGATTTATGCTTTTAATTGATCTTGTTTTAGTCATTTATCACTAACATACTGCTATAATATTAAACTTCAAGTATTTTGAATAATGTCTACACTCCACATTAATTCTGCTCATCTTACAGACTGGAATCACATTCGACAGAATAAAGAACTGTAATATAAAACAATGTACACATTTAAGCAGCTCTCTCAGTAATTATTATACAGTACTACTTGTATTTTTTACATTATCTACACATCAGTTTCCTCCATTTCAATAAAGTTAATTCTCATGATACTTACTAAAATAGCATCCAGCGTCGTTCACTGTCACTTCCCTGTGTATCTCCGCTGTGGTGGATAACTGACTCTTAAGGCCCCTGTGATGTGTGATACAGTCTCCTCTCTCAGTGCTCCTCTCTGCTTCTCAGTTCACTGTGACTGAACTCTTTCTAGTCCTGTGGCCTCAGCGACAGCTGATTTTTATCAGAGTCCGCTGCCCCAGTGGAAGACTTTGGCTATTTTGGGAGGGTGGGCTGGCGGCTGCCGCTACTCGGCTGAGTCAATCACCTCTGTTAGTCGCTGAGGGACAGGGGCACCCCTCCACCTCCCATTCCCATAGCTACATTGTCACCCACTATAACGGGCACTGGGTGGGACTTGCAGTATGTGTGTCAGTGGGTGTTTTGTGGGCAATTTCATATTAGTATTGTCTGCTAGATCAGTGGTTTTCAAACATTTTAACGTCAAGGACCCCTAAATTAGACCACAGACCCCATTTTATATAAGATTCTGTCCCAGGGTACCCAATCTGATGCTATTTGATTTTTTTATTACAGAAAGTGTATAAAATCCATGACCAAAATAGTCATACATTCTGTCATTGTGTTACTTATGGATGAAATGATTCCCCTTTTTGCTGGGGACCCCCTGGAACCCTCTCAAGGACTGCTGGGCGTCCCCGGATCCCATTTTGAAAACCAATGTGTTAGATTATGCTAGTAGAATATAACATTATTTTCTACTGGTTGAAATATAATTTCTGACGTTATTAAATATTTTCACTGTTTTTTGGTAAAGCACACTATGATTTTTGTCAGTAATCCTCACTGTAGATGTCCACTCACATTCCTGTCTCTTACTCACACTAGACACATCACAGGGTCAAAACGTCAACTATGATACACTGAAAAACAATATCAGTTGCAGGACACATTGGCATGGTTCAGAAGGCCAAGGTCTGCGTCACGGTCAGAGCCGTCAGTGACAGCCTCACTCCTATCTTAAGCATGTGTGCCAAACACATAGTTATTCATTTACACCACTACATCCTTGTCTTTATTTAGCTGTTTCCTTGCAACTCTCAGGTCCAAAGGACACAGAGGTTAGTGCTCAGCCAACTACGTCAGGATGTTCATGCTGATTCTAAATCCCAGAGACCTTGATCCTGACATTTTTACTCCATGGTAACTTAATCTAAATTCATATGATATACTGAATGTGTGGGGATTCTCCAGCACTGTTTTTAACACAGACAGATACATCTCTTGAACTACATACATACTTAAAAGAACCAGCAGGAACACAAACAATAACTTGCTCAAAGATCACAGTGGTCCTGAATAGTCCTATAAAGAGAGGACAACTGAACTGTGGCACCAAAATACAACAGTGATCTCATGCCTTTGAGGCCACCCTGGCACCAATCCCATCCACCCTATCAGAGCTCAATGACTCTTAACATGAAATTCAGCACCACTGCTCACCGTGTGAGTATCTGGATGCTCTGTTGTAAGACTCTGGCAGCCTATTAGTGGCTTTTCCTCCCTCCACCTGGGCGGTTCTCTGTGGATAAACAACATATAGAGTCATGAAGACAATTTCAGCATTTTTGGTGTTTCTAGAGTGACAGTAAATTGGTTGCCCCATTTGGGAAAGTGGCCTGCTAGTAGGAGTTTAAATTAGTAGTTTGACATTTTGGGAAATATGTTTATTCACTTACTTTCCTAGAGTTAGAGAAGATAGATCGATACCACTATCATATCTGTCCTTTAAATATGAAGCTACATCCAGAAGACTATTAGCTGACCTTAGCATAAATACTAGAAACAGAGGGAAACAGCTAGACTGCATGGCTCTGTTCAATGTTTAATGTTGCCTGCCAGCATCCATAAAACAAATGAAACTCCATAATAAAACACTTGTCTCTACACGGGCAGATAACTGTCTCAGCCTACATCTACATATTATACAATATAAATAAATGAGAAATTATACATTTATTAATTTCCACATTTATTTTCTCCAGTTTTGATACAAAGCTAAGCTAACCGCCTGCTAGCTCTAGCTTCATTTAGTACACAGACATGAGAGTGGTATAGAACTATTCCTTTAAAAACATGTGTGCTGTAGGAACATGTGTTTTGGTCAGGAGGTGCAGGTGTTTCTCTTTAAAGCCTCTGGTGTTCTCTGTTTATTGTCTGCATCCATGCACTAAATGAACTGTTAGGTGAAGCGTATGGGGCCTGGGCTGTTGGGTGTGTTAACACTTTATACATCTGGTCACTTGATGCCTGCAAGCACCTGGAAGAGCATTATGTTATCCGAGGACATTAACATTATGTGTGTGACTGATTTTTCTGTGGTTGCTTACTCTAAAGAACCAAGGAACCATGCATCAATGAACACAGTCAATGTAGTAAAATCTGGTAGGTACATCATGCTGAATCATGTAGAAAGTAATACCGAATGTACAAAACTCACACACCTTAACGCTTGTATCCTTCAAAGGGGTGTTGTGACTTCTCCAGTCCTGCAGAGGGCAGTCTCTCCCTGTCTGACTGCCAGTAGCAGCTGCTGAGTTCAGCCGAGGGCTGCTGTTGAAGCCTTGCTGCAGGGTGGCCTTAGACTCAAACAGGGCACGCAGAGCCTTGGTGCCTGTGGACTCCCTCTCAGGGAGGAAGTCCATGGAGCGACTCCTAGACAGAGTCGAGCTTCTTCCAGATGCCCAGAGGGCTGCTTTCTCCCTGCTGTCCATCTTTCTCCATCGACTGTCTACACAGCTCTCTGACACCTGAAAGCAGCCATTGATTTTTATGTGTGTTGTTGTTTTAATGGTCGTCACACATGTTACTCGTGATGAAAAAGGAAATAAAAAGATGGCCTACCTGGACTTTATGCTCCACTTTTTCAATACTCCTTAGGTCAGCACAACTTTGGTAACTGTTTGAACACATTTATTGACACATTTATTCTCATTGACCCTTGTGATTCAAACCCAAGAATCATTTAGGAATTTGTGAGCAGTAAAAGTGAAAAAAAACTGTCAACATGCCCTTGAGCAAAGCACTGCTCAACTTTCATTCCTCATTAGCTTCTAGAAGAGGACTGTACTGGGAATCAAGCATTCTCAGTTTGCTTCTAACAGTTTTAAGCTATATGTGTACAAGAATGTGCATATATATATATTGTGCTGAACTTACTGTCGCACCATCTGAGACACAGATTTTCTGTCCCAGCGGGTGGGAGCTGGCGTGACCCATGACCTCTCCAGAACCCCAGAGAGACTTCTCAAGGACTGGGTCCTTCTCAGGCCAAACGCTTCCATAACAGTCCCTCTAACAGCAGCTAAAATAAGGAAATATTCCAGTAATAATATGTGACAATAACCTCAAATGGCCTAATTCAAAAACAGCATTGTGTGTTAATGCTTACAAATGATTTGGAACAGAAATATGTATGATTTGTTAATACTAAATCACTTTTTACTGATCACAGAGCTTATTGTCACATTTAAAGCAGAAATTCTTTCTTTTTTTTTTTCTTTTCTGAGGTTTAACTTCATGTGAATTATTATATAACAGGTTGTCACATTGACAGTCATATGACTCTGTTAATGTTTATGAACTCCAACTCAGACAGCAAACTCAAATTTACACCTCAGTATGACTGTGTAGGTCATACAATTAATATATTATTATAATGTGGATAAAAAAAAACATATTCTACTCTCAAAAAAATTATAGTATCTAAATTTTGGACAGAGACAATTATATTTAAATGTATAGTCTATAAACGTATGCAGGTAAAGGTAAGAAATCATAAGCGGCTTTAACACATAGATACACAGTTACAATACTTTCACTGCAAATAGGATTATGTTGCCCTGTCTGCAAAATCCAAAGAATATTTATCCCTTACCCGGAGAGAAAAAGCAGAAGTCACCTGTGCATCTCTGGCTTTGTGGTTAACTTGTGGTTTAGGAGCACCTCTCACAAGACACAGCAATTTCCAGTGGCCAAAGTCCTTTAACACCTTGTGATTTGAGGCTTCCGGATATGAGATCTGCTACTGTAACATCACCTGATAAATATCTGACAGATCAATAGAATCTAAGATGCATTTGTATTATGCAAAGCAGATTACAAAGATAAAATCAATCTCTCTCTCCCTAATTAAAAAATAAATTACTTGTTTTCAGTTTAAATACTAATGGCAGTGATGACAGTGTGGTGCATTAAAACACACACAGAAACCAGAGAGCAGACCTGTGTGTACTATGACAGCTGCTATAGTCAGATGTCGGTGTTGAAATGCTTGGCATAGCGGCTCTGTTACTGTATCTCGTGCCAGAACTCAGCAGCAGCATTTTATCTACACCTTGCATGCTTATCATAGCAACTTTATTACTGCAGCAGGAGTCACATTCCTTCATTCACACACCATTCCTCCTCAATGTGCTTAAACAGATTCATGTGTTGTGTTGCTACTGCTATTCTGCCATTGTACATATCCAAAGCACAGAAAAAGCTGACGTTGCATTTAAGTCTACGTAGCACTCATTCCTGTTGATGATTACAACAGTCTGCTGATGCTCAGAGGGTGGAGTTACAGTTCTACCATGGCATGTGAATTATATACACCAATAAACCAGAAATAAATTTATATATCTTTTTTTCCACACAAGCAACATGAAGTGATCATTAACAGGCATTCAAATTCACTAGAGTACATATTGTGAAATGTGAAACCTGAGAATCTGAATACCCTCAGACTATGATAATGAGAAATAAGAAATGAGTTGAGACCTGATGTTTTGGTTGGCTTTTTTATGTGTAGGGCATAAATGCTGATGCGACACCCATAACTGCTTATTATGCAAAAATGTTATTGTGTTAGTTTACTTGTGTCACTTTTAAAGGACCAGTGTGTATGATTTATATAGGTAGGTGTAGGATGCTATAATCAATATTTTATATTACCAATGGATCAATTGACTACGCTGGGAAACATGTCACTCATACTGATGCATCTACAGTTAATTATCAGCTGGTCTAGTTTGGTTCACACTTACTGCAGCATTCCAGACGCAGCAGGCAGCAGTTCTCAATGAAAAAACTCTAAAAACACACTGATATTTAATTCCTAGGATGGCAACAACAATGAACAATGCAACCTTTCTATCTGCATCATAAGAAAACAAAAATTGCATTCCCTACCTGCAGCATTAAATGGCAGACTGTCAAAGTTAGCGGCTAGCTAGTGAACATAGTGGAGCATTTAGCAGATAAAGTGGTGGCAGTTGGTAGAAAAGGTTGTCATCCACTAATTGCAGGGTTGCCAGTTAGATTACCAACTCCTCTTATCCACACAGCGGTGTCAAAATGAACTCCAAATTTCTCCCAATGGTCAGACCCACACCATGGTAGCCATTGGTGTGTGTGGGGGGGCGGCTGTGTGTGTGTGTGTGTCTGTGTTTGTGTCTGTGAATGTGGAAAATGTAAATATAAATAAAGACATGTATCATTAAAAAATTAGATTAGACAGCAAAACAAAGCTAAAAGGGGGTGAATATTATACATTTATACAGAAACACTACTCCAAATGAATGCTAATGTTCTTCAGTAACTGCTGGGTGTGTAAATAGAAACCTGTGTGATAAAGTAAAAGGTGATATATGTCAGTGTTTGCTCCCCTTTCTGCTGCCCCCAAGTGGCCAACAATTGAATTATTCCTCGTGTTTCTGACATTTTTTTATACGGATATAGGCTATTTGTCGACCTCCAGAGGAGAACATTGTTAATTCATTCATGGAGAAAAACACACCATTCATGGTATTTTGCCTTAATATTAATCAACAGCCAGGAGAGGGCGCCAGAACAACACCCCTCCCCCCATCCATAACAAGTGGTTAAAGGGCATCATAACTGCTTGCTTGTTGACAGAACATTTGTTGTTATTTTTATCAGTTGACCAGGTGAGTGATCTGCCTTTGTTTGTAAAAATCTAATGCACCCATAAAGTATCACAGTGCACCTTAATGCATTGCACAAACATATGAATATGAAGACAAGTAACAGTGGAGTTAGATATCACAGTTGTGTTGTCAGCCTTTAATGCATGTGTTTTGCCAGCTGCAATAGAAGGAGAGAGAGGAAATCAGTGAGTGATTGAGCGTGTAGGGGAGGGAGGGGGGAGTCAGACAGTCTCACCCACACAGCTCCACAGAACAGTCAGTACTGGCCTGAACAGCTGAGAACAGAGCAGGTCTCCTTCCTGCTGCTGCTGCTGTGTGCTCCTGCAAAAGCCTCACATGGAGCCACATGTGACAGCATTAACAACAGCAGAATACACTGTGCTGGAACTCAGAGAGCACAGGAGCTCCCACTGACAGCAACACACAATCAGTGGCAAGAGAACAGGAACACATACACACAACTTTATCAGTCTGTAACGTTGAATACATAATGAGACAAGAGACATACGTCTTTACTATGCTCCTTCAGGGAAAGCGCCTTTTGTCTCCACGTTGCGTCACACAGGCCAATTTGTAAGTTTGTAAGAAAGGTCACCGCAGCTCTCTGGCTAATGCTGACAAGAGGTTCATTGTTGAAGGGGGAATGTCAAACCCAATCACACAGCTGCTTGGCTGTTACAGCTTTTGCTGCTCACAGCGAAGATAAGATCATTTCTGTTGAAAATTGTAGTGGTGTAACCTACTTTGCACTCCACAGCTTGACTTGCTTTTGCAACCGTCCTGTAAACATAGGGATACAATGAGCAAACTTGGCCCTTAAGAAGAAATAATATACTGTAAGTAAAATTCTGGCAATCATATTTGTCAGTAAAAGGACTTATCTACTGTACATTGCCTTAAAATATTACATTATCATAGCAGCCTTGAGTCTCACTGTTCTTAGCAATGACAAGGCTGTTAAGTGAAGGCATTTGAATTATACATTGCAGTTCATCTCAGTCCATGTTCTGCATGTGCAGGTTACTCTCCATTATAGCAGATCCCTTGCAGATCAGTTTTTCAGCCTACATGTTGCACAGAAAGCACTCCAGGATGTTGCAGCCTGAGTGATATGCTACAGAGATACGATATCACCGGCCCCAGGATTAGGCAGCAGTACACTTGGCACAATGCCAGCTCGCCATTAGGTTGTCACAGGAAGTTCTCTGGTGTCATGTCCATGAAGTGATACCACTGCACAGACAAAAGGATGGCAGTTGACACATCACTTAAGGTGTCACTGTTGTGAAATCTTACCCAAAGTCTTTATCTGATGGCATTTTCCGAGTGGAGAAAGTGAGATTGGTGTCTCTTTGGCACACAGTGGAGTTTAAAGGGGCAGAAAACTTATTTTCTACGTCAGCTTTGTTTTTAAGATGAATGAGGTCCAACACAAACACAAAATTGGAACAGTTTATATGTCTGTGGTGTTTTATCTGTGCTCTTTAACTGGTTTGAAGTGGGAGAGGCTCAGTGTGCTTGTATTGACTGTACTTCTCACTTGATGTGAGCCAATGAGCTTGTGGTCTCAATTGCTAGTTTGAAGCGCTTCTTCTATACAGCATGAAGTTTAGTGTCCCCTCCATGAGCCATCCATAACATTCACTAAAACAAATGTCTGACTAAATTGGACTACAAAATGCACTGACAACATAGAGGAACAGTTAGTATAAGACAAGTAACACTATTGTTAGCAGCTAACTCTATTTCCACCATGTTTGTAGGCTATTTCTGATTCCGTACTGAAATAAAAAAAAAAGCACAGTTAAATTACATCAATTGTTACAGATGTATCTGTATTGTTATGGTATTGGATGTGTTTCAAATTGTCTGAGAGGGAGAATACACACCCCTATTGTATGGTTATGTGCTTATATGTTAGCATTTTCAATCAAACTGATCAAACCCCACCAACAAAGTTCTGATAGAGCACATGATCTGAGTGTCCGAGTGTTTAAACTGTGTTCTTTTCCCCCAAACTGTAACTTTGCTTTGTTTCCTTTTCAGCTTGTAGGTTTTAATGGCATCTAGCGTTGTAGATGCAAATTGCAGCTCCAATATTTCACCTTCCCTATCCAAGCGTGAAGGAGAAACTACGGTGGCCTTGAAATGTGTGAAAGACGTCAACATGGCAAACTCAATGGAAGGCGACCTATGGCGTTTGTAGATATAAAAAGCTCATTCTAA
Source organism: Morone saxatilis (assembly GCF_004916995.1). Lineage (NCBI taxonomy): Eukaryota > Metazoa > Chordata > Actinopteri > Moronidae > Morone > Morone saxatilis. Next base: position 19,125,509 of record NW_023339796.1, on the reverse strand, counting down.
GGTAACAAAAGCATAACGATTCTTATTTTCAGGTGATTATACACTAATAAAAACATACCTATGAATATTAAAGTTCCATTTCTGCCAATAGATCCTCCTAAGTGTTACACACTGGACCTTTAAGCTAAGCTAACTGCTGCTGGCTTTGTAGAATCGATATAGACACTATGGTGTCAATGTTCTCATCTAACTCTCTGCAAGAAAGCAAATAAGCATGTTTCCCAAAATGTTCTGCTTCCTATTCTACTGAGTTGTGTGCAGTTTCTCCATTAACATGCATCTATTCTATAGGTGTGTGACTGAAAGCATAACACTGATACTGTTTGTTTCTTACCTACAGTGACTCCATTCCCTACATCATGTACTTCACTACAGAGTCTCAGACTTGACAGATGGACAAACAAATGCGCACACAGCAAGGTAACTTCACCCTCACCACCTCAAAATGCAACCCAGCGTTTCACAAGCATGTTTCTAATTACATCGAGGTGAAATGATGGAAGGGGAAAATGAGGTGAAGGTGAGAGATGTAGACGAGACAGAATCAGGAGGTAGGGGGTGACATTCCTGAGCCATGTTGTGCTCCAGCAGGGGTCCGACAGAGTTCGTCTTGAGCCAAAATCTCCTCAGTATTTAGGTCAGAGAGGTGGCCCCACTCTCCCCCTCTCCAGCATGTCCCGCTCTCCTCCGTGTTGTCTCTCCAGCTCTAGATTGTCCAACACTCGTCAGCTTTCATGAGATGTCGGCTCATGCCAGGAGTGAAAAGAACGGGGAGGACTCAAACCGAACAGCTCGTCTCCTTCTGCCCATAAAGACCTCCCTCTAACGTCTCTTTCTGTCTAACCAGGCCTTACCAGAACAGAAGTGGAGCACAGCCAAAGAAGAATGAGAACCACTCTTACTCTGTGTACGCTAACTATGAACTAGTTTCCTTCTTTAAGGAATTTATTTCACAGGGGAGAAACATAACAGACCATTGTCGGCTCCAGTTTTGAATCATCACAGAACGCAGTAACATTTGTCCTCAATAATTAAAGCACTTCCATTATTTTCTTTCTTCTGAATACGTTGAGTTGTATCTTCATACATATCAAGTTCAGTCCCATTTCTTCTGTATTTGACAGCCTCTTGAGATCACACATACACCAAAGCCTCCACTAAGAAACACATTAAATCACCGAAATGACATAATCTACTGACTTCCTTTGATCTGAGATGCCCGTTAGTATGTCATGGATTTATATGAGAATGAGTTGATAATGGAACTGGCTGGGACGTGTCCTTGGAATAATGAGGCCAAAGTAAGACTAATTTGAGATATGAGCTCTTTGTAAGAGCTCTACGGGCGGTCTAAGACGCTCTCTGAGGGGCCAGGTCTGAGATTAAACCTGCAGAAACAAAAAGGGCCCTTGGTAATGACTAGTTTACACCGATCTGCCTACTCTTCTGTTTCTTATTCAGTGCGAAAGGAATGCACCAACGGACAGGATGATGTCACTCCAGTCTGCAGCCTCTTAATTTACACCCACAGGCCCAGTACCAGAGAAATGAAATGTAACAACTACACCCTGAAAGAATTAAGAAGAAGAACCAAAGGGAAGAAAGATAAACAGAAAAGAGA
>NW_023339796.1:19115005-19123788 GCF_004916995.1 Morone saxatilis | reverse complement strand
AACAAAAACAATTCTTATTTTCAGGTGATTATACACTAATGAAAACATACCTATAAATACTATATTCCATTTCTGTCAGTAGAGCCTCCTAAATGTTAAAGACTGGACCTTTAAGTGTCTAACTCTGAACACTTACTGAGAGTCTGCATTTAAACCTATTTAAATCCAGCAAGCTGACGTCACTGATTCAGACATGAACACCAAAATCTAAAGCAATGAGTAAACCTGAAGTCAGAATAAAAAAATAATATATTAAGCCAAGAACACCACTGACATACAAAATGATGACAATAACGACTACAATGATGTTGGCAATGATGATGATGACGGCAGTCATGCTGCTGCTGATGATGATAAAGGCAATGATTCACTGCCTTTCCATCCTCTGAAATAGAAATGGCTGGGCTATATTTGCCCTTGCGACCATGGTGACGACTGTCAAAATATGACACCAGAGACTATGTAAAAAGGAGCCAACTCATGTGTACATGTGACATTTCTCATAAAGGAGCCGGAGTGAGACATCAACAATTCAGAGAGAGAGAGAGAGAGAGAGAGAGAGAAACAGAGAGAGAGAGAGAGAACGTACTCCTTTTCTTGATATCTTGAGGGAGTTCATCATTTTCAGTTTGCTGATCATTGTAGCTGCACTAAGCTGAACTTAATTCACTATCTAGTCATCTAATTATGTTGTCAAGGAAGTATTCTTTTAGAAAACAAAACATTGTCCGGCTCCATTTGGCACCTTACATTATTACCTGACTGGAAACAGTAATATACAGTCCAACACTGCCTGATACTTCCTGTTGTGCCCAGGAAAACTGAGAGTGATCTCTAAAAGGAGGAGGGGGTAAATCCTTGTGATAGTAACCATAGAAAGGAAGGAGGAACTGGGATGTTGTTTCACATGGCTGAAGCTTTGTCAAACTCTGTCAGTGTATTGCTGTATGTGGGCCATCACTGGCACAGCTTGACTGAGAAAAGAGGGCCACAAGAGCCAATGGCATCGACCTGAGAGGCTGCCAGAATTTAGGTTAACTATAAGTTATGTAACACGGACTCTGGACTGAGAGCACAGTAATGGTTCACTCTCACTGTTCTCAGTACGAGCAGAAATGAGATAGGATCGTCTGTCAGACGTACAGTATGAGTGACAGTGTTGAATCTGTGCTGTGGTGCAGTGTGTCACTTCTTCATTGTCATTTGTCATTTTTTGGAATTAAATCTGACAAAAAGTGCAACTAGGTTAGCAACCTGTGTCAGATAGAGCTTGATGCCTGACTGATGAAGTGAATAAACACAGTAAATAGTAACAGATTTACTGTGTATTTACTGCACATGCTAAACTACAAATATAAATTTTCCTTCATGACTCATCTCCTTTTCTGACCAGTGTGGTCGGAGAAAATCTGAATCCACCTCCTGACTAATTCAAGCACACAACAAAGTCCCACTGTGCGTGGTTACAGCCAGCAAACGGAACAGGAAACTCCAACTGTATTGGACAAATGTATTTTTAGACAGGCAGTGTGATTGTACTATAAATAGCCATAATGCCTCACGCAGCACTTTGATCATGTGTTATTACTAAGTCACACCAAGATCTCAGAGAGGACAGTCTGGATCGACCCTCAGGCTGCAAAATCTACCTTACATCAAATACTTTAATAAAGAGTCCAAGTTTGAGCATGAAATAAAGGATGGTAATTGGGTATTTATGAGCTCTTTCACCATATTAGTAAGTCCTTTCCTCCTGCCCTGTCTCCGTGGTGTTTACTCCACACCCGTCAGTGGAATAGAAACACACACGTACTAGAGTGATCCCAGCCAAAGTGGGTCACCCTCTCATAACACACTTCCACTGAGTGCTGAGGTCGGGACGAGCAGTCCGTCCTCTGCCCAGAATGTTTGGACCAGCAGGTATTAGTGCAGTTGTTTCTTCAAACTGAACCACTGATGTGTATCAACACAGGGTCAAAGCTCAAGAGTACTTTGGACTTTGTCTTTCCGTTCATCTGTCTGTCCATCTGTTAATCTGTCGCTCTGTTTGTCTCTCTGAGCGCTGAGCTTCATTTTCCTCCCAGTCGGGGACACAGAGTAGCCTATGATTATCTTTAAAAGCAGAGACACTGGAATGTTAATCCAGTCGCTTTACTTTTTCTCACTCAGTATTTCCCCAAAAATCATTGTGTTAATAGTTTGATAGTTTCACAATGAGCAATGTGTGCACATAGACAAACTTCACTTTCTAACTAATGCTGACCTCTGTTTACAAGAAATACAATATAACTGGAAAGAGGGAAGTAGAAGAGGAAGAGAGGATTTACACTCAAATCCATAATCCTGCCCATCTACAGCTTCTCTACACCGCGGGGAGTTTCCTGGTGTTTAGGAGTGTCTGACTTCAAACACCATTACAGAGGTGCACCAGTGAGTCATATTACAGTAGTGTAAGATGAATACCTGACAGTGTGTGTCACCTTTAGGTCGGATCATCACTTTTATAAGGCGTCTGAAAGCAATTCACACAGACACAGAAGACCAGAAAGTCTGTGGAAGCGACGGAAGGCCAAAAAGATTTTAATTTTAAACTGAATACCTAACTGTAAATTGTAACCACGACTGAATATTTACAGTAATTCTGAAATTTAAATACCACTGATCTGTAAACCAGTGGTTACAATTTGGTATTTCAGTTCCTCATCAACTTAATGCAAATGTATGGCAGCCTTTGTTTGCTGTCGCTCCCTGAATGGCTGTTTTATCTGCCGCAAACAATGCACAAATTATGAAATATAGAGAGGAAGAAAAGTTCTGTAAAAAAGCATACAACATATGTTAACTTTAGGTTAACAATACTACAGCCTCCAGAATGACCTTTGAACTCAATCAACAACTCAGACTCAACAAAAGCTGAAATACATGAGCTTCACCCATTGAACTAGTATTCCCATTATTTTGCCCCCCCTCAAAATATCAGTGTTTCTTTTGTTTTATTGGACAAAAATAATAAAATAAATGATCCAATTAAAATGGCACTACAGAGTACGTGTTCTAACTCGTTCATAGCGCTGGCTGATTGCCCTCTGACAACCAGCACCTGGAGGTTTAAAAGTTATTTATTTACCATCACATCAGTGCTTGTTACAGTGCAATGTGAACACAACAGACAGGATCTGTGGGCAGCAGTGACAGCAGCCTCTGCGTGTGTCACCGTCTGCGTCAAGAAAAGTCAGGGGAGCCACAAAGAGGATTTATGTGGAGCCAGATCAATTTCTCTCCCAACCCCTTCCGGTTTCGTTGGGCTGGTTGAGCTGGTTTTAGCCATTAACTATAAGATTCCCCATGCAGATGTCAACTAGATGTGTTTAAACTGAGGTATAAGGTATATTTTTTGTAAAGCTGAGCTGTATGAAGTGTGATTGTTTGGTCTGAACGAGGTTCGACTGATTTAAGACCGAACAACGTCGTGATTACAGTCTTTAGCTTGGTTTAATGACAGCGTTGTGTTGGGTTTGAATCAATAAAGAAACACTGCTACTGTTTCTCGAGGTAGACTACAACGTACCTGTCACACTAATAACATATGTCTGACTTTTCCCACATAAACAATCCTATGGCTAGCTATTCCGACCATTGTACGCATGTGCGAGGTGGAGACGCGGTTCCTTGGGGAGGCACTATCTTGCTGCTACATGTGGTCTCTTTGGGAGCTCCCAGCCAGTCCTCTCATGTTCACACTGGTACTACTGTGAAGCTGCACATAAACACAGAGGGACACACAATGCTCAGCTGGCTGCACCGCGCACAAGACCCATAACTTCGTGTCAATTTCAGCCTTCTTTGTTGCTATGCCGCATTTTACTTCTTGGTGAGTAACTGACGAAACGTCCCTAAATTACTCCCGAAATGTTTCTGTGAGTAATTCCTGTGGTTTATAAATGTATCTTATTTTATGTTTATCACTTAAATCGTATCACGTATCGAGAATAGTGTAAGCTGTGAGTCGGAGTAATGTGGGCAATTACCGGAGCGGTACTGCTCAATTTACTGTTTATACTACGTTACACGAAGAGCCCGACAGCCTAAAATTAGTACTAATGTTTACACAAACTTCCTATCCCACAGTCTGTGCTAGAGGAAGTTTGCTCTGGTTTGAATGAGACTGTGAGCGTTGTGCTGTGAGGGCAGCGGCAGGGGAACAGTGTTGTCAGTGGGGCTGACATGGTCGCGGTGTGTCTCCGTGAGGGGTGAAGAGGTCAGCTGCCTAATGATTGTTGTTGAGCCAAACAGGAAACGACTCCTCCAGTGAAAACCTGCTGTGACATTCCTGTAGGGATTTAAAGTACGCGTGAACACAAGAGTGAAAGTATTGGGCATGTATTCTGCGTCATGGTAGTTGTTTTTCCTCCAGTAGTGTCACAATAAAAATTCCCTGCAGCCATATTCTTAACTACTTTTAATACATTATACCCACCTCCTGTTTCACATGAACGCGCACGTGCACCACGTGCTTTTGCTGCTTTTGAACCTTTAAATTATTAATGTGATCTCAGTGGATACACACATGTACAGGCTGTACAGTACAGTAAGGTCTGTGCACCCTCACACTTATTAAATGTGATAAATGTGATATCATTGGGACAAGAGGCAGCTTTAATAATACTGCAGTGCAGCATTAATTAGAAATACTGTCAGTTTATTTGTAGGAATATTACATTAGATCATTTTCGGCTGAGACAGATAAATGCCTTTACACCTAGCTGCCTGTGCAGGAGAAGGCTGTACAGTGTAAACAGGGTAATGGCGCAAGAAGATGTCTCTTGTTTCACCTCTTATTTGCTGATGGATCCAGGAAGTTGCTCACTCCGAATGCACACGCGCACACACACACACACACACTCTCACACACACACTCTCTCTCACACACACACTGGTTTAACTGTTTGCTTACTACAGACAATCCCAGAATGAGTGTGTGTTAGTGCAGGGCGATGGAGTATTTTCTGAGCAGAAGCAATGTCACTGTTTTTCCTGGTGTACTCTCTCTTTTAGAAAATGCTCCTGCTGTACTGTTATCAGTGGCTCGTGTGTTAGGTTGAATGTTCTCTACTCTTCTCTCTGGGACTTAATGGGGGCGTCAGTGTAAATCCTGGTCAGCTGCTTGTATTGCTGTCACTTATTGGACCATGATGGAGTTTAAAGCATCTCGAGGTCATGACGTTTTTCTGGCTGTTTGGAGCCTTGAAGAAGACTACAAATTTTATTAGTGAATATTAAGTTTGCAGGCTTTAAAGAGTAAGAGCATACAGATGTGACTGTTTTCTGTCACAGGCCAAGCTGAAAAAAATATGAATGTATATAAAAGTGGTCATTTGTTGCAGTCCTAAACAAACGGTGGCAGTTTTCCTGACATCCAATAGGTCACAGGCTCCCATTGTCCCAATGAATTAACAGCTTCTGCACACAGACTTGTGAAACAGAAATATGTTGGCCTAGAGTAATAACAGCTTTTCTTTACACCACTCGTTTACAACACACTCTGTGTAGATTTTCTCTTTTACTCAGTAGCTTTGAACATCCCTGCTAAGGTTTCTTACCCTGAAATTACTCGTGTTTGGATTTTTTCCCCACGTTCATATCCAGAAATAGCAGCCACTGGAACCATTACACCCCCCAGTCCTCAGCACACAGCCATTGGACGCTCTGTTTCCACGTATTCTTCACAAAAAAAACTTGAGGAATCATTGGAATGTTAATGACTCTGCAGGGAAAAGAAAAAGGGCTGTTGATTTTTGACTTTTTATTACTCAAGTGCTCAGCTGGTTGTAAGCGAACGTAGGATTCCAGCTCATGTTTGTACACTTATGAAATGTCAGTTTGTTGGATAATCACTGTCGAGATGTAAATGAGCCTAAACAAACTTGTGCCCTGAAACCGGCTCGACCGGCAGCGCTGCAGCTCAGGAAAGACCTCTCATTCCTCCAGCGGTCTCTTCCAAAGTCCTTTTATTTGACTGTGTACATTTGGTCTCTAAAACAGATGAGCAAACACGTTGTTGCTGTGGTAGAGGATTGTATGCCAGTATTATTAACTGATTTACATAATGTCTCATTTGATGTTCCTGGGTTAGGAGTGCTGCTGCCTAGATAAAGCCTCACAATTTATGAATGGGTTTCTGCCTGTCAGAGTATTCATCCATGCATTTATTACCACAGTGTGATATTTGAATACTGAAACCAATGTCTTATTTCTCTTTGTGTTCATGCAGAATGTATATCAACCACCGCAGCCAAACAATGAGGGGCATCCTTAAGAGGAAGTTTGCAGAGGTAGATGACAATCCCTGCTACTCCTCCTCCTCTCCTCCGTCCTCCCTCTCTTCCCCTGCCTCCTCGGAGTGGGAGTCCGACGGGGTGAGCAGCCCCTCAGACGACCAGGATTTCACGCCTCACAGTCCTTCTTCACCCACCAGTTTACCCAGTAAGTCTCCAAACCAATGACCACTGTGCTTTTTTCCACCTCCCTTCTTTCAAATAATGCAAACCTCCTCTTTATCTTGCCGTTTTCCCATCACTGTTTTATAGGAGTGCCTCTTATCAGCCTGCAGCAGCGCTGGTATGAAAACGTTAACCTTAGGGCGGTTGTAGATCATGCACAGCGAATGACTCGCCTCTGGACTGTGCGGTTGGGTGGAAGATCATTTGCCTGAGCAATAGGATGTTGTGGAATCAATTTGAATAGCAAGATCCCTTTAAACATGTCATATCAAATGTCCTTGTTAAGATAGCACGAAGCTGTACAGATGACAAAATATTTTTCAGTTATTGTTGTACAGTCTATAGCCTTATGTATAACAGTTCCAGGCTTGTTATTCTGAGCCTGTTACCAAGCCACAATGGAGTCATAGTGCAAACAGTGCCCCAGTGTGGAGCCTTTTAGACAGACAGAGCAGCTGAGACATGCTTAGTCAGCTGCTCTCACTTGTTTACTGACTTTAGGAACTAGAGTTCAGCTTCAGTTATGTGTGAGGGTTTAGATCCATTGTTGAAGCTAAACTGTTAAACCAAACAGTAACCTGATGAATACTGAAGCCTAAACTGTCAGGCAGAGTCTAACTATGTGCTGATAAACCTCCAACAAACAGCAATTAGACCCTGCTTTACTTCTTTTCTCTCTGTGCTGCTGACCTGTCCACTGGTTCAATAGGCCCTTTGCTTGGTATTTCCTGTCCACATGTATGTTGAACTGTTGAACCAAGCCACTGCAGTGAAGCACCTGTAGTGTGTCACCTAGTGGCCACTCAGAGACCTACAGAAGTCCCAGTCCCAGAATCATTTTGAAAGTACCCCAGTGTAATAGTAATAGATATTTATGAAGCACTGACTTTGAGCAAAGAGAAGGAGAGCATTGTGACAAAGTAGGAATTACCACAATCTAGTGCAGTGTTTCTGATAGTTGTGGAGTATAAGACGGTGGTAAAATATCATTGCAGGCCATCATCATGTCAGAATAATTTCTTTCTTTGGAAATAAACCTGAAAATATCTCTCAATATTAAAGCCCCTGTATAATTTGAAATGAATAAATAACATACTAGATAGAGACTTTACTAAATAACAATTAGATTTCACCTGTTGTGATAAAGTTGAGCACAGGCATTTGGCCTGGTGAAAAGGGCCCATCTGCCATCACCATTAAGCAGGTGAAATCCAAGGAAACAGGATTATGTTCAAATAAAGTTTTAGTCGCATTAAATCACAAACATTATTAGGTTTTATCAACTCATCTAATCTAAATAATGGTCTAGATCTCTGAAAAGATCTAGCTCTCTCTGAAAACTGGACCTGACAGTGTTTTTTGACACTTTTTCTGATGTTTCCATTGTCTCTTTTTCTAACGCAACCAGTTCGGTCCATCCTGAAGAGGCCAAAGCTTGCAGGCACACAGAGCAACGTGCGCTTTGACCATGTGACAGTGTTCAGTTTCCCACGCTGTCAGGGCTTCACCAGTGTGCCCAGCCGGGGGGGTGCCACCCTGGGTATGATGCGGAAGCACAGCACCCTCCACAGATACACGGTGGCAAAGTACGCACTGGAGCAACGACACAGGCGCAGAGAGAGGCTCAGAGACAGACTGAGAGAAGAGAGGTTCGAGGCTCTGAAACAGAAAGTGAGTGAACTTCATTTCTACATTAGTTTGCACTGCTCATCTGCACAGCAGTCTTATCTTTATCTGTTGTGCTGATTCCAGTTGATCACCAGTGGGGCCATTGACCAACGGGAAGCAGACAGGCTCACGGTGGATCAGATCCCAGATCAAGACACTGAGGTCCACGTCAGTGATGCTGAGCTGGGGGACGGAGGTTTCCTTCAGCCGTACTCCTCCAGACAGCGGCAGGCTCTGCTCCTGGCAGCCGGGGTGAAGCGCATAGACAGGGAGGAGAAGAGGCAGCTTCACGCCCTGCGTCTCTCCAGAGAGGCCTGTGGATGTGACTGCCGAGGCTTTTGTGAGCCAGAGACCTGCGCATGCAGTCTGGCAGGAATCAAGTGCCAGGTAAAACACTATGCACTGCCGCTTTTTATCTTGACATTCCTATCTCGTTAATTTATACATACACAATTTCTCAAATGATTTTCCATTAATAATAATATCAATATTGTGATAGAAAATTACAAACACTGCAATTGAGGATTTGGTCCATATCACCCTCCCCAGTGCGTGCTATCGTTTGTCTTTGCACTACTGTAAAAAGTAGTCCATGAGGGGCCTGTTGTTTAGAAA
>NW_023339796.1:19112786-19114983 GCF_004916995.1 Morone saxatilis | reverse complement strand
TGTAAACAAATAAGGAATTTTATTGGAATCTTGCAAACTACCTTTTGATTTATCAGCCAGAAACCATTAAGAAATTAAAATGTTACCTGCACAGTGATTGTATTGTGTTTGAGTTCTGATTTTCACTGTCTGCTGTCTCTCACACACAGGTGGACCGCCTCAACTTCCCATGTGGCTGCACTAAGGACGGCTGTGGAAACACTCAGGGGCGCATCGAGTTCAACTCCAGACGTGTGCAGACTCATTACATCCACACCGCCATGAGACTCGAACTGGAGAGGCGACTGCAGGATGAAACACTGAGCCACGAGGACCAGACAGGACTTCCAGAGGACCTTCAAGAATACGTGGACCAGGATGAGGCCAACACAGTGCAGAGTGCGCAGGACAAGAGCTGCCCCTTTGGGTTCACCATAGAGGAAGATGGTCTTCCTCTCACCATGCCCACCACCCCTTCCTTTCATTTCATCCCAGAGCGGTTGGTAGTGGAGGAGAACAGCTGCAGCAGCGACATGACTGAGTCCTCATGCTCCTCCTCTGACTGTGAAGCAGGAGGAAGCCTTAATGGGAGTCAGAGTCTGCCTGAAGCTGATGGAGGGTTGTCACGTGCCCTCAGCATCTGTGACAATAATGACTACTCTACGTGCAGCCAGCTGAGGCACACAGGAGAACCACTGACGCAGCACAGCAGCACACCTACTGACAGTACAGGGCCACTGACAGCCGACACATTCACAGACAATATGAGCAGGACCTCGCTGACAGATTACCTCGATGAGAATGCAAACCAAGCCAGAGACCTTTTTGATGACGACTCTCTTGAGGGCTTTCCCAACACTCCCTCCCCCACTGTGGACTATTCCTTAGGAAGGTACATGGACCTGAGTCTCTCCTCGGACTCCGACCTTGAGTTCTTCGACATTGACTACACCTCCGGACCTCTGCACAGCTCTTTCAAACTACAAAGACACTCAGACAGCTTTTGCCAACTCCAGCTCTTCAGCTCTGTCAATCTGCCACCTTACGAGTCGAGCACCTACCTCCTGGAGTCTCTGATCGGCCTGACTGAACCGAGCGCGGAGTAGGGTTATGCAGTCAGTGATACTCAGATTTTCTAGCTGATTCAAGGAATTCTAGTGAGATAACAAGAAACTGTGTAAGAGAATTTAATGTGTGAAGCACTGCTTTTATGTATTTGTAAGAATATTTCACTGTACAAAAAATAATTGATAAAATATTTTTTTCTTGCTGGATATTTTTTCTATTGCCTAAAAATAATTTTGCCTTTGTATAAAGACCACAGTTCAGTAATTAATATATTATGCCTGTTTTTTTTTTCTGAATCTATATAATGTCTGACATGTTATTTAATATCTTTTGCTACCATGGCCACAGAGAATATTTGGATGTTTTATTTTCAGCTCAGCTCTGATGCAGCAGCCTCTTCTTTGCTCATTGCAAGTTGAAACCCATACTGGAATGCCTGTCAAACAACAATTTCTCCTATTTTTGGAGTAGTTGTGTAAAGTTATATTTATTACAAAGGTCACAACGGTAGTGGCAATAAAGAGTTCCCATTTAAAAAAAAGTATTGCTCCTGATATCAACAAAAATATCCATATTTTGCCGGCAGCTGGCCATGGTATAAGAAGGACAATCCACTTTGACACATGCAGTAATGGATAAATAACACTCCAGGTTGTGATTTTTATTTTTATTTTAAATAACTGCCTGGTTATTTGTGAATTATCTCATATATGCTTAACAATATGTTTTTAATATTTCTGTACTGGAGTAATAAAATAAAACATTTTTATTTATTTATTCACTGATTTGAAATGTATTTATTCAGTTGTATTTTTCTTTTCATCCCCTGTACATATGAAGAAACCAAGACCTTTTTCACAGCAGCCATTTTGACATGAAGTAGTAGGGTATACTAGGTGTTACTAATGATACATTGCATTCAGGTGCAGAGTCAGGGTGCAGTTATTGTGACTCACTGGAAAGGCTCTGCTACACTAACTGGAACAGAACCTTAATTAATGTCATTGATAACAAGATCTGCTGGTAAAAGGCTCTATTGGTTGTTTTGAATGTGCTACCACTAATATTATTACGTTTAAGCATCACCATTATGTTATTACATGCGCTATCATAAAATTACAGATTTTACCATTTTATAATAATAATAATA
>NW_023339796.1:19104486-19112775 GCF_004916995.1 Morone saxatilis | reverse complement strand
AATACATTTTATTTAAAAGCACTTTTCTGAATACTCAAAGACACCGTACAATTTTACCATCTTTATTATCACATCTCAAGTGTATCATATCAACGCTGAAGCAGCTTTACTACTGTTAATACTCTAATATTACATGTTAATAATAGTATCTATGATATTATTATTAATAATCATCATCAGCATTATTTAAAAAATAAACACGCGTACACAGGTGTGCGCATGCGTAGTGTTCGGTCGGTTCGATACCAGCGATGTTCGATTGTTTTGGACTGCAGACAAGATGGCCGCGGACTGCCAGCCGTGTTAATTCTCACACACTTGTTATTTCTGATGATATAAGCTAATATTTGAAAGTTCCGGGCAGAGATGGGTTTATCACAGAGTTCAGAAGTATCCGAGGGAGGGACGTATGGATACCACGTCCACGGCGTAAGAAGGCTTCATCTTGCTTTGTGTTACAGCAGCTTACCATGAAACCTTACTGTATGCTAACAGACAGCTAGCGCCGGAGCTGCTGCAGACCCTCCGGTGAAACCTGATGAGGTGGCACTGTCTACCTGTTCCTCCAGGTTGCCACAATGTAACCGAAACCTTCATTTATTTTAGATTTAAAAAAAAAAAAAGAAGAAGCTTGAATTCGGGTTTGTAACTTGTCTCAAATAAGGTGTCCCAACAGTCCTGTATCTGTGTAAAGTCAACCATTACATTCAGTACAACACGAATGCCTCTGCTTGGACTAATATAATGGTGTTCAGCATCGGGGCTAATTAAAGAAGGTATTTATTACTGGCCTCTGATGAATCGCCTTACTGTACAGATTGTACATTTAATGACATTAGTGTCGGAGTCTGTGGATTAACTGATGCATCGATCGAGATACAGCGAAAAAGCCAAATAACATTCAAGCTTTAGGATTTGCTGCTTTTTTTATGTGAATGTTAGTAAATATTTTCTATGTATAAAATATGTTGGAGTTTTGGACTGTTGGCTGGACAAAACAAGCATTTTTTTAGGGGCATGCGCAAGAAAAGCAAACCTTTTTTGAAAAACCCTTCAAGTTCTAAATTAATACAAAAATAAAAATAGTCCCTTTTTACTGTAGTCATGTAGTTGGTAAAATAGGTCATGATTTAAATGCTCCAAAAATATTTAGAAAATGAATTTCCAAAATAATATTGTAATTATGTCATTATATTTTAAGATAAAACACCACGAGTTATCAAACACTTGTGTTGGTATTGACAGGTGCAGCCAAGTTCCCCTGCAGAAAAGGCCGGACTGCAGCCCTTCTTCGACTTCATTCTATCTTTGGACAACAACAGACTGGTGAGATTATTGATTGTTCTATTGTAAGTGGCATAAAACAGGCAGCAGATGTACCTCACATTGCTGCTGTTCTGACTCCTCCTGTTGCTGTTCACCAGAATGATGAAAATGACCTGCTGAAGGAGCTTCTGAAAGCCAACGTGGAGAGAGCCGTGAAGATGGAGGTTTACAGCACAAAAACCATGAGGGTTCGTGAGCTGGAGGTGTTGCCCAGTAACATGTGGGGAGGACAGGGCCTGCTGGGGGCCAGTGTTCGCTTCTGCAGCTACCAAGGAGCCAATGAGAACGTCTGGCACGTTCTGGTAAGCTTCTTTCATCAAGAACTAGGAGAACCAAACTGATTGACCTAACTCTGATTTGAGCTTCCATACTCATTACTCCAATATAGCTTCATCTTTTGTTTACTGTTTCCCGTAGGATGTGGAAGCCAGTTCACCTGCTGCACTGGCTGGACTTCAGCCACACAGTGACTACATCGTTGGAGCAGATCAAGTGTTGCAAGATGTAAGAGATAGATATAGTGTCAGATATAGATAGAGCTCTATTGTTAACATTTGGCTCTTATATATTTAGTTAAAAAAGGTTTCTCTTAACAAACCTTTGAAAGAAGAGTTGTAGTTAAGTTGTTATTGTTGATTTCTAGTCAGAAGACTTCTTCTCGCTGATCGAGGCCCATGAAGGGAAGCCCCTGAAGCTGCTGGTGTACAACACACAGACAGATGTCTGCAGGGAGGTGGTGGTCACACCAAACGGAGCGTGGGGCGGAGAGGGCAGGTACGTGACAATACACAAATACAGTACTGACTTACTGGAGAAAACCTCAGTATTTCACCTTTAATAAGTTCATCTTTTGGCCTTAGGACTGTTTATTGTCTATTCTACATAACATTTCAAATAAATAACATCACGCTGGCTTTAGAATTTACTTATTGGAATAATAATGCTGGTGTTAGCATTACTGGAGCTATGCTAAATGAAGAGAAAAGTGCACTATACTGTTTATTCAATAGATCAACCACTGTGAAAGTCAGTTGGCCATTCAATCACAGTGACCTTTTATTCAGATTAGTCAGCATTATTTTATGTTTTCAAATGTATTAATTGTTTAATGGTGTTATAAATAGTAGTGAAGCATTTAAAAATGTTTGCCCTTAGTTTGGGTTGCGGCATTGGTTATGGCTACTTGCACCGAATCCCAGCAGCAAATCCTGACACACCGACGGAAATGCCTCCGACCCCTGTTCCTGAGGAGGAACCCCCCCTAAAGCTGCCTACCCATGGATTCATGGAGGTAAATCTGCTCCACATTTTCAACGTTTACGGCTGCAACTAATGATTAGTTTCACTGTTTATTAATCTATTGGTTGGTTTTCTTCAATTAAGTTAATTTATTCTATAAAATCTCAAAAAAAAAAAAAAAAATCTCATGTTTGCTACATAATTGATTAGATGACTGATGGATTACAGAAATTGCTGCTGAATCATCTAATAGTTTCAACACTTCCCATTTGTTTGTTTCACTGCTAACTTAACCGTTGAGTGACAAGCGATTGGCAGTAGCAACAAAGCTTATTTCTGTTTGTTTTGCAGGCGCCTTTGATGGCACCTTCAAGCCAAAGTGAAGATCTGTTAGACCTGGAGCAAGTCACCCTCCAGGAAGGTCCTCTACCTCCACCCCTCCAGAGAGTCATGGACCCTGGTCAGTTCAGATATGCTGTGGTTTCAGAGGATGAAGATACACAATGTATGAGTCTTCTTGGCATCTCACTGGGTACATAAAAAATCTCATCAGCAGGGGTCTTGTGTTTGTTTTTCCAGGTTTCTCAGACTCTGACGTGGTTGTGGTGAACCCTGACGTTGCAGACTTGGTGGACAGACTGGAACTGTCCATGTCATCCATCGACATGACCAACACCGCACTGGCTATGCACGAGGAGAAGGACGGAGACATCTCTGGTGTTGGTAAGTTAGGCAGCACTTCATACCAGCATCCCGTAGCTTTTGGGTATATATTTGGCGAAAGGAATATGAACTATGTTTGTGCTTCCTGTTGTACAGAGGAGCTGGAAGACAGTTTGCTGCTTTCATCATCAGCAGACAACCAGACTGACCCACGAGAGCTGAGCTCCCAGGCAGCCATGGACCTCACTTCTGCTCTGGCTTCAGATGACACTTTGTCAGATTCAGGCATCCCACCGGCTGAAACATCTCCCCTGGAGTCCACAGACCTACCCGCCTCTCTCTGCGAGTCTAGCAACAGCCCAAGTCCACCTTTGGGTGCACTGTCTCTCCCCGTGGAGTCCCCCGAGCCTCCTGTTGAGTCCCCCGAGCCTCCTGTTGAGTCCCCTGTTCCAGTTGAAGACCCCCCCTGCCCATCTCCTGTCGATCTCCTCCAATCCTCTGCTGTTAATGAGTCAACAGCGGATGATTTCCCCGCTCAGGCCATCGACGATGAAACAGGGCGAGCGGAGGAGTCAGCAGAGCCTCTAGATGTGGCTCCTGCTCACCACTGCAGCCACGAGAGTGATGAGGAGGATCCGGAAAAGCCGCCTCTTGAGTAAGCGTGCATCAGGCCACACACAAAGTGAAGCTGACAATCACTGGGGCTTTTTAAAGAAACACTATATAGGAAATACAGGACAGACCGAGGGAAAGGCTGAATAATTTTATACTGATATCTTAAATCAGGTTAGTTACACTACAGAAACCAGCTAAAGCATTAGCATAGAAGTATAGAAACACTTAGAGGCACTGTAGGAACATCCTATTTGTTTTATATGTGAGAATCTAAAGTTACTGCTCATTTGTACGCCAAGGTTATAATGTGATCAACATGATCCCTTGCTTGGTGCAAAATTAAGAGTATACGGGTGACAAAACTTTGCCTCGGGTACACAAATGTCATGAATACTTGAACACTTCCAAAGATAAACACATACATTTACTACAGCAAAGCACAGCTGCACCTTCATATCAAATAACACTCAATGTTCCTGAAGCTACCAGACTGTTGGCAGGTCAGATGAGACATTACAATGTTGTGGTGCATTTATACATCTGTTATCCATGTGTTTCAAAGAAGCTAATAACGATTTAAAACTGGCTCACTAAATTATAGGAGGGGAACTTTTACTGTAGTTCATGGCCTCTGTATTGGATTTTAATGTGTTTTTGATGTGGTATGAGATAAATTTTGTCCACTTGTACTGTGAAACCAGTCAGTGCAAGTTTTTACACCAGATTTGATGGTCAGTATGTTTTAACACTGTATTTTATTTGATTTATTCGGCCATGCAGTCTGTGATCTGTTTGAAAACAGTTTTTACTGCTTGTATCGTGTCCCCATTACGAAAGCTTTGAAATGCAATATTTTTTCCCCTCACGATTATTCTTTCACAGATGAAAAACTGTTTTTTTAATGATTGTGAGGGAAAACACTACTTGTCTTTCAGGGCTTCCATGCTACATGTCTCCTTCAACGCTATTCTTACTTTGTAATTTTTGTGATCTATGCAACAGTAGACAAGTACTGCCTGTGACTTGACAGATAAAGTGTAAATCCTTTCATATATAGAGTATGTAAGAAGTAACAGTGATGCTGCTGTTGAGTATGTTTTGTGTTTTTCTAGGGGGCTTCTCAATGTTTTTCACAGTCAAGTAGGTGCTAGTGTGTAAAATAAGGAAAAGTATTTTTGCAAATATTTTATCAATTAATTGTATGTTTTATTAGGAATGAGTGCAGAGTCTTTTGATGAATGTGAAATGGGTGAATCTTGGATGGTTAAACAATCATATCACTTGGCTTAAAAAAAGAAATTGTCCCTTGTTTTTCTTATTTCACGCTCATCAGCTGAACACATTACAACTCAAGAAACATCCATTTAAAATTCCCATAATCTGTCATTGTTAAACCATTCCAATTTATTTCTTCGAATGCCTAAAATATACATATTTCACAAATTATTACAAGGGATATTAAAGTGTTTACGGCCTAATTATGGTACCCATCACGTTTTTGGCCAATTAGAGCTCACTCGATGCATCCCCACTATGGCGTTAAAACACACTCAACATGGCAAAAGTAACTGCAGAAAATTTACAATGAAAAGATCTGTTGTTCTGCCTGGTGACACACACCAAGAGAGAATGAGACTGTTTATTTCTCTGCTGAATTTTCCCACAGTGGTTGAATATTTATATATTCTCTTGGATGAGATTCCCCTTCAAGTTATATTCATGTTTCATTGAACTCCTATAGAATCTAAATGAAATATACATTAGGAACAGCCCTCACTGTCATCAAAGTCCCTGCTCATGGCCCAAGCACAGAGCGAGTAAGCATGAGTTACTGTTAAAGACTGCTCCCGACTGCTAAGATGACTTGGGCGACTACTAACATTCGTAAGAGTAAACTGACATTTCTGGGTTGTAGTGAATACAACTTTTAACATCCCAGTCAAATTACTTTCATGATCATGAATGTGCTTTAGCAATTTTGAAAAAATGACAGTTGGTTTTAAGTAAACTGTACAACAACACAATAAAACTGCTGCAAAACCAAAAGAACAAAAAGTCACTTAAATCAAAAATGTTGTACATATATTTACAAAAAAAACAGAACATTCAGTCCATTGAGAACAACACAGCTAAAAAGAAGTGACAAAGACAGGTGCTTCTGTCAATGAGGTTCAAGCTCTGCAGTAATTAGATGTCTAAGTTGAGGTTAAGTTCAAGTTAAGATGACAACAGAACAGAGGAGGATTGCTTTGAGGGACTGTGACGCTACCCGGAGACCAAGTGTACTCTAAACTGGGGACACAGCAGAGACGGGTTTGGAGTGTTTATAGAACAAGGACAGTTTCTGGAATGTACTAGAACAAACAAACAGTCTACTACATCCATGTGCATATACACACACGCTCGGACACAAACGCGCACTGAAACTTTTGTCGCTTCAAAAGAAAAAAGCCAATCACAAGGAAAGAACAAACAGCAGTCAAAGAAAAAAAAGAAAAGAAATTGGTGATCGCTGGAGAAAACAGTCCATTCATGTAATTCTTGTCAAACTGTAAAAAAAGAAAATATATAACATTACCAACCACTTATCTCCCAGGTGTCTCTTGGCTGCTCCGGCCTGTTCTGGTCAGTTCCCTATGGTACACCATGAGCAAAGTCCTCACAAATTTTACTGGATTCTCATTGATACTGCGACTCTGGACCACACAATGGGGTTTTAGGGTACTACATGTCAGAGGTGGGTGGTGATTGGCAAATGACGAAGAGTTCTTGTTTTAAAAATGATGACTTTCACGTGGACTTCTGCCTATAGTGAAGCGTCAAGTCCCCTCCGCTCTTCCAGATAAAATGTTTAACTGTTCGCAGGTCCATGTTGGGATCTAGAACCTGGTTGAAAGTTAAAAACAATAAAAAGGTTAATACAATGAACAATGACTGGGAATGCACGAGACATACGAACTGTGCAAGCAAAGACGCCGTGCCCACCTGGTCTTGACACATTAGTTCAATCTTTTCCTCAGCCAGCATGGCCATGTCCTCCTCCTTCTCCTGCTCCCCGGGCTTATCGTTGGCGGAGGAGCTGGTGGTCTGCGACTCGTTGTCCAGGTTGATGATCTTCTCGTAGACGTGCTCCATCACCTTCCTCACCTGGAGCATGTCGCTGGCCGAGAGACGGTCCCTGTGGAACACATAACGGGTAAAATCAGCTCTCAAAGGTGAGCTACAACCGATCCACGTCTGCATAGATGGTTTCTGCTCACTGCATTATGTAATCAAAGGAGATGCAGTTCCACAGCACATGAGAAACTTACTTCTTTAGAGTTTTTGCACCAGAGGAAGAATGGGGCTGGAGGTAGAATGGGATTTTGTTGAACTTCGGCATATTTTTCTGGAACAAAAGAGGAAGGATGTTACATGTAAATAATAATGGAAGGAGAAACTGTTACGCTAACGAATTTTTCTCCTGTGAAAAACGGTGACATAGCACTGATCTCCAGTGGGAAAGCACAGGTATAAATCATTCATGATGGCTGAATTCCATTTAGCTGCTTCAGTTTCAGGGTCCAGGTATTGTGCATGCTGGCTCATGGAAACACTATAGTAGAACTGAGCCATTGTTAATGTTATTAGTAACACCCTTGTTTTTCCTACTAAGACAAGTTAAAATGTCTGCTGTTACAAGGGCCTATACACTACTTCAGGAAAAACCTGTATAGCCACAAAACATCCAACTTCCTCTATAGTTAACTGCATCTTTACCATTGTTAGGATACAAGCTAGCAAGAGTGAGTTTGGAACCACCAATGACACAGTGACAAAAATGTATTTTGTTGGTTTCTCTGAATAAAGGAGCTTTAGAGGGCGCCCGGTTAGCTCAGTCGGTAGAGCTGGCGTCCCCTTTTACTGAGGCTGAGTCCTTGCTGCAGCGGCGCAGGGTTCGAATCCGACCTGCGGCCCTTTGCTGCGTGTCATCCCCTCTCTCTGCCCCCCTTTCCTGTCTGTCTTCAGCTGTCACTATCATAAAGGCAATAACAATAAAAGCCCCAAAAATAGAGCTTTAGATAAACACACACACGGATATGCAATATGTACAAAGTAGCACGGCTAATACATAACACTCACATGAGCCTTCTGAATTTAATCACTTGACTTTTGTCCAATATTTGATTTAATGTAAAGTGAAAAACATATACTGTACTGCACATCTACAGTTATATCAATAACCACTGTGGAACGGACTCATTCAGCAGAATGGACTAGTCTCTCCCACCTGAATCTCTACATAGCACCTGCAACCACACAACAACAACATCAGAAGTGCAATAAATGGACTTACCATTTCTGTTAGGACAATCATAATCTACATCGTTACAAAAGCCAGCTTTTCTCAATTACTTGAACCGACGTTAACTAGGGATGTTAAGTGAAAACATTACCATAAATATG
>NW_023339796.1:19054692-19104461 GCF_004916995.1 Morone saxatilis | reverse complement strand
AGCTGGCGTTCCCCCTTTTACTGAGCTGAGTCCTTGCTGCAGCGCGCAGGGTTCGAAATCCGACTGTCGGCCCCTTTGCTGTGCGTGTCATCCCCACTCTCTCTACCCCCCTTTCCTGTCTGTCTTCAGCTGTCACTATCAAAGGCAATAAAAGCCCCCAAAAAATAGAGCTTTAGATAAACACACACACCGATATGCATATGTACAAAGGTAGCACGCGTAAATACAAACACTCACATGAGCTTCTGAATTTTAATCACTTTGACTTTGTCATATTTGATTTAATGTAAAGGTGAAAACATAACTGTACTCACATCTACAGTTATATCAATAACCCACTGTGGAACGGTCTCATTCAGCAGCATGGACTCAGTCTCTCCACCTGAATCTCTACATAGCAACCTGCAACACACAACAACAACATCAGAAGTGCAATAAATGGACTTACCATTTCTGTTTAGGACAATCATAATCTGACATCGTTACAAAGCCAGCTTTCTCAATGTACTTGAACCAGCGTTAATAGGGATGTTAGTGAAACATTACCTAAATAGAGTTCTGCCTCCTGCTTCCCCGAAGATGACTGGCGTGTGTGGTGGCACTTGGAAGTATCCATTTCCTTTCTGGACCCTGTTCTCCTGCTCTCCGTTCACTGTGGGCACAAGAACACGATTCTACTGTAAGACAGACTGAATGACGCTTGAGGCACCGGCCGCTCACAACAGCACGTTGTGTGGAATGAATACACACACTGAGGGTCCCGATGCATCACTGCCGAACTTTAGTTATTTTAGTTTCATAATGATTTGGCAGCGGACGGACTGTCCAGCACCTCCTTACCGTGGTTCGCCTCGTTCTCTTCCTCGTCCATCGGGTTGATGCGGGTTCTGGGCCAGAACTCCAGCAGCGCCTGGAGCAGGAGTCCACCCAGGTTCACTGGGAAAAAAGTAAGCAAAAGTAAAGAGTAAGCAGTTGTGCAATACAAAGGTAGCTTTAGTTTTGCGTTATTTAACAGTTATTTGTATATAAATGTGAATAGGTCAGCTTTCTTACACTTTGGGTCAGATCCATCAGAGCTTGAAAACCCAGCGTCCTTTGCAGACACCCAGGCAGCGAAGCAGTCACTCTCATCCAATGTGATAGTGAGCATCTATTGAAAAAGAGGCAGACCTATGAGACTACTGACCAGGCTCAGGAAAGACAAGCTCAGCAAAGCTCTTGTATTGTAGCGTTGCAGCAGTATACCGATACGATCATACTGTGTACATTTGCTCATCTATAGTATTGAATAACCACTGTATAAAAAAATACTTTCTATCATATTATTGGTCTTAAAAAATATCTGTAATATTTTATAAAATTATAATTATAGGCGTTCAACCAAAAATAACTGAAAATCTTACTACTATTGCAACCCTTATTACCAGGTTTGTGACTCACCCCAGTTTTCAGATCAACAGAGAACCAATTTGGCACATAGACCATCTTGAAGCGCTTTTTAATCTCTTCATCAAACTCCACTTTTCCCAAGTCTTCTCCCTTGCAAGCCTGAAGGGAAAACACACATAAAGTCAATATAAATCACAGGTATCACCAGGAGTAAGTTCATCAGGAGAGGTTTTCTTTAACTCTGGAGTGACCTGGAGTTAGTAGCTCATTAGGGCCAGTGAGCATCAAAATAACCATAACCACCCCCTTCTCTGCACTGTGATGTCATTTGGCCATAATTTGAACCATCACATTCACTATGGCATGGACGAAAGAATGGCAAATGCAATCACACTCTCATACTTAAATAACTTAACTACAACGTGGAGTTTACCTTCAGGACGTCCCAAAAAGCCACATTGTTGTTGGTATCTTTGGTGAGTATGTGTCTCTTGTCATTCAGAATGTGGCACTGGATGATACTGGCACCTCCTGCAAACAACACAAAATGTTATTTCACACAATGTCAGAGAGAAGGATATAGAAGAATCTGTAGTTTTAGATAAACATGTTTACCCTTGATGACTTGTTCTGGCTGAGTGCACAGTGGTGTCAGAGGTGTAGTGCAGTCATTGTCATACTCCCCTGATGATCTAAAGTTGTGCATTCCCTTTAGAGACTGTACACATACACACAGAAAAGAAGAACCATTACAAATTATCCCGGATTTTAATAATCTCTCCCTTACAGCAATAGCTGTGATTAATGTAATGCAATTATCTTTTGTGTATTTCCCCCATGACCACAATTATTTTTTTAGGCAAATTACAGGAGGATTACTGCTTAATAGCATTAGGCGTAGCCACCTGCACAAGTCTCTACATTGTATTCCACGGTCATTTTGTTGACAGCCCACCAGTGGTCTCAGAAGTGTCACGCATGCTTACCCATTTATTAACGGATGACTTGGTGGTGGAGACCCAGATTGCTGGAGGTGGGTCAGCAGATCTGTCCAGTTCCATCTGTGCAACAGAGAAAGACAGCAAAAGGTTGAATGACTCCAAATGGCTAGCCATGAGCACAGGAATGACTGAAGAGAAGAGAGTGTCATTATTGAGGACTGTTTGTCAAACTTTTACCTTTTAAAAATACAATACAGTACAACTTTTCATAAATAACTGTCACTACTGCTAGCCAAGCACAAGCAGACACCAGTGGAAAGCAAAGCATACAGACAAGATCTGTAATGATCAATAAGAAGGTTTTCAAATAAAGTGGCTAAAAAAAATCACAGAGAAATGATTTCATTTTCCTGTGCTCCAGGTAAAAGCGTACTGGCTTCTTACTTTGAGCACTGGGGCCTTCTCCTCACAGATGAGCACACGGATGTCTGGGTTACGCAGGTCAGTGCAGTAGATCTTTTTGTCTCTGCCGCCAGAGTAGACATGTGTAAAGGCCTCATTGACCTGCAGGGCCCAAACCCCTTCATCATGCACCCGGTAGGTGGCGATACACCTCTGCTGCCCCAGTGACCACAGGCGGATGGTCCCGTCTGAACTGCCCGACAGGCACTGAGGAGAAGGACGGCAGGTTTAGACTTTAAAAATCCTCAGTTTAACAGCTGCCACCACTGTATATTTTAGATATCTTAACTTACCTGAGTGCCATCTCTATTCAGCAGCAATGACTTGACATTGTCTGTGTGACCCTTTAGCTTCATCAGTTTTGCACATGTTCGAGGATCCCACACTCTCAGAACCTGAAGGAAAAAAGGAGAGGTACGGGTGTGAAGATGGGGACTTCTTCACTACATTTACTAATGCAAACTAATGCATAAACGCTCCACAACAATTCAAGATAATTTACTGCAAATCTGTCATTAGAGTACATTCTCAATTTAGTTTCAGGCTAAAAGTTGGTGACACTTTATTTGGACAGTCAGGGTACAGATTTATGGACATACACTACCTGTTTTTTGTGCCTAAACCTAACCAAATCTTTATTTGAGAAATAACCAAAATGTTGAATCGTTACATGTTACTTTTTTACTTTAACAATTATTTCAGATAAGACATTACCGTAACAGGTGAAATTATCAGTGTTGTTTTAATCTAGTTTAACTGAACTACTAGTGTGTGTGGAATCTCAAACCTTTTCTGTGGATCCAGATACAATCACTGTGCCCATCTGGTTCATAGCCAGACTGTAGATGGAGTCCTTGTTCCCACTGAGTGACGAGGCTGTTGAAGACAAAATATAGTGAGTCCACAGGTACCACAGGAATATCAGCCATTACAGAACAGTAACCAGTACAAATGCACAATGATCTAGAGTGTGTACAGGCTAGCAGTGGGCTCAACTGTCACACAGAAACAAACAATACTTACTGGTGACAGTGTTGTTGGAAGCAGTGAGTGCTGTTAGTGTGTTCACATCCCAAAGAAAGATCTGCCGGTCCAGACCTGCTGATGCCACAAGCTCCTTGTCCTTAGCATAGGCCAGAGCTTTCACATAGTCCTTGTGTGTTCGTAACGTCGACATACAGAATCCTTTATGCGCGTTCCATACTTTGACTGTCGTATCTGATGAGGCAGATATCACTGAAAATGGAAGAATGTTTATCAGATCAATCTGTCAGAATACAATAAAAAAAAAACAGTGTTTGATGCTAAACAATGCTTTAACTGTAAATAAAATAGCTGTCAGTAATTAAACTCACATGTTTTTCCATTGCAACAGAGAACTATGTCATTAACCCAGTCTGTGTGATGCTCCATCGAGGCAATGTATGGGTCCTGCTGCAATAAAGCAGACACATTAAGACAATTCCAATATTGAGAATAAGAAACATTGATGTATGGGACAACACATCTGCCTGATCACATTGGGAGTGCAATATTATAATATAGATGAAGTAGACGCTCTACTTTGTGTTGGTAGACACTCCATATCCGGATGATAGAGTCCCTCCCGGCAGTGAAGAGCCGGTTCAGGGCAGGGTCCAGCTGGAGTGCATTCACCCCATTTCGATTGTACTTCTCCACCTCATCTCTAATGACATAGGACACCTGAAACACAAAGAGGACGGTGAGCACTGAAGCATCTCGACCACCTCATTGTTTGTATCCACAACGCTCCCACTTCCTTGAGCACACGTCGAATTGGGGATTCGACGTGTGCTTTTCGCTTTTCGCTAACGCTAAGTTTTCATACACTTGCGTTTTGAGGACATGCAGAGTTAACGTAGTAAGTTAAAGGAGTCTGGCTACATGACACATATATTGGGAGAGAAATGCACATGTATTCATATTAACAGTGGACAAATGCCGTGCTTATAGCGTACTTGGAGTAGGTAACAGTCTATACTCGCAGAGTGCCCGAGAGAACCACCGAGACACGTACGTTTTCCCAGCAATTAGACCGAGCCCAGAAACAGTGTAGCTAAGCTACCATTAAAGCTCAGTAAATAAATGCTGCTAAGACAGCGAATCAATCATTAGTGCTAACTGAGGAGACGTGCAATTACGTTACAACGTATTTAACGGGTGCGCATATGACAACTGTTTACACAAACGTAATCATTTAGACGGCAGCGTTAGCAGAAGATGCTAACACCTAGCTAGCGTAAGCTAAGCTAGCTATGTTAGTCGGCTTGAGTCATGGCTCATAAGAGCAGCGCTGCCTTCAGCGGACGGTGTCAGCTGTCCGAACAACAACCGTGAGCCTCTTTTTACAGCTCAACACTACAATGTCGCCGCTGCCAGACACTCAGCAATAATGCAACTGTTATAATTTACCTGTACTTTTCTCCGCCCAGCAGCATTTTGCCTGTGATGCGTGGCCATCTTGCATGTTGACAGTCAATTCATGTGATGCTATATCCGGAAAAAAAAGAAAACATATGCGCCTGAGCTTTATGGGTAATGTGGTTTTCACACTGTCCTCTAGTTTCACTGTGGAGAGGACGTTTTTCCCGAGTATTTGTCCATTTTCCAGTGACCAGTTTTCAACAGGATCAGGGCCTTGAAGACTCTTCAACCAAGAGGGACCATAATGGCTACAGTTATACTACAATACCACAGTATAACTGTAAAAAAAAATAATAATAATATAAAAAATGACATTCTATATACCCTCAGAAAACTGCCATCTTTTATCAGCATTGGTGCTGAATCCACACCTGAAAAGCAGGCTCAGACACACAGGCAGGTAAATGCAAAGCAGCCCATTAATTCTTTTAGAAAAATGGGCCTATTAGAAGATAATTCATCATGTAGTCATTATTAATAGGCTGCACAACATGGATGTGAATGTTGACCCTGTGTTCCTCGCTGATAAAATCTTGTGCCAGAATTATTTTATCATATTGGGACCAGGGGCAGTATCTAGGATTTTATAAATACTGACATCAAGAGTTAAAATCAAGTGTTTTTATGTCCCAACATCAACATCTAATGCTGTTTTAAGGCCTTCTTAAACGCCAATACAGAGAAATGTTCTAGTTGTGCAGAAGAATTCAAACTC
This sequence comes from Morone saxatilis, assembly GCF_004916995.1. Classification (NCBI taxonomy): domain Eukaryota; kingdom Metazoa; phylum Chordata; class Actinopteri; family Moronidae; genus Morone; species Morone saxatilis. The sequence continues at coordinate 19,098,509 of NW_023339796.1, read as the reverse complement.
ACCAACCAGAAATACCACACAGGGCACTGCAGAACACAGTGGACTGTATCTCCCAGCCCAACCTGTTCATAGAAAACATATTATTGGCCACTGGAGGGCGCAACAAGACACCAACACTGTAGGCGCAGATTTCACCGCTAGATAATCCAAACCTCAGCCTGTTGGAAACACATAAAACAAATGTTGGTAGCTTGTATTAAACCATGTAGGGTTCATTCAAGTGCTACAGGTTTTGGTTCCAAACCGAGTTCACAGCAGGTGATTTCATTGATTAATTCCTCTCTGTGGACTGAAATCAGTTTCTGTAGTAGCAGGCATTGCTATTAGCACATGGCTGCTAATAGCAAGTTTAGTCTCTAAACTGCAATCCTATCTGGTGTAACTTAACATTAAATAGCCTATTTTGTTATAAAACTCCTAATTAGTTCATATAATTTAATGAAATAGGTTATGTGCTAAAAAAAACTTAAGTTTGCCATGTAGGTACCACATAAAGACAAATTAAAGCAGTCTATTTTATGTCTATAAGTTGAAGGTCAAGAGTCACAGAACTCTGATAAAGTCCAAGTAGCCCTTCACTATGTGTTTCTGCGACTTTGTTATGAGGTTAAACTGCCACTGTATCTCTGTCATATTTGAGTGTGACATGGGCCAGCTATAGGAGCGGTAATCCTCTGTGGTCCAGCACCATCCTCCCTCCCTCATGCTCTTGCTCAAGGGCAAATCGAGGTGCGCCTCTCCTGCCGCCGCTGCGCAGCTGCTGAAGACAGCGCAGCATCCACTCCACGCTCGGCGGCTCTGGACCTGTCCCCTGTGGGATGACTGCGGAAGAAGAGCCACTCGAATGGAAGGAAAGAGGATAACTTGTGGCAGGTGTCAAAATGTCCAACACATGGTGATTAAACGACTGGAAGTTGTCTAGAAGTCAGTTTTGAGCACTAAACTTTGGATTCTGGCGATAAGAAGCGCTTTTCTGTCCCGCTGGATTGGAGTTTTTGTCCATCATGAAGAATAAACCTTGAAAAGAAGACATGGATTTTGCACGGAGAGTTTGGTTGTTCCTTCTTCTAAAATCCGAAGAACTCAACTCTGGAAATGATGCTGTAAATCTCAGAGTTTCATATGTAAGTACCTCTGTAAGGATTTTTAGATTTTGGTATCCTGAGAGTAAACGCTCGACATTATTTGTGACTTTTTGTACCTTTGCTTTTCTATGTTTTCATTTTGAATGGGGACAGGTTACTGGGGAACTTCTCCATACAATAAAATAGTGCCTATATATTAAAGAGATTATACTTATAAAAAGTCTGGTTTTAGGATTAATCTATCATTTAAAACATCACAACATGGCCTATGTTATACAGTATGTTGTAGCAGGAAGTGCATTATGCAAAATATCCATTTAATGTTTGAAATGTGCAGTGGGGAGCATTAAAGGCTTATACTTAGGTCATTCACTTTCATGATCTCTCTTTTTGTTGTAAATACCACAGGATAAATTATAAGTGCACAATTTAGTGCTCCATGTCTTCCTTCCCTAACTTATTGAAATGTGATGGTGACACATTACATAATGATATATACATGAGGAAGTACACATTTGAGATCTCCTTTGAGAAGTGTTTTGGTGACATCTAATCTTCATCATCTTCTTGTCTAATGTAACAGATGATCAGTTTTAAAATTCCCCTGTTTTTGGAGAGGGAAGCATCCTGTATGACTGAAACAGTAGAGCTCATGAAATAATCTTTCATCAATTCATCACCCTGTGATAATTTCACCACTGTCTCATTACGTTGGTCTATACCTTCTGTAACGTACGTATTTAAGCTATCCGATGCAATTACATTGAAAGGGTTTTGCAAAAGAAGTAGGTCATCAGTTCAGTCTGTGCACCTAGGATCACAGTATGCAGCTCTGAGAGGGCACAGACTCGCCCCTGTAAAAACACACAATATGTACACTACACTGTTTCCAAATGTTTATAGTTAGTTTAAAAAAATCATGCCAAAGTCTGTCTTCAAGCCCTCAAGTAATCAGAATGTTTAATTTGGTGGTAACAACAATTCCACACATGGCACTAGTTTTTACAATAATTAATAATTAAGTCTTCAAGAAAGAAAACACAAAAAACTCTAAACTGACCTATATATGGTATAAAACATACTTCATTGGTATAAAACATTCATTTACAGTTTTCAGACTTTGCAACCTAAACAAAGTAGTCCTAAAGGAAATCGCTCATTTGAGATTATGCATTCAATCACCATGAGTAATGGATTCAACCACATAAATCCAGAGAAATACAAACCTTAATATTAGACTAAAAGTTACAGACAAGCACAGCAGCAGTCAAGATACTATATATTTTAATTTTAATGACCATATTGATAACAAGGTAATCACATCTGATCTATTTTTAAAAACCCAGCCTGTAATACTAAATGCAAGAAACCCACAGGAAATATGGATGTTTTCTGACATTTCCAACTATTAAGAAAAATAATTCTCACATAAGAAAACATTATGACAGCTAGTCAGAATAGTTAAAAATGCATTTTATGCCTAGAAGAAATTTTAATAAATAGACAAAATCTTATTTTAATAACTTTGAATGTTAATTGGGTGACAAAATAACAGAAAACACACTGCCAGTTGTAAGAGCTACTCTTGGTAAACAACTTAAGTGGGGATAAAAAGTGACAACAGGATCAAGCCATATGTCAACGTACTTTTAGGTGATCTGGTCCACATTCAAGCTCAGGTCCCCCATCTGCAGTATCCATGCAACAGTATCTGTTTCCTGTTAAAGTATTCTTGGAATATAACTTGATAGAAATACATACGGAGACTTTTCTTTTAGGCAGTTTTTTACACTAAGAGGATGGACGTAAGACAAAAGATATTTTTGAGCTGTATATTTTCTAGAGAATTCAACCCTCTCACACCAAAATGACTCACAAACCTAAAAGTGACATGACACTACGTGATGTGACATCTAGACTTGTTCAGAGTTGCCGTTGTCACATGCACTTCTTAACAGCTTTTAAACTGTGTCTTTAATCAGTAAGCTCCTTCATAAAATCATTCATAACCATTTACTGTATTTGTTTCTTGTTTGTTTGATTTAAATATTTTTTGGGGGCGTTTCTTGCCTTTAATCTATAGTGACAGCTGAAGAGTGACAGGTAAGGGGGGAGAGAGAGGGGATGACACGCAGCAAAGGGCCGCAGGTCTACCAGCTACCAGGACGCCCCCGGTATTTGTTTTGTTTTCATTTTGCCAGAGCAACAGAAGGAGCTATAAGCCAAAGCTAAAAGCTATAGAAAAAACATACTGTAGTTGCAAGTGTAACAAGTCATGACTCAGCACAATTCCTGCCATAGAATCGTCCACTAATGTAACATTAGTGCTTTGTTCTCTTAACTTTTGCGGAATTGACGATAGGAGGAAATTAAATAATCATATCAATGTTTTAATTAACTTTCCAGAACAGTGGATTGGGGCACTCACAGTGGTTGCTGATAAGAGAGAAGAAAGTACTACTTTTTTTTTCTCAGCTGCTTAAAGGGTTCAAGCTAGAGTTAGACCAATAAATCAACCAGGCCGATATATATACACACACACATACATATATCCTGTTGTGTGTATGTCGGCCAATAAGTAACAAGAAATTACCAAATTACCAAATTAGGTGTGAGGTCATTTAGAAACAGTGTCACCATTGCATAGTTTGTCCACCAGAGAGCACTGACAAGTTGATTTTTCAACTATAAAATGTCCTAAAGTATGCTGACACACGCACACTAAAGAATCCAAGGGATCCATATTAAGATTGTTTGTTTATATAAAAAAATATATATTTTGGGTCAATATATAATTTTTTGATTTTTAAACCTCTAAATATCGATATCAGTATTGTCCTCAAAAATGAAGTATCAGTTGGGCTATAGTTCAAACAACTATCCTCACTCTCATCACAACATACTTGGATTTACTTTTCAGAGAATTTAAAGCAGTTGTAATTGCATAACGCGTTTTCAATTTGAGGGTGTGTGTGTGTGCGTTTGTGTATTTGTGCATTTGTGCGTGCAAGTTCATGGCTCCGCTCTACTTTCAGTCTAATTATCATAATTATTTGCAGTGATGATAACCATATCACATCTGGCTGTTATGGGAATTAAATTTCATTCAACAAAAATACTTTTTTTCTGTCTGTGTTATCTAACAGCGTGCTAATCAAAATAGTGTGGCAGATATTCTCTCTGTGCATTTTACTATTGATTAATACTATTATATGCTTTGATTATGTACACCACAGAGTACCTTCTTACTGTTTTATGTTGTCTGTTACCTTTTATAGAGGAAATGTGTTCATGTGTCTGTGTGGACAATTCATCTCATCCTGTTACATCCTGACAGAAATATCATTGCTTTGAACCTGTTTATCTGCTTTATGACGTTGCAAATGGACCTTAACCTATTTATTTTGGTAGCAATGTGAAAGCGCTGGATTCAGTGTATGAGACAAGCTGATCTGAGATCAACCTGGGCCAAATAAGCAGATCAAGTGAAAGCAGATAACTAGCGTCTGGCTGGACGTGTGAAGGGATCAATGCATTTCAGGACAGGAGGAGATGGAAAACTCACAGAGCTTAGTCAATATGAAAAGGATACAATGGCATTTCTCTGTCAAAAGGGGAACATAGATATGTAATCCTCTCTTTGGAAAGCTTTTTCAGTTATTAAAATATCAGACTCCGTCACTGGCTAAAATAGGGGGGGAGAATGTTTGGTAGTGGAAAGGCATTTGTCTTTTTTTAGTCAGTGGCTTAGGTCTCTGATCAGATTACCTACAGACTGTCTTTATGTTTTATTTAAGTCTAGAGGAACAAAGTTTCCCAATAAGAAAAAAAGTGTCCCTTAAGATTTCAGGTCACATTTAAAGCTATTCAAACTATATTTAGTAACTTCTCTGGTTCATTTTCTGCTACAGCCAAGGTCTAATGTTATTAACATGCTAGTAAACTAGAAAGCTTTTTTGTACCAAAGAAAATTAATCATTACCAATTTGTGAAGTCTTGGAACCCTGGACCCACAGAGTGTACTCTCACTGTAATATTACTGTATCATTTCATTATAATTATATGATCGATAGTTAGTTGGTTGAAGTTCGTCCATGATAGACAGTGATGGACAGATGGCTCATCCAATCACCTGCCAAGTATTTATTTGTGTGCTTATATTTTTGATCAGATATACAGATAACAGATATAATAAGACTTTTATTTTTTTGTATGGTTTGCTTTTTGTTTAAATATGCACGAATCCCAGGGTTCAGCAGTTCACCTCAGCTCTACGAGTTTTTCCTCTTTCAGCTTGTTGTTTTGGTGTTATGGCACGCAACAAAACAATTTTGGTTCCCTCCAACCGCTCTCATCATGTTTTCATTAAAAACGTTACCTGCCCAACATCACAGAGCAGACAGGCAAATTTTAGGGACTAGCTGGCAACAACATTGCGCAAACACAGAAGTTGGTTGGGACCAAAACAGAGCATTTGTAAGCTGACTTGAAACATAACTCCATACGAACGCTGCACAAGTTGACACTGTAGTTTAAAAAGAGAGAGCTTGGACAACATTTAGGTTTTTTGGGGTGTGTTTTGTGATGTTAAAAGTACATCTTTAAGTTTGCTGTCCCTGCAGCTTTCTTCAGTTCAGCAGAGGCAAAAGTGAATGCCATGATCCTAAATCAGTGCTGGTGAAAACCCTTGGTCAGAGACTGTGGACTTAATCCCTCTGACTCAAAACTATGGCTGCCCTAGTTTGACAGAGACTGTTGGATAACAGGAAGCTAGTGGTCAGCTGTAAGAGAACATATTTATATTGTGTCTGGACCCCTTCAGCATTATCTTTAGCATTATCTAAGAAAATCAGTGTGGATCCAGCTTGTGACTTAAGCCCTTTTACACAGCTATTACACAATGTTTGATTTAGAGAGAGCTTCAGTGATGGACACATACATATACACACATATACATATACCAGTATATTATGATTGTTAGGCTTTCCTGCAAAAGAGAATGATCACTATTTCTTGTTGCATAATTGCTGTGATTATGAATTATGCTGTTCTGTCAATCTGACCTTCTAGATTATTGGATCCTGTTCCTAAACCACTTTTATATTGTAAGTACTTATCTAAGCCACTATGTGTAGAATCTAACTATTCTGATGACATACTTTTCTGTTTGTAGAAAAAATTGACAATCCTGGTAAATCCGGGTTGGATTCAGGTCTTTCTAGCACTGGGACTGCCAGAGTCAGAAATTTAAAAAATGCTCACATAGAAGCTTTGAACCTACAAAAAATATATTTGTTGGGCCAGTTGAGGATAGTGCAATAAAAACTATAGTGACATCACCTCATGAAGTTGATTTAGCAAAAAGACACACGACATGGAGCAACATTTGCATTATTAGCATTCATTTAGAGTCATGGTTCTGGCCACCTGATGGAAATATTCCAATGTTCACTCTCTTTTAACTTTGTTATGCTCCCCAAGAAAGGAAATATCTGGCTCTTTTGTTAAATGCTCCACTATGTTCTCCAGCTAGCCGTTAACTTTGTCTGTTTGCTGCTTAGTGTTGGGCATGTGGCATACAGTGGGATTTTTTTTTTTATAAAAGTGACTGGAAACTGTGCTAATGAGAGTAGTGAGACTCACTGTGAACAGTGAGGCACAACCAGAACAATGAGCTGGAAGACGCTAAAACACTCTGTAGAGCTGAGGTTTGTCACTACAAGCAACCTTCTTTGATTATACGCAATCATGTCATCCATTGTTAATAGTCAAACAGTATTCTAAAACCTATTCTACAGCAGGTTTCACAGCAGTCCCAAGCCTACCACATCACAGTGGAGATGAGGAAAGTAGTTTCCACCTTGTCCAAAGTAAACCCATGCAAAGCCCCTGGCACAGACAAGTTCAAAGGTAGAGTGCTTAGGGAACTGGGGGACATCATGGCCCAACTCTCCCTAATGACTCCAGGCCAGTAGTGTTGATATCTGTCCTATGTAAATGCAGTATGTGGTGTGGGACCAACGCTCCACCATGGCTGCAGATAAACTCGATCAACTTTAATTTGCCAAAAAACAATGCAAGGTTGAGGATGCTGGATACTGTGACCAAAAGTTTGGACTCCTCTTATAATACTTATAATACAGTGAACTCATACGGTGAACTCACTTGCTCTACTACAGGTCAACCCAGTACTGGGGCTATGGATTAAAGACATCCTGCAGGATAGACCATGTAGTGGTTAATGTTTTAAGACAAATTTCAAACGCTAGGCGACGGACAGTTTTGATTCTAAAAGGAATTTGAAAACTTACTGCTTTTAGTTTGTTGTGCCAACTACTAATAGACATTGCATTTTGGAAGGTGATCTGGTGTGTGACCTATGTTATCAATAAATCCTGTGTGATTTTATGTGATGACTTATTCTCTCTCACCTTCTTCCACCTATGTCTTCACTCCCCACATCCCTGCCTGTAGCTGTAAGTAAATTCTAGTACAGGAGAATCAGGATGAAAAGATGGCAGCCATGCTGTTACCAACGGGTCCTGATGGCTTGCGGCGGTTCACTCGCGAATCCTTGGCTGCGCTGGAGCAGCGGATTGCGGAGGAGCAGGCCAAGAACCAGGCCAAGGATAGCCATGATTCTCACAGGAACGCTGAGCCACCTAAACCCAGGCCCGACCTGGAGGCAGGCAAGCAGCTGCCGCGCATCTTTGGTGAGATCCCTCCAGAACTTATCGGGATGCCACTGGAGGACATTGATCCATTTTACTACAGGAACCAGAGGGTGAGAGCTTGTGTGAGAGTTTGTTGGGTGGGTTGGATGATGGTGGTTGTGTGTAGGTTTGATCAAGAGTTGGTCACTGTGTTTGACAGGAACTCCTGCTAAGCCCAATTGGTATGATTGTCACCTTAACAAAGTGGCTTAAGACAAACATTCAGTATAAAGAAGAAATTGACACTTAGTGGGTCTGCTTAAAGGAGTTTCACCTTTTGTCAATTCACATGCCATGTGTCGAAACCGAAGTGAAACTGTTCTGTGCAAAAAAGATATTCTGAATTTAACTGAAGTCTGACTTAATCAATTTGTCATCTTCTAAAGTTTTTTAGTATAGAATTCCCTGTTTTTGTTTTCCATGACAGTGTTTCCTTAATGAACCCCGGTAAAGGGATAGATAAGGGAAGAAACACAAAAAGGAAATTTGGTACTAAAAAGACTTCACTGGTCTAACTTAGACGGCTGAAGCATCATATCATCTTCAGATAAACTTTGTAATATATTTTTACAGAGAACGTAGATTTTGTCCCCAAAACACTTGACATTGGTAACATTGGTCACTAGGATTAAGAAATATTCTTTAAATAGCTAGTATGAACAGGAGGAATGTTTACAATCAGTTTTATTAACAAGTTGGTTTTTACATATTAGGAATTTGCCATGGTATATTGGTGCATAACCATAAACATAGTATGAGAAAAATATGCATAAAGATGAAATAGAAACAATATATACAAATATAAAATGATAAAAAGGCAATATGTACAATATGTTATTTAAATAAATGAATGGAGAGCTGTAAAGTATTGTCCAGGGAATGTGCTAGTTCGCAGAATGAAGCATAAAGGATATTTGCAATGTGAAAGATATAATCCGAGAGATGTGCAAAAGATTTTTAAATATACATATGGGCACCTGACAGAGTGGAAATATTGTGAACTGAATATTATGTGCAGACTGCTTGCACTAAACAGATCCAAGATTAAGAAGTGTCATTCTCTGACCTGATTACATTGAAAGAAATGGTTAATATAATGATTAATATAATCATTAATATGATGATTAATATAATGATTAATATAATGGTTAATAAGATTATTAATATAATGATTAATATAATGGTGGTAAAGATTGTAGCTGGTGATTAGTCATTGGCATAGGAGTAGTGTCTGTGACACTGTATTATTTTACTGATACATGTTAAATTATCAACAAATCTCTCCTCTGGACTTGTGAAGATAATATGTCAGTGATCCTCCTGATCAGCTGAGGTTTTCACTGAATTCACCAAGTGATGTTTTAGAGCTGCTAGCCGAGAGGAGAGGAGAACAGACGCATCTCTTTAGATCTCTTTTGGATGCAGAAATAGGATTACCAAGTTTTGATTTGCAGAGTAGATCAGGCTGCTGACCATTAATGGGCCGCTTATGGAGAGATGAAAAAGGACGTGGCAGTCATTCTCAGGGTCTCTTTGTTTTGGCATGTGATGCGCTGCTGGATGGGAGGATTATCCAAAGACGAAAAAATATTTAAATAAATGCCACATCTGTTAGGGAAAGGTTCAGCCCGCTTTGGAGTTGCCTCCATTATGTCAACTGGCTTGTCTTGTTGCGTGTATGTGGCCACTCTGCTTTCTTGGAGGCAGGAGTGCGTATGGTGGAAGTTAACACAGATGGTAGACAGAGTGGTAGACTCAACACATCAGCTATATTATCATCCCTGCGGGGAAAAGAAAACAGCTGAACTGCTGCTCAGAGCTGCTGTCGAGTTCCTCTGGACAACTGGAAAAACAAATGTGCCTGAACATTATGGGGAAATTTGTTTGTGAAATGTATTTACATTCTGACGACTTGATTTCTTTTATTTATAGAATGTAAGCACTAATATTTGATATCTTAATAATATGTGATTTTTCTGACTTCTGTTTTTTTTCTGTTTCCTTTTTAGACTTTTATAGTACTTAACAAAGGGAAGGTCATCTTCAGATTCAGTGCCACATCTGCACTATACATATTTAGTCCATTTGACTTCATCAGATCAATCGCCATAAAAGTTTTAGTCCATTCATATCCTTTTTGATTACCCAGTGCCTGTGTAAAATAACCATGTGATTGTTATTAATAGTTGTTTCCTTTTTTTGCTAAAGGGTAATAATAATTAAATGTGTGATGGTGAACGCCTTTATGGGAGAAAATGCTTTAAGGAAATAGAGAATAGAAGTGATATTGTATATTTTAATAGATAATAATCAGAATTAGGTCAGATGATGATGGTATTGCTTTTGCAAACAAGCATTTGACAACAGCTCCAAAAAGTACTTTACTTCAAAGTAAAAATATCAATGTCGGTCTCCTGACATTTGTAATAACATGAAGATTAGACCATGAATCAGGCAGCCTGCCAATAACAGACCACTGTGAACGTTTACATCAAAATAAAAATGTTTTGTTATAAAAAGTCTGAATTCCACTCCTTGCATCTCATACTGGCAGATTAGCCAATTTCTAGTATTTACTTATTTCCTCTTGTAGATTTCTATTGGATTTTTCCATAGTCCCATTTTTGAAACAGCTTTGTAATGGTCCTCCCTGGCATCGCAAACCAAATCCCCTCATATCCCTCTTTTAATCTCTGAAATGAAATAAGAGCAAGGAGATTTCACATCATGTGATGGCTGCCTATTAGTTCGCAGACAGATGATTTATACTTCATATGGAGTAGGGAATCTTTCCTCTGGATCTCTGTTATAAACATCTATTGATCACATTATCTATTAAATCTTTAAAGTATTGATTCTCTGCAACTGACAATTATTATGTGCTGAGGTACATTTTTAGAGTCCTGTTGGCAAAAACAAAAACTGTACATTTTGTAAAAAAAAATTATATTGAATAATTTAGATTACTGAAAGAGACTGATGATTTTACCTTGAAATGTTTTAAATGTTTTAACTGATTCCATCTTTCAAAGTTAGCAGTTGACAGATCCTTTGTTATTGTTTCATTCATCTATAAGAGATATCACTCCCCTGATTTAATGTTAAATGGAATTTGCTGGGATTGTCCATAATCTGCATTTATTGTACTTCTAATGCCGTTTGCACACACAGTGATGGTTTATCCTAATGGGTATATTTCATAGGATTACAAGAAACATTGTGTGATACAGTGTTCGCTTATCACAGAAACTTATTTGACTGTAAATTACATTTCCACAATACACTTTCCTTAACCTCTTTTCTACATTGTTCAGCCTGTTCATAATGTGCACTATACTGACCAACTGTTTCTTCATGGCCATGTCGGATCCGGCACCATGGACCAAGTACCTGGAGTAAGTACGCACAGTATTTGAGCTGTTATCTGACCCTGAAACGGTGCTACGTGTGTTCTAATGTGGGGCTGTGGGGTTTGTTGTTTTGTCAGTGATGATTGAAGAATCAGCTGACATGTAAGTATAAGATGCATGTAATATTCACTTCAGTCAGAACGCCACACAGGCATGCCGGAAGAGAGCATTTGATGTGGAATGAAAGTTTATGCTTAAAAGTCTTCAGAAATGTTCCGATGTGCATGATGTGAAGATGTTGTTGTCATCAGTGGGTCCCAAGCTCGTTTAGCATGCAGCATGCTATCTGCATTGACAAACACGTTCAGCTTGTTCATTTACTCTTGCAACTTCAGGAATTAGTTTATAAAAAATGTGAAAACAGAGTGCCACACTCAGGTAGCCGATTAGCTTAGGTCTGCTCACAGACTGAGAACAGGGGTAAATAGCTCTGGCTCTGGTCAAAGGCAGGACCTATTTCAAGCCCTCTATCTCTCTCCCTCCGGCTCGCGACATGATGTCAAAAATATAATATAATCCGGCCAACAAGATTATTTTTATTCTTTTTTTGTTGTGTCATATCATACCCTTTTATATAGGATTAAAATAAAAACACAATTAATGATGATTGATGATGATATTAAAATGTATAGAAACTGCTACTTGCATTTTTTTGTTAAGTATGTTGTAAGTAATGGAAATACTTGGCCCTCCCATATAAAATGACAATACCAACTGTGGCCCCAAGCCAATTTGAGTTTGAGACCCCTAGTAATCTTGCACACAACCCCCATAAAACAGAATCTGGTAATTTTTAAACTATGGTTTTTGTATGGAGTAAACACAAACGTTAGTATGCCAGGATAGCTATTTCCTCATATTTGCATTCTTTATGCTAAGCTAAGCTAACCAGCTGCTGACCGTAGCTTCACTTTGACTGTGACAGACCTTAAGTGACGAGTACAAATTAAATTGGAATATGAATGAACCACTTTATGTCTTGTTTTGTTTTTTAATTCAGTGAAAACTTGAATGTATGTATAACCTGTTTGTACTTTACTTTTCATTTGTTTGTATATGTAAACATGCATTATTATGGCCACAATAATATAAGTGCTCATATGTGATTTTTATTACAATCTGACAGCAGCATAACTCCTCCATAATTAAAGTTACTATAAATATCAGCTCCATTCAAAGGATGTTGGGCTGAGAGTTACTGATTGTGGTTTATTTGGATTTTAATCCATTAAATCCACTCTGAACTTGTAGATATAGTGCAACAATGGATTCAGAGCTAACTGCATTTTCTTTCCCCTCCGTGAATATTTTGCAGGTATACTTTCACTGCCATTTACACTTTCGAGTCGGCGATAAAGATATTTGCGAGAGGATTCTGTATAGTGCCGTTCACCTTCTTGAGGGATCCATGGAACTGGCTGGACTTCTCTGTCATTGTTATGGCGTAAGTAACAATATCATTCATACTTCATTTATACTGACAATCTCACCTGACATCCACTTTAACAGTGGCTACATCGTGCAGATGTGTGTGAAGTAACTATCAGAGAAACACCCAATTAAAAGGTCCACTTTTATTCAGTGTTCACATTCTGTCTTGTGGGACATTTTTGTGCACACTGTAAGAAAACAAACAACAACCTATTCTTTCACTATATGTCAAAGTGACCGTAGTCAGTCAGTCATCCTGAGTGTGATTCAACAATAAGCTTATTGTTGAGGTCAGAGATCTGTGTGCCATGACTCTTTACCCATGAAGCAGGTGGCAGATTAGACAGGTGACCTCTTGATGCATTAATGCAGCATTGTCCGAGACCAATCATCCTGATAGGACGTTTGCTGTGTTTGAAAACAGCGAGACAAAATCCCTTTTACTGTGTGTAGACACACTGAAAGCTGTCATTACTGTCAGTGATTCGTTTGTTTTTGATTAATTATGGTTTAGTCAGCTAATTGATTTTTTCTGACAGGTGCTAAACACATGCTATTCTTTTAACTGTTAAAGAAGCTATAATCAATGCTTTTATATCTGCAGCTCCAATCAACTCTAGGAGCATTTTAGTGTCTTTTGGCTCATTATTTCGGTTTTCCAAGCCGCAACTTTGCTTTTTGGTTAATTCTTACTACTCATAGCATTTTTTGCAGCAGCAGGCAGCTGTTTTCAGTAATAACACTGATGACTAAATGAAACCAAGATCCTAAGCCAATAAAAAAGCTTGTTACTTAATGTTATCTAATTAAAATGCATTTATAAAAAAAATAGTAAAAAGTATGTCTGAATTATTAACCCTGGTGATCATACAGATCACTTTATATGATCACTAATACTTTGTTAAATATTCCTGCAGAATTTCATAAGTCTCCTAATATTAAATTCCAGATATGTGACAGAATTTGTAGACCTCGGAAACGTCTCAGCATTAAGAACCTTCAGAGTACTACGAGCACTGAAAACCATCTCAGTTATACCAGGTAAGACAAGCACAACCTCAAACCTCATTCCATGTCTCCTCTCTTGTTTCCAGTCACGTGTGAATCTCCTTTTCCCACATCAACCGGAAATTTTGTTAATGCAAATAGTTGATATATTATGTCCTCTCCCTCGTCAAGGTCTGAAGACCATTGTCGGTGCTTTGATCCAGTCTGTGAGGAAGCTGGCAGACGTGATGATCCTGACCGTCTTCTGCCTCAGCGTGTTTGCCCTCATCGGCCTGCAGCTTTTCATGGGGCTGCTGCGACAAAAGTGTGTCCGCAGCCTCACGCACTGCATCAACTCCTCCTACAGCTCCAACGCATCCTTCATCTGCAACAATAGAACCTGGAGCACCAGGGCCGACTTCCTCAGCAATGAAGGTCAGCTGAAACAAAACAGACTGGTGTTGAGAAAGCAACATACACACGTACAGTGCTCTGAATACTGTCCGCTATTATTAACGTTCAGAGTTGCAATTTTGTTTCTTTAAATTCTTTTTCCCCTTTTCCTTAGATAATTTTTACAAAGTTGAAGGAGCAAAGGATGCCTTAATATGTGGATATGGAAGTGATGCGGGGTAAGTGAGTGTTTGTTCTGCTTGTTAATCATCTGCCGGCTGTTACATAATATCAAAGGGTCTAATGGTTTTTGATCCCATGCATGTCATGTGTATAATTGGATTCAGGAGCTTGAGTATCAGCGGTTTTAGTAGTTTTCGTAGAACAAGAAAAAACAGATACAAAACTAGATGATATTCTTTCATATTTACAGTAAATCTGTGACTTGTGTAATGTATAGAGCAATGATCCCATCAGAGGGAGGGGTGTAGCATGAGAGAGGCTGTACACAAGACGACATGTGGTGTGGATAATCACCCCTGCTCCGCTGGAACCCTTTACTGAGGAACATGGAGTTGCCAGCTGGAGAGAGGGGGGTCTTTGGAGATTTCATCATCTCAAAAGCTCTATGACATGATTAGGTTAACCGGAGTGGACCGGATCACTTTGGACTCATATTCTGTTATTGTTGGGAGGAGTTATTGTACTGAAGTCTTCAAGCAGTACTCCAACTTGAAACACCTTTGATTTTATTTAGAACATCAGTATAAATATAGACATGCATGGATGACGGACTTTGTTCCCAATCAAAGGCACAGTGTGAAACCATCCAAATATTGTTACTCAGCCTACGCGCTGAATAATCCTATAAATCCAAATGCTTTTGAAACAAGCACAACAGGATGACTTTGCCAGGCCCAGTTCAAGGGTTATAGTGAACTAAATACCCATCTGTTTGAATCTGAAATCCTGCAGCTTCAACAAATAGCTTCCATTAGGTGCCTTTGTTAATGATACAACATAATGAATGACAGCAAATAACAAAAAATGGTGATGATATTAAGTTTTAACAGGGTCCTATAGCTTTATACATATATGGTTTCTGTAAAGACTTCATTACAGGGTTCACTCTAAAGAACTCTTGGGGTTCTTTAAAAGTGCAGAAGAAGTTTCCATTTGATGAAATAATAATAACAACTGTAGAAAAAGTATTAAAGTAATCCAAATCAAAGGGTATTGGTAAACAACAGCAATGGCACACATCTATACAGATGCAGGAAAATGAATAATAATAATACATTCATTAAATGTAAATAGTTGGACTGTGTTAGACTTTTTATTAAATTTAAAAATTAAACTACAGAATTTTGATAATTGATTAATAGTCATTTTTCAAGCACACTTGTCCCAACTACTCTATGTGAGGATGTGCTGCTTGTTTCATAGCTTCTTGATGAATGGATAAAAAAAAGGGATATTCGGTGTAGGGTTAATGGGCTGTTGTACCTCATTTACACATTACAGGAACTTGATCGTCTCTCTTAACTAGGTGGCGGTTGTAGTAGAAGTGCAGCGCTCTTCTGGTAGCCTAATATAAGAAACACTGTCACAAAGAAAAGGCTGAAAAGGCTAAGACTGAACCACATGTAAAAACTGAAACATAACTTTCAAAGTTTCATAACATAAAATAATATGATTGTTACATCATTCGGGAGTCAGAGAGTCTGTGTTCAGGAACACTGAGTTTAAAGAAAACTTGAAATGGGAACACACAGTGAGGGAAAACACTTTCAGAACCAGCAGAATGATGACAGTAAAGTGCTACATTTAACATGAATAAAATGTACTAATCCAGCTAGCTAAAGCCTGGTCCACACAGCTGAACTGCTGCCGCTCACTGTGTTGTCCACACAGAGAGTTTGTGTGCTGTTACCAGGCCTGTATTTCTACATTGAGTTTGCCTTTAATAAATACAAAATAATAAAAGCTTTGTTAACAAATGAATGGATTCTGCCCACAGAAACACAAGAGAGCCTTTAATCTCAGACACATGAAAAAATATTTTTATATTTTCTGTGACACATTCTACAGATAGACATAGAAATTGTAGTGAAAGGCTACTTCTTTAAAGAAATCTTTTCCGAAAACTGAGAAAAGGCATTTTTGTTTCTGCTATTATACCATGTTTTTCATGACTTTATAGGGAGTTGGACATTTTCTGGGAAGAATGAGCTAACTTTAGAGGGTTGACTATCTAACGGATAGCCCTAACGGACATCTTATATTAACTGATAACTGGTAGCAAATAATTTGACTCATGCATTTATATTAAAATACTGAAGAAACAGAGACAGTTAAACTGCAAGTAAAAAGTCTAAATAAATCAGACTGCTGGCAGCCTCAGTTAACAGCTAATGCACACTGTAGAATTCCTTTTTATAAGATTTTAGCTAATATTTATATTAATAAACTATTTTAATTAATGACTTAATAGAAAAATTATAGACACAGTGGAGGTAGTTACACAATTTTATTGGCATCAGAGAACTGCCAACCCTTTAGTTTTTAATCTGACTCTGCAACCTCTCCTTTAAAAACACAGGAACTTAATCTCCCAAGAAGTAAAATCTGATTCAGTAATTTGTGTTCAAGTCAGAGTGAAAAGAGGATACATTTGAGGGCATTCAGTGGGAAATGACATCATTAAACTCCCATAAATAGTAGGTCAGTAAGATCAGACTCATACCAATGTGACCTATCCAGCTGTCCCAGAGGTTTACCTACAAGTCACTGCAATTGGATCTTTTTCGATTTGTTGCCTGATGTTTGTGTTTCTGCCATTTGTGGAGCTCTAACAGTGTGCTGTCATTGACATTCACTCTCATTCAGTTTTAATCTTTTTTTCTGTGTCTAATGGGTGTATTAATGGCTCTTTGGACAATAAGAGAACAAGGAGGATTAATCTTTTTCTGTAGCTTTGATTAGAATTTTCCTCTGTCACCAAGAATATGGTATTTATTGCATTTTTTCTTTCTTTGCAGTTAGATTGAAGTTAAATCAAAGCCAGGTTATAGGTTAAAATAACCATAAGCTAGCGTGTCCATTGGCAAAATGAATGAGATAGCCTTTTAACTTCTGTGACATTTTAGATGGAACTTTCTGAGGCTGGCTGTGGAGATGGGCAAGATATTAAGCAGGTCAGGACGGAGGACGTAAAACATAGAGGATGCTTAATCTTTTGAGTGTATTCCAACAAGTAATCCCTGAGTAGATTTCCAAATTAAAGCTTTGGATACGTTATGATGACACACACAGTCACACACATGCACAAAAACACACACGGACACATGTGGGCACATATGCACACAGATGCACATATTTAAATTATATTTTCAGCCTAGATGGTTAACAAGTTTGTGATAAATGATTTGCTCAAAGGTTCAAGCTGTTTCTCATCACGCCTACTGTGTAGAGTTCAGGCAAATGTTTATCCCCTTACATCTTAAAGCCACTGTGCATCCAGGATTATAACTTTCAACTTTTGCCCTTGACGGACGTATGACCTCAGCCCCGCCCACTTTAGAGGGAAAACACTTTGCTGTGATTGACAGATGTTCCTCTGCTGTTCTGTTACACAAACTGCAGGAAATAAATGGGCACTCTCCAGAATACTTATAAAATAATGTAAACATGTTAAGAAATATCTTTTTTATTGAGCTCTTACAGAACCTTTTTACTTTAGATGACTTGTAAACTTTTAAAGGACCATTCTGTAGAATTTGACAGTTTTGCTCCTTAACTACGAATCATTTGTTTTAAATTCTATGCTGACTATTTTCAAATGCTTGCTGTCAGTTTTACATTTTTCCTGGTCTTTGATGATGTTCACTGATTTCCATACAGAATGAAATCCATTAGCAGACTGCAAAACTGCATGACAGTGCAATGACAATAATGTAAAAAATATTTTTATACCAAACAGAAATAAATAAAAAACAATGATTGCCTTAAAGAAAACATAGATTAAAAATATATATAATCTATATATAATATATATATATATATGAAAAAAGACTCTAATAGTTAAGTATGATGTAAAGTGCATGTGATTTGTTTTTGTTTTTTTACTTCTGGTGGAGGGCTGTGTCAGATTTTGCCTCAAACGATAAAAGAGATCTATTAATATATATTAGTTATGAGTAACACGCTGTAGGGTGTCCAGTGTGTTACTAATGAGTACATCGTAATATACACATAAAAAGAAAAACACTACATATTCCTGTGCAATCAGTACCCAGCCATAAGTGCTTAATGCTGACTGTGGATGTTGTGCATGTGTGGAGGCAGATCAGATCCCACAGCGAGGGCATGTGGCATAGCAGCTCTCCTGGAGGAGCCAGATAAACCCATGCAAGAGCAGTCTCTTGGGCTGTTACTGTAGAAACCTCAGTGTGAAACAGTGTGCGAATAAGAAATACAACCACAACATTAGATGTATGAGTTAATTTGTGTGCATTGCATTTAAGGTAGCCAAACTTAAGCATTTAAGACGCTTTCTCTTACTATTATATATTCTTGTTTTTAGCTGCTCCGACTTTTAATTGAGAAAATTAAATCAAACATGACATTCTGAACAAATGATAGAATATTGATTAAGGTAAGAATCAATCTCTGTTATCAATTCCCACAACTTGAATTAGAAATCAGTTTATTTTATTTAGACGGATTTCATATTTTTACTCTGCAGATTATTAACGTTAGAAAAAATTTCGACCAACCAGCGGTGCTAAATTTTTTTGGGATTTCCAATTTACAGAAAAAAAAACAGCAAATCTTCACAGCTGGGAAGCTTAAACCAAAGTATGTTTGGGATTATTGCTTGACAAATTACTAAAATAATTAATAAATTATCAAGATAGTTGTTCACTAACATTCTGTTAAATTGAAAAAATTGGATCAATCTGTGATGAGAAATCATGTTTCCGTTTTTCTTTTTTTTGCATTAAAAGGTTGATGGATTTTCTTTAAATGCAAAAAAAATCCAGTTTTAAACTGTCCCTGCTTGCAATTTAAGAATCAATATAAAACAAATGTTCCGTAGGATATCAGTCTATAAAACATATGGTTAAGAGTAGTGTATTCAGAAAACAACAAGATACAGTTAATGGACTAAAATATGTAAAACCAATTTGCAGTCCCTATGGGTGTGCATGTTTGTTATACTGAGTAACAGAGATGAACAGATTGGTGCAGCAGAGGGAAGAAACATCCTGACAGGAAGATGTCGCTGGCCTCACGCAGCCTCCTCTGTCCTCACTGCTGGATATTAGTGAGAATTCCTGCTTAGCTGGCCGGTCGGTGAGACCTACAGCTGTTGCCACAGCAGCGCTCTGCCACCCAGCTGTTTCCCAGCCATTATGAAATTATTCTGCACTCAGATTGACATGGCAGTCCAGCTTGTTCTCAGCTGCTGGACTTAAATATTTGCTGTAATGCCACTATGCTGACAATGAAGATCAGAGATGGAGGCATGGAGCTGAAATTTTTTGAACTGCAATTTGATATCCATCTGGCTCAGCGTAATCCCCTTTGCTCCAGTGCATTTTAGTGCTCCTGCCTGGAATGAATTTCAAGAGGCCTCTTCAGTTGAAATAATGGTGTTGAAAACAGTGTATGTACTTACTCACTCATCCGCTTCTCTACCCTGTGGAGTCAAAGGCCACAGGGCTACATGTAGATACTGGAGGTTTTTTTTAACTCTGGTAAAGCAGCCTGCACGCTACCATAGCTATGTCTGTCCCAGCTGCCTTTGATTAAATTGTACACAGCCTTTGTTTATCACTGTTGTCCCATAACCATGTGTCCTCTGCCTTTCAACTGTTTGTGCAATACAGGAAGTGTCCAGATGGATTTGACTGCCTAAAAGTAGGGAGGAATCCAAACTATGGATACACCAGTTTTGATACCTTCGGATGGGCTTTTCTGGCCCTCTTCAGACTCATGACACAAGACTACTGGGAAAAGCTGTTTCAACAGGTGCCATTTTTGAACCTAATTTTTAATCTACCAATATTCTGTGATGATTTGTGTGCCCCTTAAATAATAATGCATTCAAATTGATGCACAAATACACAATAAAATATTGTAGGCTAGTTGTAGGCAATGTCAAATAATCTTAAAGGAGCATTCAGTTTGTTTACAACCTGGATTATATTCTTTACTTTCTACTTCTTTTTTTTTTTTACTCGCCATCATTTCTCTTTGTTATGATAGTATTTTTGCCTACTTGGATAATTTGGGTGACACACTGACTCAACACTTCAAGATGTGATCCATAAGGGCAAGCAACATTAGCAGTCAGACAGGATGTAACCACCACTCCATGACTATCTAAAGCGCTTACTTTAAGTATAAACGAAAGGTTGAAGTTACAGTAATATTGAAAAATCTCGATTTTTTTATAAATAGAGGGTCAAGTGACTGTGTTCAATGTGAAAGGAGTTACTTATAGTGACAAACCCGTGGAGAGTTATCATCCAAATCATTCAGCTCTACAGAGAGTTACAGCATCTGTAGCAGAATCTCTGGAACTACAAAAACATGACTCATGGGAATTTGTTTGTAATGACTTTATGTCTGCTCCCCCAGACGCTGCGCTCAGCAGGGAAGACCTACATGGTTTTCTTCGTGCTGGTAATCTTCCTGGGCTCCTTCTACCTGGTTAACCTCATCCTGGCTGTAGTGGCCATGGCCTATGAGGAGCAGAATCAGGCGACCATCGCTGAGGCCTGGCAGAAGGAGAGGGAGTTTCAGCTGGCTATGGAGCACCTTCGCAGAGAGCAACGAGTAGGTGTCAGCCAGCAAAACAGTTCAAATTTTCATGCATGCTTTCAACATCAACAAAAAATAATATGCTGTAACATAATTTCTTTCTGTGTCAAGTTGGCAACAAAAAGACAAGCGCAGGATACAGACTCAGTGTTGTCCCCAGAGTTGTCTCCATTTTGTCTGAAGACGGGCAGCATACGTCGAAGCAGCAGCAGAAGAAGAAGATCGCACCGGATGTTGTCAGAGGAAACAGAAGAGGAAGCTGCTGAAGAGAATTTGGAACCACTGGACAATGAGCCAATGGTACGTCACGTAAAACATTTCTCTGTCTTTGATGTTCTGATAACCAGGCATATGAGCTAATGTATCCTCTGTGTTTCTCTAGCCTCCTCTGTCTCCCTTTCCAGCCCACCCTCTGCTGGCCACGCTCTCCGCTCACCCCCTCAGCACCAGGAGAGGAAGCCAGATCAGCATCTTCAGCTCTTTCCGGGTGCGCAACAACTCGGAGGCTGACTTCGGGGATGATGAGTACAGCGTTCATGGGGATGTCTTCAGGAGTCGCACCAACTCAACAGCAACACCCTGGAAGAGAAGGACGGGCAGTGTGCGGAGCCACTGCTCCCAGATCTTCACCCCCAGCCTCAACGTCAATGGCCGGCTCAACATCTCCCTGGACCAGAACGGAGTCACCACTCTGGGCCTACATACTCCCACCTCCATGCCTGCCCACAGCATGGAGAGAGTCAGGGAAGACACAGTGAGTGATAGATGCTTTTATTAGAATGTAGTACTCTCACACTGGAATAAACTCACATTGATATTAACTGATTGACGGCCCAAGAAGAAAGCCTTGTTCTTAAGTTTTGGGTGTTTTCTCTCTACAGAAACCCACCAGTGCAGAGGACACAGTTCCCAGAACTCTCCTCCAGCCTTCCCCGACAGCAACCGAGCCTCCTCCGGTACAGAGGAAAAGAGGGCTGAGTTCTGTCAGCTTCCTCAGCGATGCCATGGATGGTGAGTCCTTGTGAATAATAAAGGAATAGTCTGACATTTTGCCAAATACACTTTCTTGCTTTCTTGAGAGTTATATAAGAAGATTGATACCACTCTCATGTTGAGCTAACCATTACAGATTGAAGCTAGCAACTCTGAGTAGGACAGTAGGAAATGCTCAGGCAGTGGACTTCATGTTTTGTCCACTGGTGTTTTAAACAAAAGGAAAAGCAAGCATAGAATTCAACAAAAGGCCTGCAGATGAATGGTTCACCTTGGTGTCTCTTTGCAGAGTTGGAGGAGTCGAGACAGAAGTGCCATCCCTGCTGGTACACATTCGCCAAGAAGTACCTGATATGGGACTCTTGCCCCTGGTGGCTGCAGATTAAGGAGTGGGTGAAGTGCATGGTGATGGATCCTTTCCTGGATCTGGGTATCACCATATGCATTGTGCTGAACACCCTCTTCATGGCCCTGGAGCACTACCCCATGACTGATGAGTTCAACACGATGCTTTCAGTGGGCAATCTGGTAAGGGGTTTTTAATGATAGGGGTGGGCATGTTTCCGACCCTTTTTCCTAAGTGCCGTTGGATTAGAAGTGAAGGGGACTGAAAGCCTCACTAAGAAGAAAGTAAAGAGTAAAGACGAAGGGCATTCATTCAGATAATGTATTTCTGTATCAGACAGCTGAGTTTTATATAGCCAGTGCTGTTTGGAACTGTGTGAAACAGGGCGATGTTGATCCTTTGTCAAAGGTTCTGCTTTAGACTATTTGTGATTATCCTCGGTAAGAGGGACAATTTGTAGCAGGAAGTGGGACTGATTCCCTCGTTTGTATTTTACCATCTCCCCATACTGGTAGATTGTACACTCTGCCAGTTTCTTCAAGTTTGACAACCTGCTTAAAAGAAGACAGATGGAAGTAATGCTTTACTAAGTTGCTTTTGTTTTTAGTCCTATGTATTTGTCTTTTGTCTGTTAGTTAGCAGAATGTCCCCAAAACCTTAAGATTTCTGTGAAATTTGTTAAGAACTTAAACCATGGCTTAAGGAAAAGGTGATTAGTTTGTGGTGCAGATCCAGCAATTATTTAAGTTTATTTTTTTAAATTGTAAGAGGATATTTTGAAATATTTTTTATATTTTCTCTCGAACTACGTGGATACTGATCCTAAAACTGGCACTTTGTAGAAGTATCCACTCTGCTTTCTATTTTTTTAAATCCAATCCTCTTTTTATCTCTGTTTTGCTCTCCACAAACTCATGAAGGAAATATATCTTCAGCTGCTAAATGCTCCACTGTGTTCACTTGCTAGGAACTGTGTCTATCTGCCGTTGATACTGAACAGGCAGTTTACAGTGGGGCTTTTCACTGACCTTTTTCAAATCTGACTGCTGCTGGACACAAGACTGATGAGAGCTGTACTACATGCTACAAAGTCCATTTTTCATATACAAATATTACTACATGCAGCTTTAACTGGAGAAGAGTCATATTCCATTTAAATAGGAAAACGTTTTCCTGTCCCCGTATTCCAGGTTTTCAGTGGGATCTTTACAGCTGAAATGGTGCTTAAGCTGATTGCCATGGATCCCTACTACTACTTCCAACAGGGATGGAATATCTTTGACGGCGTCATTGTTTGCCTCAGTCTGATGGAGTTGGGTCTCTCCAATGTAGAGGGGCTGTCTGTCCTGAGATCTTTTAGACTGGTAACAAAAATCTTTAACTCTTACTAATGTACATTTATTCCATTGTTTGCATTTTTATTATATTATATACTATATATACTATTATATAGTAGATTAAACAAAAATTAATTCTATACTAACATTTATTTATGTGTAAAATGCATCATAGCACTTTCCTTTTTCTTTTTGTATTAATAAACAGACAATAGCAGTCTGTTTTGTGCAAACAGTCAGAAAATGTCTGCAAACATAAAACTGGCTCAAATAATACTAAAAGATACATTTCTAAAGTCTATAAAGTCTTACATTGCAATATCAACACAGTTTGATGCAGCATTGTTTGTTTCCCCTAACATTGTTCTCTTTATCAGTTACGAGTCTTCAAGCTGGCAAAATCCTGGCCCACTCTCAACACTCTCATCAAGATCATCGGCAACTCTGTGGGCGCCCTGGGAAACCTGACGCTGGTGTTGGCCATCATTGTCTTTATATTTGCTGTGGTGGGCATGCAGCTGTTTGGCAAGAACTACCAGGACTGCGTGTGTAAGATCTCCATGGACTGTCAGCTGCCTCGCTGGCACATGAAGGACTTCTTCCACTCCTTCCTGATTGTGTTCCGGGTGCTGTGTGGCGAATGGATCGAGACCATGTGGGACTGTATGGAAGTGGCCGGGCAGCCCCTCTGTATCCTGGTGTTCATGTTGGTTATGGTCATAGGGAACTTGGTGGTGAGTATTAAATTTTATATTTTTATATGATTTTAAATCTCTGTCAACAAATCCCATGACCACAACCAGCACTGAACTGATCTTACCAACAAATATTGAATGTGTAGCCAAAGCCTATAAAGTATTCCTCTTTGTCATAGAGCTCCATAGTTATACAAAAACTATATACTGAAAATATATAACATCACATGGTGTAATGTAGAGTAATGTTTGCTATAATCCCCAGTGCCCTGCTGTATAAGGAGATTTTTTTTTTTTTAAATGAAAGTTTATATCACTGACCAATTTACATCTTTAGTAGGAGCCAGTGGGCTTGGGGTTGAGAGCCAAAAATAGGTTGGGAATGTTGGAAAGTACTAAAAGACAAAGTAACACACTGTTGTTTTTGGGTGTTTGTGGACAATAACAATAATACAGAATATTTAAAAACTGAATTCTTTAGTATAGAAAGTATAGCAAAAAACAGGAAGTCTGCCTAGAGAGAAATTCAATTGCACGTCAATGCAACCGACTGGAACTGCAGTCAAATCCAAATGATGATGTCAAGAGTAATCAGGGATTACGTTGCACCAATGAGGATTGGTGATTCCTTATTATGAGGATGGGACATCCTTGGACAGTTGTTGGTGGCTCGTCATGATGCATTTTGTTTAGCTACCTTAGTTGCTCTTTAACACACGTTAGTCACTGAGAAAGTGGTTCTGTCACAGCGTCATACTAACCGTCTTGCTGATTAGCATTAGCAGACTTCAAAACAGATCATGTCTGAACGACATATAAACCATCTGTTGTCCCTCCTAAGTAATATATGTATTATCTGTGCATCCTGTCGTGCAAACTGTAGCCACAACAGACACACTCCGCGCTAGGAGCAGCTTTGCCGCTGCTTCATGACCAGCAGGGCTGAATGTTTTATCCGCTGTTAATGAACTAAGCCTTGTGGTTGAAATTCTGACCTAAGGACTGTACAAAGGATCAGCCAAGGCCACAGAGTGTTCTCGCTGTCGTTCCAACCTAAAAGCAGGTACAGAGTTTCACACAGGATGAAACACAACATGCAACAATCATGCATGCCGCTGTTTCTATAGGAAATAGTTCATGTGTGTGATAGCTTTGTTTGTACACAACTGCTGCCATAGCAAGGATACGGAAACTCGTTGGTCCACCCATATGGTGATTTGCTGTCCAGCTGTGTCCTGTAAACTAACATTAATGAGAACAGATTAGAAAAATCCCGGAAGCGCAGACAGCCAGCAGTCACAGCATTTATTTATGGTCAGTGTAGAGTTATTTTTAAAATATATAAAATCACACAGGATTGTAGTCTGTTTCTGTAGCACTATTCGTCTTGTTTTTATTTTATTATTATTATCAGGATTTTTTTTGTTCTAATTCATTTTCAGGATTTCTTTTCTTTTTCATTTTTTCATTTTTTTTTACAAAGGGCTTGTTGAGTCACAACTGAAATTAGCAAGAGATTTATATTATGGAAGTCCAAACAAGAAACAAATGTCTGTGCTATCAGCTAGTTGGTTATCCATCTCATGTTAACACATTATTATATTACATGTTAGAATAGTATTAAATTACACACTGAAGATGAGTGTCATCTGTACAATCAATTCAGCTCTGTCGCACAGCTGTTTTAAAACCCTGTTGCGCTTCTGAGAAAATGGAGCAAGGCTTTAAGTCTGGAGTTCCTGTTGGATCTGCTTCCAACACCTGTTCCCAGCATGCTCTCTGGTCCCGCTGCCATTAAATGCTAGTTTGTTTCACATTTAATCCTATGCTCTGAAATGTATCTGTCGGTCAGAAATGTTTTAAAACCTTTTTGGTTAAAATAGTTGGTGGTCTTTGCCTGGATGATGACTGACGCTGTGCTTCGTGCAGGTCTAAAGATGGTGCTATTTAAAATAATGGATGGATAATTCTTCTCATGTATTTCCTGACAATATATACAGCAACCCTTTCATTTTCTCTACACTATAAGTCATAATCATACAATAGAGCAGTTGTTAAACAAAAGCAACTGAACTTTGTAACATATTACACCACTCAACCAGAGAGTTTGTAGGATCATGTCTTTTTTATCACACCAAAAACCAAGAGCGAAAGTGAATGGATTCAACCATCAAATTGATGTGTTTTAACATAGGCTGCAAACATTAGCATGCCTGTCTAGCTTAATAATACCTACAGTAGTAACCTGGTGTTATTTCCAAAGGCAAGGGGCAGTTATGTTGAAAATACTTAATACAGGACTGCAACACGGCATATATGTGTCTGAGCATATCTGGGTAGAATATCCTCCTGAATTTACAATGCAGGATTTGCCAATGTTGACAAAATATGTGGGATATCATGCCATGTATTAGCTGCACTTATCCTTCCTCACAGGCTAAACTAAGCTCTGATTTGTAAAGAAAGATTAATCATGACATAAGCACAATGTAAAAACAACATTTTCTGGGTAAATGGCTATAAAATGAGAACAATGTACTGATCAAATACAATGTAACAACATCTGTCTGTCAACAGGTGTTGAATCTTTTTCTGGCCCTGCTGCTCAGCTCCTTTAGCTCCGACAACCTCTCTGCTCCAGACGAAGATGGCGATTTGAACAACATTCAGATCGCCATCGCCCGCATCAATACCGGTGTCTCCTGGCTCGTAACAAGTGTCACAGACCTCTTCAACCGCAGCTTGAAGCGTCAAAATCAGAAGCCCAAAGAATCCAGTCAGGCCCTTAAGCTGGAAGGAAATCACATGGAAAGCAATGGGGGAATATTTGGGCGCTATGGAGAGAAGTATATCATACCAGAGGGGGACACCTACATGACGAACCCAAACTTGACTGTCATTGTTCCTATCGCACCTGGAGAGTCAGATGTGGAGTTTTTGGAAGAGGAGGAGATTTCTGAGTCATCAGAGGATGAAGACAACAAAGCGGTATGTGTACCTACGTACCTGAACCTTTGTGATTTACTGTTGTGGTGGTCTTTGGATGGTATTTTCCACCAGAATAGTTTTGTCTATGTGATCAGTTTATTTACTCAATAGCCATATTTAATACATTTAAAGGGCTTCCTGCCTGGTGCATGCTGGGATGGCGACAAAATAGAAAAAAACAATGAATTTATAATAATATAATAAATATATTCTAGCAAATGTAAATGTAGCTAGCAGTGTTACATCTCTTACTTTCTAAGACATACTAAAAACATTATGGCTAATTCTTTATTGCTCTGTAATGTCCTAATTATATACTAGTGCCATGGTGAGACAAATATAACTTTGGAATCCAGATGTTTTATTTCAGCCTGAACAACTGAGTTATTAAGAATTAACATAAATATGGCAAACTCTCCTTAGAAATGTAAGTTGTTACGCGGAAAGTATGACCATAATAAAAAAAAATTAATCAACCAGACCAAACCCTAATGTGTTACATCATTAGCGATTGTTCAAACTGTCTAAGTGACAATTTGAAATGAAATAGTAGGGTAAACACAGGTGTTCCCAGTGATACTAATTAAGACAGAACAGAGTGAGGGTGCTGCTGTTGTACATGTTGGGTCACTGGAAAGGATCTCAACTGTAATTACTATTATCACCTGTGTTTACCCTACTATTTAATGTCAAAATGACTCAAAGGCCTATTGTAGGGACAATATTAAAATGCACTTATTGCAGTTGATTAGACCTAACAAGCTGGGAGAAGAGGTTTTAATGAGGTATAATAATTAATAATACCTGTGTGGATGGACCATGCAAGTGTAAAAGCTTTTAGGGATTGGGGTTGTGGACCACTAAGGATACTGAGCACCATAAGTCTGACACAGGTAACTAAACTAGCACTTGTATTTGTTTTATTAGTATTATTAGACGATTAGTTTACAGACTACCATTGGCTTAGCAAGCTCTAATTGAAGATAACAGTTTGGGACATTTTGGGAAACTTCCTGAAACTAAAATAAGAAGATCTCTCTCATTGTCTTGTCTGTACTGTAAATATGAAGTCTGGAAACAGGGAAACAGCTAGCCTGACTCTGTTGACAAAAAGCATAATCCAACTACACCAGCACCTCTGAAGCTCACTAATTAACAGGTTATATCCTGTTTGTTTAATCCGTACAACAACCGATGAGTAAAAACAACACATTATGGTTTTACTGGGGCTTATGAACCGGACTAATGGGTGCATTAAGTCTCGCCATGACTGTGAGGTTACACTTTGGTTTTTGTATGGATGGTGGATTTAGTTACCTTTTGACAGTGCCAGGCTAGCTGTTTGTGCCAAGCGAGGGTAACCAGCGGCTGGTCTTAGCTTCATATTTACAGTACAGACATGAGAATGGTATTGCTCTTCTCATCTAATTCTCAGAAAGAAAGTGAATACGTGTATTTCCAAAAGGAATAGTTTGACATGTATTCATTCAAAACCACTGTAATAAGCTGTTTGAATATGAAAGAAGCTATGTGACTGGCCAAGAGAATCAATATTATGATCACCACATCGATGGACCTAGTTTTGGTTGCTATGACCCATTAGACCATCTAACCACCTTAGTCTCTCTCTCTTGTTGACTTGTGCGTATTAATTAAGCCTCTCAATCTCTCTCTCTAAGTCTGTCTTTATCAAGCTCCCTGTATCTTCCTCTTGCCTTACTCTTATTCGCCCTTCCCGTCTCGCCTGGCTTCCTCTGTCTCTCAGTGTCCTGTGGGTGTGTTTGTTGAGGTTTGTTGAGGATGTGTCGCTTCTGTCCTATCTGGCAGAGTGACAGCAGCGGGCCAGATGTTGAGCCAGGCCCTGTAGAGCAGATTATACTGACACAGCTGAACAGAGCCAGGCACGGCCAGGCTGAGCTGAGAGGGCTGCAGTCTGGCGCGCTCTCTTCCTATTTCCCTGTCGTGCTCCGCTCCACACCACACCAGAATTAGGCATCAGGGAAAATGGAAATGAAAAACAAAAAACCTCCTCCAGCCCTCCATCAGCTTAACTGGGCATCTACAGCTGCTCAGCAGTATAGAAGGATACATTTTACATGTGTAGACCTTGATATACGTACGAAAAATGGCAAGACTGTAGTTTTTAAAAAGTTAGAAATAAATTGTTACTACAGTTTTTAAAAAGTAGATCACTTTAAGAAGAGTGATGACCACCTGTATCCCAACTGCATACAAATAGTTATCATTAATCAAAAGTGTTAAACCAAATTCTATCTGGGCATGTTGTCTTCAAGCACTATGACTGGTAATGCTGGTAATCTGGTCTCCAGGTCTTGTGGATGCTCTTTAATGCTGGATTAGACTTTGTACTGGTTTATAGGATTGAAGCCGCACCTCTGTCCTATAAATCATATTAAATATGTTGCTGTTACAACACACGAAAATCTCATCAAAATTGTATTAAGGCTGAGAAGAGACTGAAAGGCACGGCGGTACAGCTAGGTGAGCTAGCTTTGATAGGATGAATCCACGCTGAATACAGGGCAGATAAATGCTGCCAGACTGCTCTGTTTGCTTTGAAACTTATAAGCATATTGCACATATGGACGGGATCCAATCAGTGACGTCACAGCAGGTCTTTTCACTTTGACAGGTGATGGAAAACTCCTGCCAAATCCACCAAAACAAACAACAATTACCTTTATATAAGAACTGGTTTATACACTGATTCCTTGTTTGGGGGGCAGGTGTAGTGACCAGTCAAGTACATAATGGATCTGAAATGAATGATAATATATATAAGATATTCTCACTTCTCACTATGCAGGAGATGGTCAGCCTATCAGAGGGCAGCACGGTGGATCTGAAGAAGCCTGGAGATGAGATGGATGACTTATCAGAGCTGGCTGAAGAGAGCATGGAGCCGGAGGAATGCTTCCCAGAATGTGAGAATCAAGAATTAAGAGTTGTAACCATAAAACTATGAACATACTGTATGATCAAACCAACATTACTTTACAGTTCCTTCATGTAATCTGTGCTGTTTTGTTTTTTCCTTCCCACTCAGTTTGCTCGAGGCACTGTCAGTGCTGTAACATCGATACCAGCCGCGGTCTGGCTCAGGCCTGGTGGAGACTGAGGAAGACCTGCTACCAGATTGTGGAACACAGCTGGTTTGAGACTTTCATCATCTTCATGATCCTGCTCAGCAGTGGAGCTCTGGTACGGCTACTAGATGTCATTCGAAAAAATAAAATTATTATAAATTCTATTTTTTTAGAAATAAATTTAAAGCACACTTTAAACTCATATAATCGTCATAAATTTCAGCCTTGGCTGATTTGGTGTCACCTGTGGTCCCTGGTGGTAACAGCAAGTGTGCTTTAATACAGCATTTCTCAGAATTTAGGGGCATTACTGAGCAGCTACTTTGTCAGAAATACATCAAAAGAGGAACTGGTGTGTCTGTTTACAGTGCAGCCAAACAAACTCATGGATTGATCGTTCTCCCTTGTGCACAGGTAAATGGTGAGGAATGGTGGACTGTGCCAATAATAATTGGTATATGTATTCTTAGGCACGATGCTGAGCTTGTTGAATAATTATAATGCAAATTTCCTGTATATAAAACTAATGTTTTCTGTATTACAATTATACCTTTAGATAAGTTCTACTGAAATTATATTGCTTTTTGTGTGTTTTTGTCACAGCAAACATATGTGCTCTGTAAATCACTTACCCTGTGTGCACCTTTGACCAAAAATATTCAACCAAAAGGGAGAAATTTATATTAATATTTATTTGTTGGGTTCCTATTCTAGTAATAATCATCAGATTTCCATTAGTTCTCTGTCAATGTCAATCTTTGCTTTATTTGCATCCTATCATATGCAGAGCAGTCGGTCACACTGGCTAATCTTAGCTTATTGAAAGAGCCACCAAACAGACAAAGTGTCTTTGCGTTCCTTGAAAAGCACTCTGTAAATAAAATGTATTATTTTATTATTATTAAACATTCACAGGGGGAAGGTGCACTGCTAACTTCAGTTTGCACTCTAGAGAACAACAATTAGCTGCTCAGTTGCAGCACATTAAACATCATGTAAATGTACCAGCAATCATCACCAATCAGCAATGTCATCTCGGTCCGTTTACATCCTGGCGTAGCCCTTTCTCTTCAATACAGCTTTAAAAAAATAAATAAACAAATAAAAAACTGTACACAATACAAATGTACACTATTTCTGACTGCAATGTCTGATTGTCATTTCCGTTGGAACTGAAAAGCAACACAGAAGTTTCCGGACATACGTGTTGTATTTTCAAACAACAGGTGTGGTGTGGTGTAGTGGTCACACTGCTGTCCCTCTTCTGCTGCAGGCATTTGAAGATATCTACATTGAGAAGAGAAAAGTTGTAAAGGTGGTGCTGGAGTCTGCCGACAAGGTATTCTCCTACATCTTTGTGCTGGAGATGTTCCTCAAGTGGATTGCATACGGCTTCAAGAAGTATTTCACCAACTACTGGTGCTGGCTCGACTTTCTTATCGTGGATGTAAGTGAACATTTTACTGTACCTCGCATGTTTTTATCGCATTACATCAGTGACTCCCGAACCAGGGGTACTTGTGCCCCAGGGGGTAAGTCTGCTGTTGCCAGGGGGCACTTACTAGAAAAAATGTAATTAATGATTCAGTTAAAAAAATACATTGATGTATTGAGTCAGCTATTACAATGAATTCAGATGTTATTGCAAACAAGAAAGCAGAGGAGATGAAATAGTTGTCTCAAAGTAATGGATAAACTGTTGAAACGTCCAGCTTTTGCCACTCTATGTGGTTGTAGTACAAATGCAAACTTGACCAAACCAAACTAAACATTGACAGTTCAATTGAATGACAATATTGTAACATCCATTTTTATATCCTGTCTATAAGATTACTATTTAAATAGCTTCTAGTTTGAGATTAACATAAAGGGTGTTGGTGATAAAGGGGTACTTGGGTTCATCGGGCTGGGCTGTGGGGATACATCTTACATAAATGGTTGCACAACATGAAAGGATGCCTGTCATTTAAAATCACATGTTGAGAATGCAGGTTGAACTGTAATCCCTGAATGTACCTTTTCATGTCTTTGGGATTTAAAGCTTGCTAAGTGTCTCATTATTCATAGGAAAGCACTTAACACTTTTTATGCTTTGCAATAACTAACCACATTCTTGACTGAAATTGTGCTTCCCTTATCATCTGTTACTCCTATTCCATCCAGACATGTATTACGGCATACATACAAATAATGTGTGTCTGGTGTGTTTTTTCCACAAAAACGTATAATTTCCACATTAAAATCCTTAAAAAGCCTTCTACCTACCAATATGCAAATTCTGGTAATTTCTAAATTTCTAAGATGTCTCCTCCTTCACTGTAAGAGGTGTCCATGTCTCAGTGGGGATGTGCACTGGAGGCTTCAGTTATTCTACATCCACACCTTTGTAGAAGTTGCATACTGGACCAGGGTTGACTTCCTAATTAATTGTGATGTCAAAAAAATCATGCTCGTAGGCCCCGCCCCTTAAAATCAGATTTTCAAGGAGCACAGAGAAAAAACATCCTTTAAGTGTCCAGCTCTGCACAGACATCATTCAAACAGTGAAGATCAAACATCCAACTGTAGAAACAAGAAGAAAAACACATTTTTGAGTGGAGGGGGGCTTTAAAACAAACTTCACACAGCTATTTTAGCACAGTTTAATATAAACATACAGATTGCTAAATCACATAGTTGTTTTATTGTACAATTTCACATTTGCTTTTATGCCAGACAAATAAAAAGTGTAAAAAAAAAAGTGCTCCAGTAATTGGAGTCATATGTTACACTTTGTAAGCGTCCTTATGTAAACTGTTGGGCAAAATGGATGTGGCGCTATAGTGTGTAGACATCCAAAGTGCCCGAGGCATGCTGCCTGAGGCCTGTCTTGACCTCCTCTGATTTCACCTGCTGTTACACAGATTGCCACAGATCGCTCTATTGTTAGGGTAAGTTGTAGTTAGCAGGTCCCAGGTGAGTATGGGCTCTGAGATTGGAAACTTGCATCTGCATCACAAATGCTTCTGTGTTTCTTCACTTGTAAGTGCTTTCTGTTGTGATATCAAAAGCCACCGTCTTGTTTCCAAACAAATGCACTTCTTATGAAATGTGCTAAAAAAAATGTTGCGCTATAAAACTACTCAACAGTGATTCTTACTTCAAGACCTTGGCTTTTGTATCAAAAACAAATGCAGTGCCGTGTACTCTAAGGTTTATCTACAGAAGATCTGGTGTTCTTTATACAGCATATTAAACCTTTACAAATGTTGCTTAACAGACATTATTAGTCTCATTGTCAATTTAGAAATGCACCGGTTGAGTTCATGTCTAAACTGTTGTGTCTAATTCATGTACTGAGGGTTACTTTTTACGTCTGTGTAGAAGAAAAGACAAATCCTGTTGATCATTGCAACTACCTACCTTTTGTTTCTCTCTATGAAAAGTACCACCTTACTTTCTTTTACTGTGGTTATGTATTTTTCCGTCTGTACTTTCTTGGAGCCAAAGACTTCTCTTGTCCGAGAATAAACTTTTTTTGAGTATCTTCTTTAGATATATTGGACAAACACATGTGTAAATAGACTTTTATAAAGAAATACAGACCATTGGGGCCTTATTGGTCCTAAATTGTTTTTAATGAACTTATTGGATCAATTGGATGCAAATTTGGGAAACAAATTTGGCAAAGACAGATATAAATTCTTTATAAAACTCACTCTATTTGATATATATACATATTTAATATGCATATATAGCTGAGTATGCATGCATGGACTCAATTTGTCTATATGTGCATACTTGTCTGTGTTTTGTCATCATCAGTCATGACATGAATTTTCTTTCATTTTTTTATCACACCATTTTCATTCATAGCTGTCATCCAAGGGTCATTCAACAGCGGAATACCATTTTGTTTTGTTTTGGATGTAGAATAGAGTGGAAGTTTAAATTTGCTAAAAGATGATACAACAACCAAACTAAATCTCAAAAATTATGTAACCGTGTTCCTAACTGTGGAATGTCCCAAAATACGCAAAAAGTCTAAAATATGGCTCTTCAAATGTTTTCTACCTGTATTTATTAGTATTAGTTTTACCTTTATAAGTAAAATAATTGCTCAGAAACTATACGCAGTTCCTTGACTAATGTGTTGAATATTTATGTGATATTACTTTAAGTGCTTTTCACAATGTTTTTGTTCTTCTTGTATTATCAAAAATATATAACTACTTTCCCCCCAAAGGTTTAAAAGAATTGTATAATTCTCACAGTGTTCATGTCTTTCTGTTCTCCATGTAGGTGTCCTTGATAAGCCTGGTTGCAAATTCACTGGGATATTCTGACTTTGCTGCAATCAAGTCCCTAAGGACCCTGCGGGCTTTGAGACCTCTCAGAGCTCTGTCCAGATTTGAGGGCATGCGGGTGAGAAATACGTTTTACAACAGAGGTTCTGTTGACTAATAACTTGCTGGTTAAACTCAGGATTATTGTACATTAAGTTTGGAGCACGGTTATGGGACTCCACTGTTTCAGCCTTGGTCTATCTCAAAAACTATTATGTATTGCCATGAAATTTTGTACAAACATTCATGGTACATGATAAATCCCATTGACTCTGGGGATCAGATAAATTTGTCTAAGACTTTGGTTTATGACCCAATGCCTGCAAACAGTAAAGTATTGAAATTCCTTTTAGTCGGTACTTTGTGGTTAGTGCTAATTAGCAAATATTAGCATGCTAATACGCTAAACTAAGATGGTGAAGATTGCACCTCCTGAATGGCAGCATGTTAGCATTGTGAACATGTTAGCATGCTGAAGTTAGGATTGAGATAGAAGCATCACTATGCCTGAGTGCTGCATCATCAGTGTTTGGATAGTTACTCAATTTTTACTCTTACTCTTTTCAGAAGTTATGTTATTACTTTACTTCTTACTCCCTGCCAACAGTTATTAGTTACACTCCTTGTTAGACTATATTACTTTTCTGCTACTCCCCACAAAATTGGTAATTGTGACCCTTCTCCCCAAAATCCAGACTTACAACGCTTAAAACCCAGTTTTGTTTATTAAAAAAAAGAAGTAATGGAATATTTCCAGCTGCTGAATGTAAGCGTTTCCATCTTCCAAACTAGTTAGTTTCCTCCACGATTACAAAAAATAATCCAAGGATTTGATTGGATTGTTGGATTATTACCAACCAAAGAAAAGTTGTAACTAATTATTTTTTGGGAGGGTAACTGTAATATAATTGCTGAAATTCATTAGTAATTAGTCGCACTACTAGTTACTGGGAAAAGTAATATTATTACTAATAATGAGTTACTGCCCTACACTGTGCATCACAGACCTGCCAGCATAGCTGCAGACTTGTTAATCATAACTATGAAACTTACATACATGCGTCTACTGCAAATCATACAGGCATGTTTCCACTTAATTAGATTTAGACCAGTGTGTAGGATTTAGTGGCACCCAGCAGTGAAGTTGCAGACTGCAACAAATTGAATACCACTCCAAGCATGTAGGAGAAACTACGGTAGCCATGAAAAACGCAAAAGGAGCCAGTGTTTGGTTTGTACTTTCTGGGCTACTGTTGAAACTCTGTAGAAGAGGATTTGCTCCATCTGTAAATAAAAACGACTGAGACACATAATCAGGTGATTATACATAATGAAAACATAACTATAAATATTATATTCCATTTCTGCCAATAGTTCATCCTGTTACACACTAAACCTTTAATATAGATTTCTTTAGGAAGGATTAGAAAAGTTACATGAGTTACATTTTAACTTGAATGCAATAAGTCAACACAAACATACACAAAATTGTATACCTAAATTAGTCAAGTATCAGATCATGAGCTAAATAACAACTAGCTTCATAATCAGACTGAAAGAGATCTAACACCAGGCTAACCTCAGTGCGGTGAGACTAACTTGTATCTTATCTGTTTGTCATCAGGTGGTTGTGAACGCTCTTATAGGAGCTATCCCCTCCATTATGAACGTGCTGCTCGTGTGTCTCATCTTCTGGCTCATCTTCAGCATCATGGGGGTCAACTTGTTCGCCGGCAAGTTTGGAAAGTGTGTGAACAGAACAGGCTTCATCCACAATGTCTCTGCAGTCAACAACAAGTCAGAGTGCCTCGGTATGAATGACACGCAGTTCTACTGGACTAAAGTGAAGGTCAACTTCGATAACGTGGGACTTGGCTACCTTTCCCTTTTGCAAGTGGTGAGTTTTGTCTGCCACCCTGTTAGAGTCAAATTTGTCAAACACACTTTCATTTTAGGAATGTGCAATTAATGTGATCTTAATATTAATTGTCATCTTTTTCTATAGATAAAGTTGATAATTCACAAAACAATGCAGTGCTCAGACAGTAATGTTGTGTAATATTGCATTGTATTTATAGGCTACATTTAAAGGATGGATGGAAATAATGCATGCAGCTGTTGATTCAAGAGGAGTAAGTATGTCTACCTACTTCCAGGGCCTATATCATGAACATGCAACCAGCTGACATATAAAAACTGTTTGCTTTCAGGTGGAAGAACAACCCATCAGAGAAATCAACCTCTACATGTACCTGTACTTTGTCGTTTTCATCATATTCGGCTCCTTCTTCACCCTGAATCTCTTCATCGGTGTAATTATTGACAATTTCAATCAGCAGAAAAGAAAGATGAGTATTCACAACACAAGTAATTCTGTACCTGTACAAGATGGATGCAATTCAGTGGCTACTACAAATACACAGACATGCCTTTAAAATATTTTACGTATTTCATTCTCCAGGGAAAAATTTAATATGAGGAATTTGTGAAAATACTAACTTACTAACTGAATAATGTGTAAGCATCCTCTAAAAATAATGCTAGGTGCTTTTGCCTTTACTTAGGTGGACAGGATATCTTCATGACTGAAGAACAGAAGAAGTACTACAACGCTATGAAGAAGTTAGGATCTAAAAAGCCCCAAAAACCAATACCAAGGCCTGCGGTACAATAATATTTTTATAACATCCTTTCATACATATTTACATATTTTTCATATATATACTTTTTCTTATATATTTGATGTTGTATTTATAACCCTTAACCTTGCATCCTGCCCGCTAATATTCTTGATAATATTGTACTAATGATGAGGTCCAAGATAATTTGTACAAGGATGCATAATGAAATGAAATTTCCTTCATGCTACGCACACATAAAACATAAGATAATTAAATTTTGATTTAAGAAATTATATATAAGACGAATCAAAGTTAAATTAAAATAAAACAATATACACAATTATTTATATGCATATACCTATACACCCAAGAAATAACAATGTCACTGATTTGCCATTTGTATTTCCCAATCGTAGAACATTCTCCAAGCCTTCTTCTTCGATCTCGTGTCCAAGCAAGCCTTTGACATCATGATCATGATGCTCATCATTGTCAACATGGTGACCATGATGGTGGAAACCGATGAGCAGTCAGAGCGCATGGAGTCCATTCTCAACAAGATTAACCTGGTCTTCATTGTGATCTTTACCACTGAATGCCTGATCAAGATCATTGCTCTCCGTTGTTATTTCTTCACAGTTGCATGGAACATCTTTGATTTTGTGGTTATAATTCTCTCGATTATAGGTAAGTAGAGACACACTGCAAAGAAGAGATAACTCATTAAATATTACTGCTGCCAAGGGGATTATACTTGTGTTGTTATATTACTTTCAGTACCACTGGTTTACCTGTTGTTTGTTAGCAGAATATCTTGTCAACATTATGAGACAGGAGATATTAATTTGTATCTTTTATCTAGGCCTACTGTACATTCTACTGTACATATTGATATCATATAAAACACACTAAAAAGTTACATAGAACTGAAGGGACCTGCAGAGTCAGGTGAACATTTGTTGTCACTACCTCTGTCATTTGATACATTGTTAAAGGTGCGCTAAGCGATTCTGAGAAATTCCCTGTAGTTGTCAAATAATGATGCTTTAGGCTGGTGCCACAAACCTCTTTCACCCCTTTTTCCTTGAAAACTGGTTCGCAGTACCAACTCTTCGCTGGTCTAAAACCAAGAACAACCACTTACAACAAGGGCTGGGGCTGCCTTGTGGCCAGGCAGTTATGTATTTATTAGCTGTTTAGCACATAGATGTCACAAACATAAGCTGGCTAGCTAGCTAGCTATTGGTCAGCTAACATTACCCGAGCAAGCATAGCTACTAATAACTCGCATCAATGTTCGTAACATTGTTCATAACTTTAATGTTACCTTTGAGTCTAATAACACTGATGTGATACGTGTTATTTAACAGCTAGCTACTTAGACAGCTAGCATAACATTGGTTACAAATGGTAGCATACGTATACAATGACATAACTCTTTGGTGGCTCTCTAGCCTGTGGAAAAATAAACCAGTTTTTAAAACATTGTAGTTGGACCAACTCTGAACCGCCATTATCACCAGCTCAGAACTAGCATAGTTCACGGTGGTGGATAAGGGGTATTGGTGGAGTTCTCTCTCCTGATTGGATAAAGTGGGAACGTGATGCCAGAAAATGTATTTTCTGTTTACTGCAGAAAGGAGTGATTGGGCGATCCATGTTATTTACTGAACTCTCTACACCAGTGACGGCCTTCAGAATGGAGAGCTGTTTAACACTTATTTAAAATCTTGCTTACAGCTCCTTTAATGTAAAGATTTTAATCATTTGCGTCATTGTGCAATGAGACTAACCTTGCCTTGTCTTTTTCTGTCCTTTCAGGGATTGTTCTTGCAGACATCATTGAGAAGTACTTTGTGTCTCCGACCCTGTTTCGAGTCATCAGACTGGCAAGGATAGGACGTGTACTTAGACTAATACGTGCAGCCAAAGGAATAAGGACTCTACTGTTTGCCTTAATGATGTCCATGCCAGCACTGTTCAACATTGGCCTCCTGCTTTTCCTCGTCATGTTCATCTATGCTATCTTCGGTATGGCAAACTTTGCCTATGTGAAAAAACAAGATGGGGTTGACGACATGTTTAACTTTGAGACCTTTGGGAATAGTATGATCTGCCTTTTTCAGATCAGCACCTCGGCCGGTTGGGACAACCTCCTGAGTCCTATAATGTCCAGCCCCCCAGAAGAGTGCGACAGTAACTTCGTCAATACTGGCACTAACACCCGGGGAAACTGTGGCAGCCCCTCAGTCGGCATAGCTTTCTTTGTCAGTTACATAATCATTTCTTTCCTCATTGTGGTAAATATGTATATAGCTATCATTCTGGAGAACTTCAGCGTTGCCACAGAGGAGAGTACAGAGCCACTGAGCGAGGATGACTTTGAAATGTTTTATGAGGTTTGGGAGAAGTTTGATTATGAGGCCACACAGTTCATTGAGTTTTCCATGCTGTCAGTCTTTGCTGACACTTTGTCGGAGCCGCTGCGCATAGCTAAGCCCAACAGGATCAAGCTGATCTCCATGGACCTTCCCATGGTCAGCGGCGATAGGATCCACTGCCTGGACATCCTCTTTGCCTTCACAAAGCGTGTCCTGGGTGAGTCGGGTGAGATGGATGCCCTCAAGCAGCAAATGGAGGAGAAGTTCATGATGACCAACCCATCCAAGATTTCCCACGAGCCCATCACTTCCACACTGCGCCGCAAACTGGAGGAGGTGTCCGCAATCATCATCCAGAGGTGTTACAGGAGGCACCTGGTGCGCCGGCAAATGAAGCAGGCATCCTACCTCTACAGACAGATAAACTTTGAGACTGTTGTGGATGTGGAGAATGCTCCAGAAAGGGAGGGCCTGATAGCCACCATGATACAGCACTATAGACCTGTGGGGATGGAGGTTGTACAGACAACAGAGGACACTCTAATGTCCTCACCACCATCGTATGAAAGTGTGACCAGGGCAGTCAGTGACCTCTCTGAGGTCGTCAGATCAATATCCAGAGACTCTGAACTTGGTGAGCCTGGTGAAAACTATGAAGAAACTTTTCTTTGAGACTCGATTGTGTGGAGAGTGTTTGTGTGGTTTTTGTCTGTTTTGTTTACAGAGAGATGAACTTTTTTATATATATTAGCAGATGCCGAGGAAATATGCAATATTTGAAGTAACTCACAGCCTCTGTTTAAATTCACCATCCAGAAGTCAGTTTTGTTACACAGACTCCATGAGAAGAGGAGGACTCTGAAGTTTAACTTGTCCTCTTAAAAATTAACATCTGGCAGATAGTTTATAACATCAAGATAAAAAAAAAATATGTTTTTATTATACAAATAATAAACATGGGCTAAGATGTGTTACCTATATTCAATCAAAGCACCACATAATCTGCAGTTCTTTTTCAAATATATCAGTAAACACTTAATATCAATATTAAATTCTTATTTAGGATTTTCACAAACTTGCAGTGCAATATCTGTTTATATTTTGACATCATACAACTGTACACAACAAACACTTGCAAAGTGACTGAATGGTCTAATTGGACCTATGATATTTTGCCACTCCTAGAAATGTTGATTGTTGTTAGCTGAATAGCTAGCTAGAAGGCTAGCAAATTAGCTACATTCTCAGAAATTATTTTACTACAGTTGACATTCGTTTAATTGTTGCAAAACCTCCTCAGGACTTGTACAGTGAAATTTGTATTAGCAAAAATTACCATAAGGACGAGAGAGACACTAAAGGGACAAATAACAACACCTAATTGATCAAGACAACAGAAGGGGATACCTGCTACATGGTAGCCGGCAAAACAGAACAAAAGAAATAAAGACATTTATAAAGTTCTCTAAAATAATTATTGTCATTGGCAAAAGTAACCAACAAAGTAAAGTAGCTGACAGAAAACAAATTTAACATCAGCAACATTTCTCCCAGAAAACAAAATTTGAGAGTTTATAATGTATATTACTGATTTGTGTTTGTGACAGAAAATTATTTGTGAAAAAATATGTTTGGGAACATGTTCTGCAGGTTTTTTACATTTTCTGCAAATACAAATTCCTTTGTACACGTCCAGATGTTTTAATACTGATACAAACTACACATGTTAAATGCTCAGAGGTTTTGGTTCACCAACATATTTTAACCATAAAGCAACAGACCAGCAAACTAAAAGCAAATTGAGAATATTGAACATATTGTGGAGTGATTTTGCACTCATGACTGTAGCTGCAATGAAGCTATTTAACAGGTGTTACAAAAATTATTTTAACCAAAGCTAACACTTGCTCATAAAATGTTCCTTTTTAAATTTTAACATTTTACATTTTAAGACAAAATATATTAAACTAATTTTAAGCCAAAAGCATGCATTAATAACATTTATCTAATGTTTGGGATTTATTTATTTATTTATGAGTTGTGTGTTCAATAAAATTGTTCCCTCATATGCACTTTTATTAAATGCAGTTACTTTATACTGTATGCAATGGTAAAAATATGGCCCTTGTTTAAAAAAGCATCCAGTGTTCTCAGGTTGTGACACAAAGTCATAAAGAAAAGCACAATTTCTTATAATCTTATTCAGTATATACTAATATTAACATGAACAAATGTGTTTCTTATGTGAAAAACAAACTAATTTCTAATTATTAGCACATAACAAGTTTAACTTATATTGATTACAAAGAAGAGCTGTGTGTCCTAATAATCCCTGAATTATGTGCCTGATTTTCACTGTTGTCCGCACACGTCTCTGAATCTCTTTAGACCATTTAATTTGATCTGATGGATGTGGATTGGAAGAGCATGAATGCACTGAAAGCTCATTTTGTAATTAACTGTGTAAAGAACTTTGAGGCTGTGTAAAGTATGTAAAGCTCATTTTTACCTATTTTTTGTAATGTATTTATATTGAAAGACCATTTCAGTGACTCTTATGACGGCCATAACAAGATACGATCAAATTATATAAATATACTGTGTTCATTTTTATATAAAAGACTTTCCTTGAGAACTTGACTGTCTGTATTGCATTTAGGTTGATCATTTCATGGATTGTTTTATGAAATGGTA
Source organism: Morone saxatilis (assembly GCF_004916995.1). NCBI lineage: Eukaryota > Metazoa > Chordata > Actinopteri > Moronidae > Morone > Morone saxatilis. The sequence continues at coordinate 19,056,172 of NW_023339796.1, read as the reverse complement.
ATAAAACTCCGTTCCATATTTTTTGATTTTCCAACTCTCAGTACAGTTCAAATAGTTGGATGAAACATGTTTTTTTTAACACGTTGCCATTTACTTATTTTAACATTTACAGATATGGATTTAAATATATACCTTGCTGTACTAAAAGTAAAATTCTAAATAGTGTGTTTCCATCTTCACATGTAGAACCAGTTAGCTGTTTTGACCTCATTACAAGGCAGGGTGCAGTTAAATCTCTCCATGTGAGTCCATGTGTGTAAAAAAAAAACAGGACAGATGTGCAAACCTCTGCATCTCCACGGCTGTCTGTCTCTGTGAGTGTATTGCCCTTTAAAGCTTGAATTTGTTTATAATGCCTCCACAAATGCAGTACAATCACATAAAACCCCTCAACAATGTAGCCGAAATGGTCCATGCTGATTAATGATTTCATCTATTCATTGAATAAATACTACACAGTAATGCTGCTGCGTGTTTAACCACCAAAAAAATCTACTGGAAATATCAAGTAATTAATAGTGCACAGCCATAAAAATTAATAAAACCAAAGAAACTGGAATCTTTTTTTTTTTGGCATTTGTGTGTATTTTCTATCTCTAGCCCACAGATCTGCCTTCTTCAGGATCAGTGGGTTGTATTGCAAACATGTTTGTTATGTTTAGATTTCAGTGACAAATTCAAGTTAATAGTTGAGCACTGCCACATTTTCACTTTGGAAAAAAATCATCAAGGGTGCCAATTTGGATTTAGCCCCAAAGAGATTTCCTCTCTCTGGTTGTCGGGGTGGTCAAATCCAACTCTGACCAGCTGGGATAGAGGGATAATCTGTGTGTAAAAAAAAAATCACTTGTTTTAATTACACACTCACACACACACAAATGCACGCACTCTCTCTCTCTTTCTCTCTCTCTCTCTCTCTCTTTCACACACATATGTACAGTAAACATGTGGACATACATGCATTAACACAACTACCACACACACACACACTATACTTTTGCCATCCATCCCCGTAATAGACAGATGCTTACTTTGAATTTAATTTTGGTCTGTGTATGAAGTGCCAGAAAAATGTGACTTGACTGAATGTGACTTGGTAATTGATCTGATTTTTAAGCGTTTGGACATGTGGCAGAGATTAAAGCTTCATCAGAGAGAGCAAACATTTTTAAAAAGATTAAAGAGGCACTATGTCTAATTACAAAATGCACCAGCACACAGTAAAACACAGCAATGTCAAGGTAATGCATTACAAAATGTCTGCATATAATGTGGACATGCTAAACTCTAATACAAAAGACATTTGATGAATTGCGTGTTCTATGTGTGCCATTTATTCAAATGTCATTTAGTTAAATGAAGGTCACGAGTAACATCGAGTCTCATCGTCATCAGCCAGAGGTCAGTAAGAATGTCAACATGATCTGTGTGTCTTTAAATCTGTCCATTGCTGGAGTGAACTAAACATGTGAGATATATT
>NW_023339796.1:19044066-19054592 GCF_004916995.1 Morone saxatilis | reverse complement strand
TTTTCTCACATTTTAAATGAAAAAGGCAAACATTAGCATTCATTTGGAGTCAGGTCTTCAGCCACCTGACAGATGTTCACTTCAATTTTCACTCTCCTTTAGGCTCTGTTTTTGGTCCCCACTACATCCTGAGGAAGATATCTGGCTCTTCAGCTGTTAAATGCTGCAGTATGTTCACCAGCTGGTTGTTAAATTTGTCTGTCTGCAGTTTGGTGCAGCAGCATTTTCAGGATGTCCCGATCTGATCTCAAAGATTGCTTCATGGCCTATCAAGGCTTGTTTTAACTGATGGGTATCGACTATATTTAGCTAAGCTATACTTTGTTTTAATTGGTACAAAATGTTTTGTTCCAGTTTTGTTCCAGCACCTCAGCCAGCAGAAAGCAACTGAAAGTGCTAGTTTTTGCCAATGTCTCTATAGAGAAAGATGTTTTGTTCAAAGCCACCAGATTTCATTGAAAACAGCCCAACTATTTCACCTTGCAGAACACAGTTCCTGATCTATCAATGCCTTGGTGGGTTACTTTGTTTTGTTGTGATTATATTAGTTATTTTGAGGGTTACCACATGCACAAATTACACAAGTGGAACTGATAAGAGCTTTTTGTAAATAAATCTTTTAGTTTGTTTACTTAGTTATTAGAAAGACAAATTAAAACCAATGCTGCACAATGGAATTGTAAGAAGAGCCATATAAAAATATTTTATACCAATTTTTGCTTTTTTCGTTTTAGTTAGTATCATAAATGTGACTTAACTTGAGTTGTATTTTTATCATGCATAATTACTTTTCTTTTCTTTTTACTTTTCCTGTTGAAAATGGGCTCCCATAGATTCTGCTGTAATCATATATAATGTTATAAAGCTGTAGCCTACGATAAACTACTGCTTTTCACAATGTTTCTTTTAGCACCTACTACACTGCAGTCCGGATTTCAGAAATACTGAGGTCACAAGGCCAACCCAGTAAAAATGATTTTGATACTACACTAAAGTTTTATTAATATGTATTTTAATTGCATCTCTTCCGGGCCAAAAACAGAGCTTGTCTTAAGAACCTTAAGGGCTTTAAAAAACTGTAAAGAAGGTAAATAGAAGTTCGGAGGACTGGTACAGCCCTGTGATAAGTGTCTCATAATGGAAGTGCATTAAATTCAAACGGGCAAACCAATAATAAGGACAGTAGTTTACATGCTACTTTTACTCAAATTTAAATTCACCTTTTTTTTTAAATTCAAGTTAAACTTAGCCTATGTATTAGCTATAGCTGCACATTATTAGTCCTGTGCTGATGGTTGGCTGGCGGTGACAAAGTAAAAATTGAGGTTGGCCTGAATAAAAGTGCTGAGAATCCAAAAAAAGATGAGAAGAGGAAATAGCCTTTTTAGGTACAAGAGGGCCCTTCTGTCAGTCACCACACACTGCAGGGATTTACTTGGTGTCATGGTGGCTAACGCTGCCCAGATGGTCTGATGAGGCACTATCTAATTACTTTTCCCATGGTTCCTGCATATCTTACTGGACGTTCCCTGTAGGAAAGCCTTGACTGCCACCAACAGGGGATTCATGCATCTACAGATCAGTGGAGGATGACTAGATTTATTTTTTTAGCACTTACAATAGTTCCATGTGATACCCTGACTTTAAGGATTTAAGGAACAGCAGTGAGGCCAACAGCATAAAATACTGGAGATCATGTGGTAGAGATTTCAGATGCCAAAACAAGCTTTTGATATTAAGAGTAAAGTTTACTTTTAGAACGGAAATATTGATCCTCTGCATAGTTAATAGAAAATAACTAAAGTAAAGATGCAGACCAACTGAACAATGCTGAGGATGATGTATCATACAAACATTTATGTAGCCTTTAGGCTAATTTGCCATGTTTGGCTGATTTTTCCTGCTGTAGTTTCTGTAGTTTCAGTTTGATCACCGGTTTTTATCATTCTCACAGATTGTGAGAGACAGTTTAAAGCACAAATGTAGTTTAGTGGTTGCCAGAGACGTTTTTATATTGTACACATTACAGATACATTACAACAGGCCTACATTTTGCCTTCATGTGATGCTGGGATATTTTTATCTCATGCTGTGTGATACCGTCACTTTTAAGTCAAATGTAATTACTTTTAGTCAGATTTGCTCTAAAATTATGAAATAATATCGAAATTGTAAATTTTGAAATATTATTACTGTTTGTAGCAGGTGGGTTGCTGTAAAGTTACGGCAGATGCATTCTTCATCCCACATTGTGACATAGCTGTAAAAAACATCCGTCAGTATACACAGCCGAGGTAATAGGAATACTGTTAGCATTAATAAAACAGGGGGAAGAAAACAATCAATAAAGATATTGCTTCTAATAGCTTATCAGCACTTTCAAGCATCAAATCAGGAAAGTCCTCATGCAGGCAGGATACATTTTATGGAATTCATCACATACTATATGGGCTACATCATAGGGGATTGGATGTCTCCTTCTTTTGGGTCCCAAAAGGAGTGGAATGAAATGAGAAGGTGGATATGTTGGCAAAACTATCAATCAAACGAAAGCAAATTGACATACAAGTAGAATTAAGTAAAGCAGAAGTTAAAACGATCATAAAGGATTATCTACGCAAAACTTGGCAGGAATACTGGGACTTGTGTCATTGGACGACATCTTTACAATTTACAAAAAAGATGTAGGCATTGGTGGATTACAGAGCAGGAGCTCAAAGGAAGAGACAGTCATCACCCATCTGAGAATCGGACACACAGGATTAAATCACACACTCCATATCATAGGCAAGCACCCTAGCGGACTATGCACTCATTGTAATAAACTAGAAACTGTCAAACATGTATTAATAGTCTGCAGCAAATATAATCAAGAAAGGATGGAATTAATATCAGCATTTGATGAGGGACATAATATTGCAATGGAGGATCTACTTGGAAATAAATCATGGTAAGTACATAATCGTTTAATTAATCATTTAAAAACAACAGGAATAATAGAGAGAGTTTAGTTTGTTGACAGCTCCACACTCCAGTCCACCGGGTGGCGGTAATAGAAGACGAAGAAGAAGAAGAAGAAGAAGAAGAAGAAGAAGAAGAAGAAGAAGGCGGCTGCATGTCAACAGAAATACACAACACGAAGAAGGAGAAGCAGGAAGTGGTGTCCAGCTGCGAGAGACAAGCAGTGAAGTGTTTTGTGGATTGTTAGAAACTCTTTTTCACAGCCAGCTTGTCACTGCAGGAGGAACAACTGTTTTTATATTAGGAAGCGTTGCTCTGTGTCAGTCCCACTGTCTTTGCTCTTCGGGGGAATAAAATGGGTAACGTTTTGTGTTTTGTTGGGGTCGTGTCACTTTGTTATGATGTTGTTAGCTTGCCTGCTAACAGCAACAACTCTGCTGTTACTTATTAAGCTGGTAACAACCATAATGATTCCCGGAGGAGTTTCATATAACCTAGATATAACGCAAGGGGAGAAGCCATTGCAGTTTATATTTTACTTATCATATCTTGCTCTGCATATTAGAACTAATGATAATACATACGTCTGCTGACGTTAAAACAAACAGGCCAGTGCCTCTTGAAATGTCACTAGTGGACAAACAAACAACATTAATGAACCTAAACGATACTCTTGGGCACCTAAAGGGTGTCATTTAGTTACTTATGTTCTACTTTATGTTTTATGAACCACGTTAAAGTCACTGAGGTTTAAATCTCTTGTTCAAAACAAAGCCAAGACATTAAAATACACGAACAGGCTAAGAGAACATACTATACTCATTATCCATTAACAATGAAAACTACTGCTTCCAGTGGTCTTTGCTACTGTCGTCACACCTGATGTGGTTCATATCATACAGGGGATATGTGTGCCAGTAACATTATCAGGCCACTTTGTTGGTGACTGTATGAGCTGTCTGCTGAAAGGACCCCGTATCTTCATCACTTGTTCTCTCAGTACAACTTTCTGGCAACAATGTGGAGATGCTTTGTGTTTCTGATGTGCAGTATTAGTAAGAATAGTAATGCTACAGTCAGTCACCTCCTCCTCCTCCTCGCAGAGGGTTCCCTGCCTTCGTCCTCGCTGAGGCTCCTGGTTCCACCTCTGCGGATGATGTCGGCTGTGATGTGGAAGGTGGTTCGTCTGAGGAACATCAAGCATTATGGGAAAGTGGAGGAGTTTGTGTCTTTGGTAACTGAAGCCATCCCCGGCATCTTGACAGACAGACAGATGAGACTGCTCACTCTGGCCTTAAGAGCAAAGGTAACAGATACAGAGCCATGATAATTCATTTTCAGCAGATATTAGCTTTAAAAAGGAATATGTGGCATTTGAAACCTATTTTTTTCGTAGAATTGCTGTCTTTATAATACTTTTACTAGGATTATTTAGTTAATATAACTTACATTAGATTCAACTTTATTGTGTGCTGTTTTGCACCTACATTTTACAGTATGTGTGAGAAAACATCAGATTATTATGTTCTTGTCTAGTCTACACTATTGTAATCATATATATAACATATATATATAACATAGTGACGTCTATACTGCTTCTTCCCTACAAAACGCATTTGCTTTGTCATGTAGACATCCATAATATACTTGAAAATCAATAAATGCCTTTTTTCTTCACGTACTATAACTCAAAGAAACTAAAACCTGAAATCCTCAACTTTTCCTGCACATTCAAACTTAAAGCAATGATGATGGAGTATCTAGTGTCACATCTGTAGATAGTACTTCAGATGGAGAGAAAGCACTGCTGTTTAAATACATTGTAATGTAAATCCTGTAATTTTTCCGTCCCTGCATTTCAGTATGTCAATATGTAGGCAGAAAGTAATATGAATGAGTATGTGACTCTCTTGCTTAATGGCTTTTCCAGATGACATTACAGATGTTAAGTTCTGAAGAGGCAGAGGATCTCAAAGGTGTTCAAACACACTTGAACAGTCTTCTGCCATCAAGCACAAAACAGGTGTGTAACCTTTTCAATCATGGGCATTAAATGTTGTCTGTTTAGGAAGCGTTCTGCTTATTTTAGTTGTGTATATTTTACTTGACAGGTTCATTCAGGGAATGAAGCTCTTGAAGCCAACTTTGCAAGGCTTGTTCAAAGGCTCCTGGAGGACCCAAAAGGGAGAGAGCACTTCCTCAAGGTGTGTCTCTGTATTTGCCCCATTATTAGCTGTTTGTTTGGTTGTCAAGTGATGCATTAACATGAGGTTTTACAGCCATGCTTTGAGTTGCATTTTCCACTTCACAGAATGTGTTTCCTGTGGAGTATGGCCCTGACTTTGATACAGCTCTGGAGACAGTGGTTGGTGAGTTCTTCACCAGACTGGAACAGTTGCTGCTTATACCAGACTTTAAAGAGGTAAAGACAACAACAACAACTCATGCCAAAAAAACTACACTTTACTGTGCATTTCCCGAGATTGGTTCCAGTCCATCGAAATAAATATAAAAATGAGTTTTGTTTGTTTGATAAAGACCGCAGTGTGGATCAGTGATACACCGTCTGTGCTAGAAGAGTACATGCAGTGTATATCCAAAGCAGATGACCTCAAAGTGCTGCTCAGAAGCAGGGCCCACTGTGATAAAACAGCCAAGATGGATACCAGTGGTAAGTCTGGTCAGTTTCTTTATGTGCATATTAGCGCTGAAATCATCAGTCAATTAACTCTATCGTAGAGTGATTTATGAAGCAAAAAGACCCAACGTTTAGATGTCAAATGTGAAGATTTTTAGTTTTTGTCTTTTCTATATAATTTTAAATTGATATATTTGGGACTTAATCTTATGATTGACAGTGTTCACTGCTGACTTTATTCTGACATTTATAGACAAAATTAAAATCAGTTAATTGAAAGAAAAAAAAAGACAGATTAACTGGTAATGACAATAATCATTAGCTGTAGCCTCAATGCAGATATAACCACACTCACTAAATGGATGAAATGTAAACTAATAATTCTCACACTTTTTTAATTTCTCTTTTCAAACAGTGCCCTCTCTCCCAGAGCAGCGGCTCTTCTCATCATTATCCCTCCCTCCTTCACCGCAAGAAACCATTGCCACAGACATGGAATCTAACATACAAACATCTGAAAGCCAAGAAGAACCTGAGGGGATTTCTCCTTCTCGGGAGGCGGGAGATGTGACGATACAGGATGCAACATTGCCGCCTGAGGAGGACACAAACATTCTGGACAGCAGCAACACAGAACAAACAGCAGGAGGAAAATGCAGTCACAGCATTCCTGACGTTCACGTTGTGGAGGAGTACGAGGGCCGAGCTTCTGCCACCTGCCGCGCTCCCTCTACATCTACTGAGAGCCCTGTATTGTCCAGCTCTAGGATTTGCCCTCCGAGGCGGAGAGTTGCACACAAATGCACTCAGTGTGGAAAGTGCTTTATTTACCGCTATGAACTCCTGGAGCATCAGAGGCTGCACACTGGAGAAAACCCCTACAAGTGCACTCAGTGTGGAAAGGCCTTCAGGAGGACCTCTGACCTGTCAACGCACAGGCGGACACAGTGCATAAAAGCAGCATATATTTGCATCAAATGTGGAAATGGCTTTCAATCTCTACAGGACAGATTTAGACACAAGTGTGTTCACAGCGTCCAGAAGTTTGACTGTTCTCAGTGCGGAAAAAGCTTTAAGAAAATGCACTTGCTGGGTAAACATGAGCTGACTCACACCCAGAATCGTATCTTCACGTGCAGACAGTGTGGGGAAGTGTACCCCAGTATGAGTGAGCTAAGATCCCACCAGAAGATCCATCCTCCCGAGCTGTCCAATCAGTGCATGCAGTGTGGGAAGTTTTTCAGCTCCATAGCCTGTTTGACAGCCCACGAGGTGCGTCACAGGCAACAGAGAACGCAGATTTGTACACGTTGTGGAAAAGCTTTCAAGAGCAAACACGACCTGAGCCTTCACATGCGTAGTCACACAGGCGAGAGGCCGTTTCAGTGCACGTATTGTGGGAAACGTTTCTCTGTGTCAGGAAACCTGAACATACACATAAGGATCCACACTGGAGAGAAACCATATCTGTGCTCTGACTGCGGCAAGGCTTTTGTCTCAGCCGGCGAGCTGCAGATACACCGACGCACCCACACAGGAGAAAAGCCGTACAAGTGCACTGTATGTGGGAGAGGATTCACCATGGCGAGCAAAGTGACACTTCATATGCGCGTTCACACCGGGGAGCGGCCGTATGTCTGCCCCGAATGTGGGAAAGGTTTTTCACGTGGCAGCGAATTGAAAAAACATACCATGAACCATACAGGGGTTCGACCCTACGCTTGTCAGCTGTGTGCAAAGACTTACACATGCCTCAATCACCTGAAGAGACACTTGAAAACTCACAGTGTAGTGCAAAACCAGTCAGCCTAAATTACCATGTGGCATTTTTGTCAGATGAATATTGCATTGAGCATTGCAGTATTGACTTCATGCACTGTGTAAGAGGTTTCAGACTCAGAATGGGACAAGTTCTTGTTTTTACTGATTCCTTATCATGTGTCGTGAGATCCGTTCTGATTGTATCCTCTAGAATTCTTTAAGTGCAGCTTTTGTGCCATTAAGTGTATTACTTTTGTTCTCTGAAGTCCTAAAATATATGTTAACAGGATCTATAAGAAAACATACAACAAACAACAATAAATTTCAACCAGGCCATGAAAGTACTCTATTAGTTTGTTCCTGACAACAGCAGCATTTGTACTTGAATCCATCATTAAACATCCTGCAGTGGTCTATATATATATATAAATATATATTTATATATGTTTGGAATATGATTTGGGAACGTAATAATAACAAATAAGACAACCAAAATGTAGAGATTAAGCTTTTGTAATCCTGATATGTTTTTTTTTTTATAATTATTTATAATTACTTTAATTACAGTTATTTTTAAATGTAGTTTTGGGGATTTTGTTTGTTTCTTTTTTAGAAATATTTATTCAAAACATTTCTGAATTCGATTTGCCTCAGTATATTGGTTCATAACAATCCTAGTAGAAGAAAAATATTAATTAAGATGAAAGTCAAGAAGTAAATGGTAAAAATGACAATAACATGAGCATCATTATAAAGACCATAAAAGACAATGAATATGTACAATTGGACCGTTGTTTTAAATGAAAGGGATGTGTTCAAAGTATGAAGTATAAAGAATATCTCCAATGTGAAATACAACTTTAGTACGCAGAGGGTGGGGCTATAAGAGTCACCTTGGTGATTTCGAGACACTAAAAACGTGAGGGATAAAGGAAAAAACAAGTTATGAAGTTTAAACGTAGGTTTTAAAATTTAGTTATTTGATTGTCCGGAGAGGCGGTGCTTGTCATTTTGACAGTCGAGTGAATAGGAATGGTCTTCTCCGGGCTGCCCCGTAACGCAAAACGAACCTCTCTGTCACAACGGACCCGGACCGGGCCAACGCTTCCCAGAATGAACAACGTGTTTCAGGAAGAAGTTGGCGCCTGAGGCCCCGTATGCGGTTAGCTAGCACGCTAACTCAAAGTATGAAAGATACTCCATTGTAATGATTTCTCTCTCCATCGCTATTGAAGAATTGCACAATGAACGACATGGGTATGTATTAGCTTGCGAAGCTCAGAAAACGGTGTATTTTTCGCGTCTTGTGCGGCTAGTCGATTAGCTACAGTGAAGGATTAGCCGAAGCTCAACAGGCCTCGACTAATCCCTGGAACAAGAATTGTTTTTCCCAATAATACGCCGGTTTTAGACAGCGGCCCTGTGGCTAGTCTGCTAACGTTAGCTAACGCTGTACCTTGCGCACAAACAGTAGTGATACTTCATGTTTAAAGATGGCACTACGGTCGGAGAGGCTTTTGAAATGCACCAGTATTGTGTCTTTCGGACTGATAGTTAGCAAGGACCCAGGTTCATCTGAAATGAAGTGATGTGCTAACAGGTAGCCAGCGTCCCATCAGTAACTTGAGTTCTCACTATGATACATCCCCTCCACATTCATGCACTGTTCAAACTCTTGAGTGTGTTTGTTCTAGCATTTAAGGACAGTCCCGATGTCCACAGCTCTAAACATGAGTGTGTGTGTAGTTATGTACACAACTGGTGCTCCAGATAACTCAGGGCTGTATGTCACAGTCGAGCCTCACAGGGGTGGATACTGGAGGGAAGTGAACAGGCTGGGCTGACTGTACAGTGAGATGCTGTTCTGAAAGGGACAGACATTTCCAGTCTCATATTAACAACGTAGTCTCATCCCCTTCCTCCGACTAATAACCCATCCTTGTTTAAGAGCTAGGATTTTACTATTACATAAAATCCAATCTTTTAAATATGTAAACATCTTTAAAAGGAGTTCGGTGTAGACCTGCTCTATTTGAAAAGTGTCCTGAGAACTGAGAACTTCTGTTATGAATTGAATACAAATAAAACTGGATTAAATTGAATCTTCATTGTCGTTAACATGATTCTCAGTATAAGTTAACTGTGGCGTATGTAGTGACAGGGCTTACAGTGTACATGGTTTTGCTTTTTAAGTTTGTTTGACTCAATCTAGTTTCTCTTTGAAGAATTCAGCGTCCCCCTGTCCTCGCTGGCACTCTTGGTCCCACCACTTCGGCTGATGTCAGCAGTGATGTGGGAAGTGGTACGCCAGCGGAACATAAAGCACTATGGGAAACTGGAGGAGTTTGTGTCCATGGTAACGGATGCAGTCCCCGAACTGATGAGTAAAAGAGAAGGAAGGCTGCTCTCACTGGGCCTGAGAGCAAGGGTAAGTGTTTTATACGTGTAGGTCCACCATGTATACAACGACGGATATTCAAATGAGAGACCTAAGACGAGGGTCTCGTGGAAAATAATGCATTTAATTTCCTCTAGACAACTCTTGAACTGTTGCGTTCTGAACATCCTGAAGATCTCAAGGCTGTTGAGACCCACCTCAACCGAATCAGATCTTCTTGCATTGAGGAGGTGAGTGTTTTTGTTTTTATTAGTTGCAGAACGGAAATGATTAGTCAACTAATCTATCAGTTATTTTGATTGTTTGAATAAATGATAAATGCCAATCCATTGACTGTTTCTGGCTCCTGGAGTGTCACGATTTTCTGCTTTATTCTGTCGTATATGAAATTGGATATCATTGAGTTATTGAGTTAGTCAGACAAAAGACCATCGCCTCAGGCTCTGGGAAATATGTGGATTTTCACTATTTGGACATTTTATTGAAAAAATACTTTTGATTAAACAAGAAAATAATAATGGAAATAATAATAATAATAATAGAAAATAATCATCAGAAAAATAAGTTACTAATTGTATAATGTTTGGTTTGCCTTGCATCATTTGACTGTAGCGTATTGTTTCTTAACCCAGACAAATGATCCCGTGATTGAAGCACCAGAGGCAAACTTTATGAAGCTGGTGCAAGGCCTCATTGAAGACACTGATGGCAGAGAACACTTCCTCAAGGTAAAATCCATGTCATTCATATGGTGCAGTAAATAATATG
>NW_023339796.1:19039166-19044045 GCF_004916995.1 Morone saxatilis | reverse complement strand
AATATTATAAATCCATTTCTTTATCATGATTTTACCTAACACAATGTGAGACATGATATGTCTAATTATAGGATAGGATGATGCCATGTTCTGAAGGTGTCTGTTTGTTCTTTCCATCTGAAAGAATGTGTTTCCAGTGGAGTACGGCCCAGACTTCGACACAGCACTGGAGACTCTGGTTTGTGAATTCTTCACCAGACTGGAGGAGCTTCTGCCAATACCAGATTTCAAACAGGTGCCAAGAGGATTTCTTAAAAATTTGAATATAATGTAAATAAATATCACAATTTTCTGAAATTCAAAATGTCTCTCTTTTTTGTGCCTCACTTGTGTAGACTGCATCCTGGATCAGTGCTGCCCCCTCTGTCCTAGAGGAGTACATGCAGTGTGTCTCAAACGGAGATGACCTTAAATTTCTTCTCCAAAGCAAACAGTGCCACGGGAAATTGGCTAAGAGTAGTGTTGGTATGTACACAATGTACATCTTCTATAAACTAGACAATATATAGCACATTAGTTGAGGAAGAGGGAGAATATTGTATTAACACTTTGTTGTTACTTTCTCCTCTTATTTTTCCCTGCAGCTCCTTTTCAATCAGATGATCTTCTCATTCCCTCCCTGTGTCTCCCTCCATCGCTGGAAGTGGCCATCGCGTCCCACCCGAGTGCTTGTGATGATGAAAATAATGACGTTCCTCAGATTGTTATGTTCGATGAAGAACTGTCAACAAACCCTTCCACATCAACTGACTTTCCTGAATCGCCAAAAAGGACTGACATCTCATCATCTCCTCGCAGGAGACAGCAGTCAGGGATGCATAAATGCCCCGAGTGTGACAAATGCTTCAAGCATCACTCTGTCCTCATTGAACACCAGAGAGTCCACAGTGGGCTGCAGCCTTACAACTGCTCCGAGTGCGGGAGGGCTTTCAGAACAGCCACTCTGCTGGCTGGTCACAGGCTACGGAAGTGCAAAAATGCTGCATATCTGTGCATTAAATGTGGGAACAGTTTTCCAACCTCACTGGACAAATTCAGACACCACTGCCCAAAACGGGGCCGTAACTACGATTGCGGGCACTGCGGAAAGAGTTTTCAAAAGTCTAGCAGCTTGAAGGAACACCTGCTAACTCACGCCCAAAGCCGCCTTTTCAAGTGCAGTCATTGTGGGGTAGGTTTTTCAGGAATTGGCGACCTGAAGTATCATCAGCAGGTAGATCATGATAAGCCTTATCAGTGTAACCAATGTAAAAAGAGCTTTATCTCCTCCAAGTGTCTGGTCAAACATCAGCAACGGCATGAAGAGGTCGGAGAAATGGAAACTGCCAAATTAATGAGTGGAGGTAAGCATAAGAAGAGTGGCTCCGCTCACCGGACTTCCTCAACATCTATGTCCTCCAGAAAAACATCAGTCAAAACTGTCTACCCACGAGGACGAGTCACACATAACTGTCCACTGTGTGGAAGGAGTTTTAAGTATCGCTTTGAATTTCTTGAGCACCAGAGGTTCCACACTGCGGTGAAGCCTTACAAATGCTCACAGTGTGGTAAATCTTTCCGCACAGAAGCTCATCTGTCCGGGCACAGGAAGAGGAAGTGTAAAAACGCTGCCCACATTTGCACCAAGTGTGGGTGTCATTTCAGGTCTCTACACGAGCGGGCCAGACATCAGTGCGTCCAGCTGCTGACAAAGTACGAGTGTTCTCATTGTGGAAAGACCTTCAAGATGGCCCACATGCTGAGGAACCATCAGATGAGTGAACACCAGCTCCCCTACAGCCCCAACCATCGCTTCAGGTGCAGATACTGTGATGAGACTTTTCCTGGCATCAGCGAGCTGAAATACCATCAGAGAGTTGACCATGAGAAACCCTATCAGTGTCAGGAATGTGGCAAGTGTTTCCTGTCTGAAAAATGCCTGGCCAACCACGAGCTGCGCCACAACGATGACCGACCAGAGAGCTGTCTCGTGTGTGGCCGCGGCTTCAGAAACCGCTACGACTTGAAGCAGCACATGCGCACTCACACAGGAGAGCGGCCTTACCAGTGCACTCACTGTTCACAGTGTTTCTCCACAGCAGGAGGACTGAGGAGTCACACCAGGGTACACACCGGCGAGAAGCCACATGTTTGCCCAGATTGTGGCAAGGCTTTCTCCCAGATGGGTGCAATGCGCACCCACAGGCTCACCCACACAGGAGAAAGGCCATTCAAGTGCACAGTGTGTGGCAAAGGTTTTACAATGGCACACAAGGTAACAGTTCACATGCGCGTGCATACAGGAGAGCGGCCATACGTGTGCTCCCAGTGTGGGAAAGCCTTCTCAGATGGAAGTGTGCTGAAGCAGCACATGCTGAACCACTCAGGGGTGAGACCATACCACTGCCAAATCTGTCCCAAGACGTACACCTGTCTGAACCACCTGAGGAGGCACCTGAAAAGCCACTCTAACATGAACTGAGTCAGGCTTGAACTTGAGCAGAATCTTGGATAACATGTTACACATACACTGAGACCCTGCATTTGGCAGTTGGGCTACTGAAGTTGCAATGACCCAACCAAGCAATACATGGAGGAATATAAAATGATGTTGTACAGTTGCTGTTAAACATTGAGGTCAAAAGTTCAGTTTCCTCTTAACTGTGAAGTCATGTCAAATGTAGTCACATTAGCCAATAGTAAAGGATGATGTGAACATTTAAAGGAATAGTTAAACATTTTGGGAATTGCACTTATTCACTTTGTTGCTGATAAGTGTATCCGAAAGTTCATATCACTCTCATTTAGTTTGTTAATAAACTGGAGCCAGCAGATGTTTAGCTTAGCACAGAGACTGAAAGCAGAGGGAAACTGCTAACCTGGTTCTGTCCAATTACAATTACAAATCTGCTGCGGGAAGAAATGGTTGGGCACATACAGAAACATTTTTGCACTTCAGTTTTTGTGTGGATTAAAGAAACAACACGTGTTATATGTTAGGCTAGCTGTTTCCAGTTTTTGGCTGTAGCTTCATATTGAAAGGACAGATACGAGAATGGTTTCAGTATATTTGTCAAGCTCAGGAAGAAAGTGAATAAGTGTATTCCACAAAATGTCAAACCATTCCTTTATCATCAGCACAAGCAAATGGTCCATTCTTTCCCCTTGTTCCCTACTTGAGCTTTTACATCAGTTTCTTATGCATGAATATGTTTGGATGTTCTTCTGGATATTATTTAGGTGAGATACTGTATGCTCAGAAGCTGTAATATTGGTGAAAATATATTTTTGGAAAGGCCTCAAAAGTAATAGAAATGAAAATGTTGGTTCTGTAAATATACTGAAAGACAAATTATTGTGAGCGCAAAGTTAAAATCGTGACACCATTTATTTCAACATGACATAGCCCTCACTATGGTTTGCAAATTTTGTGAATTTCAAATTAAAGTACCTTGGTTATAGCTTACGCATATTGACTGAATTTATTTAACAGAGGGAAATATAAGAGTTCTGTGGAAAGGGTGGACAGTACTGAAAGTTACATTTGCTCAGAATAAGTTCAGGCTTCACTAGATGGCAGTAGTAGACCATTAACCATTTTATTCCCAGGCAGTGCTGGCTGATGATGACCCTACATACTGAAATTAAACATAGGCTCAATCAAATGCTCTGTGCTTTGCTGCAGACTGGAACAACTGGAGACTATAAAGAAGCTGTCTGAGGAGACTAGATTGATGAGGGACATATTCAGTGGAAGTTAGTCAGGACCATTTCCTGCCATTAACTATTTATGTGGTTCGGAATCATTAGCCTGCAATTCCCTGATGTTTTGACTGCTGCCCAGCATTATCTGAACTGGTTTAAACCATGACAAAGAGAAGCCCTCACTTTTCTATCTGTTTGTATGATGCCACTTTTACCCCATTTAGCTGACAGTAGAGTTTGATCTGGACCACCACTGTTCCCAGTGCCTTGTAAGTTAACTTGGACCTCAGGCAAACAAAGTCTTGAGTTGTATCATTACAGGCACAGAGTGATTAATCTCTTCCATATGTGCCGGGCTGACTCGTGTTTTTCGCTGGAGAGGAAGAACCTGGTTTTCTTACCCTTGTTTCTCCCTTATTCCAATGCTTGTGTTTCATCTCACCAACAGTCACTTATGCATAGTAGCTTTTGAATAATACTCTCTCAAACAAGCCAAAATCTTTGCCATTCACAGGGAGACCAACCCCAGAGATGAATGCTGTGGTGTGTTAAATGTTGCAAGATGTTAAAAACCACAAACTGAAAAATAAAAAAATGTCATCTGGAGACACTGGGTGTACTCAGCACTATTCCTTCTTTCTCTCTGACTCAGAAATGCTACTAATCTTCTCCACTGAACATCAGGATCCTGTGGAAACTCGTGCTACATCCTGTCTGCCAACAGGCTGTGCCCAAGACATTATGCAGAACCTCTCAGCTTTAGGAAGCATGTGTGTTTTTGCATTTCTTTCTACATGTGGACCTCAATCTTGAACCTTTAAGGAAGCATCCTATGTTTGTGTCCTGGGGCAAGGGGAGGAGATAATGACTTCTAAGTGAGATAATTCAGTAATCTCAATCCCACCTGCCAGTTTTAGGACTATTAAAACACCTTCTTTTGATCAAAATTGCGGGGAAAAAAATGTGAAAACTGAAAACAGTCCCCAAGTGCTTGACTAACGAGTTCTTTAAGAACTTTATGGAGTAATGTATTCCTGACGGCTGGTATTGAGACATCTCTAAATGCATGCATCACAATTTATACACTTCCCACAGCTGCCAGAAAGCCAACAGATTTACTATGAGAGCTTGCTAATAAACACAGATCATTACCAGATGCCCCCCCCCCCTCTCTCTCTCTCCTCACCCCTCCTTT
>NW_023339796.1:19028131-19039066 GCF_004916995.1 Morone saxatilis | reverse complement strand
CCCCCCCCCTCTCTCTCTCTCCTCACCCCTCCTTTTCTCCTTTCTCCTTTCTTTCCCCTCTCTCCTCCCCTGCTTCTCAACATAACTTTTTCTCCCTGAAACAGTGATCTCAGTGGAAAATCTGAGTCCAGGCCAGACCTTCCCTGCAGTCCCACAGTTTGAGCACACAGACACACACAGATGTATGTCCACGGCAACCGTGCAACATCCACCCCCATCAACACCTTGCCAAATGACTCTACGCCTACACCTCTCTGCCTCCTTCCATGGAAGTGTCTCACTGCACCCCGAAACTCTTTCCAAAGCCCTCTCCAGGATCGGCCCACAAACAGCGCTAGATGGCACTGTGTCTCCTGCTTCCGAGGAAAGGGCAGTAAAGAGCTCCCCCTCCTCCTCCTCTTGTCTTGATTTTATGTTCAGGCCAGGTCTGGACGCCAAAGTCAACCAGATGTAGTCCAACTCCCCCGACTCCCCCAGCCTTCCACAGAAATGAGAGACTTACACAGAAAGAAAATACAAAAGGCTTCCAAGATGTGCGTCAGCTGCTTTTCATTAACTTAGATGAAATTACTCCAGTGTGCATCTATTTCTCGATTTTCATTTCTACATGGCACATGCTGGGTCCTACCTGTGTGAGGGAAAAGGAAAACTACAAAGCTTCTACTGATTTCTCATGATACATGTTCTAAAACATTAAAACATATCAGCTCCTGCACGCACTCTCTTTCCTGCATGCAAAGAAAAAAAAGCGCAATCTGTGCATATCAGCGCCTCCCTCACAGTCAGCCGGTTTATTTCAGAATCTTGTCCCTGTGGATCCCTTTTAAGGAAGCAGGCCTATCAGGGATTTTATGTAAACTTTCAGCCCGTGCGCGTTCTCGTCTATTCCTAATAATCGGCCCTGAAGAAAGCGCGTGAACTCCTCCTCCTACGTCTCCTCCTCCCTCGCAGTGCGCTCTGGTCCTCCTCTGCGCCCTCTGGATCTCGCCTCGGAGAAACTGCGCTGGATCGCCAAAAGTTCGCCGAATCGGTTTAGAGATACCGGGCAAGGGGCCGTAGAGGTTCGGTGTTTGTCCGGGAGCTGTCTTCTCTCGATTAATAGTGTTTTTGCGGTTTAACCATGGAGACTCTCCGAGGTCTCCTCGCGCTGCTGTGCGTTCTCCTGGCTGGAGCGCAACCGCAAAACCAAAAGGACAAGTTTGCGGGTAAGTTTGCTAAAAAATATGTTGTACTTTACAAGAAAATGCTTGAGTATCCAGTGTTTATGGCATTATTTAACATGTAAAGCTGTTTGAATGTAACATGTCATGTACTGATGATGTTTGCTGCAAGAGCTACAGTCCAGATGTTCATTGTCTTTGGGTTACGTACTTTCCGAAGTCTGCGAAGCCTTACCAATCAGCAGAACAGATGCAATAACAACTGAAAGTAAGATCAGATGATGACAGAAGCTGAGCCCTCCTTGAGCAGGCCCTTGTTTGCTTCCACAGCAGTCTCAATGGGCCTGAATAGTACGCTTTGGGTGTGATGCAGACTAAGATCTTACAGTGCTGTGGATGCGAAGGTAGTGATACAGGTAGACAAAAACCAGAACAGGTAATGGCACCTCAGGCCTGCTTCCCTGCCAAGGTGCTGTGCAACAGTTACAGTACAGGTGTATATGCAGACAGCCATGTTATGAGTACAGGCCCACACCTGTACAGATCTACCTGTATGAAGATGGATAGATTGGGTCAGGTGAGCTCCATGACACCCAGTGTGATGCAGGGATGCTCCAAGCAGCATCATGTAGGCCTCCAGTGCTGTGGTAGTGATACCTGTGCCGACTTGAATTAATGGGTGGATCATAAATGCATACTGGTTCATTAACACATAGATTTTACTTTGAATGTGCTATTTCAGCAGTTTTATGGTTCTTCAGTGGGTAATATTTGTCTGACAGCCATCTTTTGTTTGTTTGTTTGTTTGTTTGTTCTGTGAGCAGATTGTCCGGTTGACCTGTTCTTTGTGCTGGATACATCTGAGAGTGTCGCCCTCAGACAGAAACCTCCCAATGTTTATATTGACCAGATCAAAGGATTCACCAATCTCTTCATAGATGAACTCAGGAACAAGTAAGACGCACACACAAACACACACATTTAATGATGGAAGAAGCATTCAGATCCTTTACTCATAAAAGCAACAATAGCACAGTGGAAATATACTCCATTACAAATAAGAGTCCTGTGTTCAAAATGTTCTTCAAACAGTAACTTAACACCTGTGGTTTAACTTCTCACCTTGCAGCAGTGATGTACAGGTGTACTCTAAGACACTGTGACATCACAGCTGGGTGTGGTTACATGTACAGCTTCTGACCACACCCATCACTGATTGAAATTTTTAATGCATAATATTGTATTTGGTCATCATTACAGGTTTTGTATGTAAAATTGGAATCTGCAGAAGTAATTAGTAACTGAAGCTGTCTGATAAATTGAGAGTAGTAAAAAATTACATTACATTACATGGAATTACATTCCACCACTGCCTCTGTGTCCTATTTGGAGATTACTGCCACTTAAAGGTCCAGTGTGTAACATTTAGGAAGATCTAGTGTATAATCACCTGAAAGAAAATGAATCGTAGTGTTTTTGTTACCTTAGAATTAGCTGTTTTTATCTACAGAGTTAGTGGGTCCTCTTCTATGGAGTCCACCATGTTAATCCGCCATGTTTCTACAGTATCCCAGGACAAACCAAACACTGTCTGTAGATAGGGCCTTTTGCGAGTTTTGTAAACACCATAGTTTCCACCAAATCCTACACACTGGTCCTTTACCACCTCTATTTATGCAGGCCCCACCGATGTGATCGCACCCTGACATGGAACTCAGGAGCACTGCACTACAGTGACGAAGTCATCCTTGTACGAGAGCTGAGTGACGTGGCGACTGAACGCGACATCCTGAAGAATGCCATCAGTGCCATCGACTACATCGGCAAAGGCACATATACTGACTGTGCCATCAAGAGGGGCCTTGCTGAGCTGCTCATTGGGTAACAATAACACACATATAGCAGATTAAGTAATAAGAAGTGTGATATCATTTCCTCATATGTGTTTGTGTGTCTGCCTGCATGCAGTGGCTCCCACTATCATGAGAACAAGTACATCGTGGTAGTGACTGATGGCCATCCTATTACTGGTTACAAAGAGCCATGCGGAGGCGTGCAGGAGGCTGCTAATGAAGCCAAGCAACACGGAGTCAAAGTGTTCGCTGTCGCCATCTCACCTGACCAGGAGGTACAAAACACACACACACACACACACACACACATTTGTATTAAAGTGAAGGGGAAGTGAAGTAAAATTAAGTAAAATACAGTGAAGTAAGGTTGAGTGAAGTAGAGTACAGAGAAGAGAAGTGACTCAAAGTGAAGTGATGTGAAGCAAAGAGAAGATTGGTTAAGTACCTTAAACTAAAGTAAAGCAAAGTGAAGTACAGTTAAATTAAGTAAATTTCAATGAAGTAAAGTAAGGTATGCAATGTGAAACACAGTAAAGAGAAGTGAGATAACCTAAAGTGAAGTAGCTTAACATAAAGTATAGTATGAATTATAGTAAAGTGAAGTAAAGAGAACAGAAGTGCAGTACAGTAAAGTAAATTAAAGAAAAGGAAGTGAATTGTCCAAAAGTCTCATTACTATTAAGGTCTAAAACTAAAGCACATGTCATTTAGAGGCCACATTCTGCAGGTCATACAGTATTCATTCATTTTTCATTTTTCACACTGTACGAACTCTGTTGCCTGATGACTGGAGTCTGATGTACTGAGCCTTGTGTGAGAATACATTTGTGTTGTTGACGTAGGCTACACGTCAAGCTAACTGTTCATAATGTCTGCTGTTTCTAAAACAAGGAAAACTAACGACAGCATAGCAAATCATAACATCACAACATTTCATGGCTTTTAGAGATTGGTCTCATCAGTCACTTACAGTTCACCAGAAAGCGTGTTGTACTCTAGGTGCTGCTTTCAGGCTTGTGATGATGTTTGTATTTTGTGTCTCTTCAGGACACCAGGCTGTCACTCATTGCCACAGACCACAACTACAGACAGAACTTTACTGCTGCAGACGAGTCCAGATCCAGCAAGATTGGAACCATTCGAACCATCATTGATATGATCGTATGTACCTTCTCCTCTCCTCTCCTCTCCTCTTCTCTACAAACAAAATTAAATATTTAGTTTGAACTAACTAAAATCTATCTAAAATCTAAAATCTATTTTTTCTTTCCATCTTTTCAGACAAACGAAACAAAGGATACGGTATGTCTCTTTAAGATATTTTTTAAAGGAATTTAATTTCATGTTTTTGTATGTAATTAAATGTATTTAAATTAGCAGTTACACAGTAATTGTGCATACATAACTGTATTTCAGCTCCGTATTGGATTTGCTCTCATTTAGGGTTGGGCAATATGGCTGAGATATTGCCCAACTTTTTGGCAGTTTGTATTTTGATATTTTTTATTCTTCCTGAATTGTTTAAACTGAGTGATTATTTATTGTATTGTATGTACTGTTTTTTAACCGAATCATCCCAACATCAGAATCGCTTCTGTTGAGTTTTGCTGATGTAACTTAAATTAAGACAAATAGTTGTATACTGGCTAAATGTCATGTCCTAAAAGTTTATAAACCTTAGTTTAGTAAATCTAATGTAGTGAGGATGTTTATAGAGTCTGGGATTTTGTTGTCTTTTTAGATTTTAGGTCATTACATTCCTCTTGTTCGGTCTGAGTTGCTGGCTAAGTCTTGTTATTGCTGGTCTTCGCTGCCATGTAAACTCTGCTAAACTCTCTTATACTTATAACAAGGAGGGGTCAGGCAGAACAGCTACAGGAAGCTGAAATGAACACATGAAAAGCCAACTGAGATTGCAGTGATATTCACAATCTTGCTGACTCTAACAAATTCCCTGCAGATATGTCTTAAATAGTGGAAATATTGCCCAGCCCTACTGTCGTCTGACAGTCAAACATGGTGATGTTAAATTCAGTTGAACATGATATTTAGGTATTTCATTTCAGACCAGAAAAAATAAGGTTATGTCTCCTATTTCGATTTATTCAAAGTAGCCAATAATGCTCGCACATATACAGAGACATAGAGACACTTTTCCCACTTTGTTCATAATATTTCTTTCCTTTTTCCCAGTGTTGCTCTTTCGACTGCAATGTAAGTAAACCAGTTATTATTCTACTGCCAACATAAATTCAGATTGTTCAGTTGTTGTTGTTTCACCATTATTATATTATTGTTTTGTCTGCAGGCTAAAGGAGGTCCTAAAGGACCAGACGGAGACATCGGTGCAAAGGTGTGTTAGCAAAAACAAATGATGTCAGAAACCCAATGTACCTTAATGCACAAATGTACAGGTTTCAGCATCATACATTGTTTCATCTTTTTTCCTCTCTACAGGGAGAAACAGGTAGACCAGGGATGCCAGGAGAGAAAGGAGATGTTGGTGACATGGTATGTGGCGTCCACCCTCGTCCTCCTCCACAACCACCAGCAACACTATCCACAACATACAAACACGCATACAAAAGGACAACACAATCATCACTTTGGGTTTGTCGTTCAGGCTTAAAAGAGGTGTCATTCTGATGATCTAATGTTTCTCTCTATATTACAGGGCAGCATTGGAGATCCTGGTCCTGTTGGTTACAGTGGAATGAAGGTAGAGTGCACTTAAGTTAACACAAGTGATATTCTTTATACTGAAGTGACAAGAGAGACTTTTTAAATGTGAATGTATGCTAAAGAGATTCAGCAGCAGCACTGATGCATGAGAAAGAGGTGTGTAATGGATAATACAACACCATCATAGTTTATATTTACACATGTAATGGGTTGGTAAAAACATATTGTCATTTTTACAGTTTTACATATTGTTCATGTTATAGTCTTAAGATAAGGGTCAGTTTCTCCATTCAGTTTATTCTTGTTATCTCTTTAGCAAGCTATTGCAAATATAAAAATATATGAAAGGATGAGCCCTTATCCACCTTTTTAGCTTCAAATACATTTTTAGGACCTAGAAACAAGTTAATATAAGCAAGGAAACAGTCTGAACTTAGTTTTTCATGTTGGTCATTGATTACTTTGCTGATGATGTGTGTATTTATGTTTCCAGGGAGATCGTGGTGGCAGAGGAGAAAAGGTACTATCAGAATACAAAAAGTATACTTACAGAATTCAGTATATGTTCCAGGATTACTGTGCTGTAGATTTGATGGACATGGCTGACTAATGCTGTGTGTGTTCTCCACAGGGTGATAGAGGACACAAAGGCTACAAGGTGAGCTCTTCCTTCTAACCCCTTCAGAATGATGTTTTTCTGTCTGTGCTCTGAAAGCTAATGGATCTTCTATCACTTTTATTCTCTTTCACTCACTATCGTCTTTATCTCTATCTCTCTTTCTTAGGGAGACAAAGGTCAAAGAGGAAGGGATGGAACTGATGGACGCAAGGTGAGTTACAGACCTGAACATCCAAATCATACAGCTCTGACTATCGGACTGTCTTTTGCTGATTCCATCAGGTTGTTTAAGATATGTTTCTCTGGTTTTCCTCAAAATAGGGTGAAGCTGGTTTCTCTGGTCTTCCTGGCTGTAAAGGATCTCCCGGTTCAGACGTGAGTTGTTTACTCAATCTTGGAATAATCCCACTGAGCTCCACTCACACTAATGTTACACACCAACCAACCAATACAATCAGATGTATAGGTGTTAGCACAAACACACACACTCTGTATCTTTCTATTCTGATGTCTTATAATACCTCTTGATTGGACACACACACTCAGACAGGCCACTTCCGTATCTGCCTGAGGCTCAGCCGCACTGTTTACAGATTACCCATTAGGCAAAATTGCATGTTTAGGAATGTCGTTGTTGTGGGCCTGATCAGCATCACATCTTGCATCTGGATCCCCTGTGGGAAGGCAGACTGAGGCCCTTGGCTCTTAATCACTGCTCGGTTTACATTCTCTGCTGTCAGATTGTTTAAATGAAGCCATATAGTCATACTGTAAACAAAAACGCATACCTACACGTACATGCGCAGTAGCCTCTAAGATGAAGTGTTGTGGCTTTAGCTGCTTATGATCATGTGTTTAAACTGTGTCTGTGTTTTCTGCTTCCAGGGCCACCAGGGAGATCCTGGACCAAAGGGAGACCCTGGTCCTTATGGACTCAAAGGAGAAAAAGTATGATATGAAACAAAAATACTTGTGCTGTTTAAGATTCCAAATAGCCTTTGGGTGGTTTGTAATGAGACACTGTGTGCTTATTTCAGGGAGATCCTGGAAGAGACGGCGAAGTAGGAAGGCCCGGAAACTATGGCCCATTGGGACCTCAGGTAAGTCAGTGCAAAGAGAAAGAAAGAACGATGACATAAGACAGATATATTTGAAGCATATCACAAGAAGCAGGAAATATGATCTGTAAATATCTGTGTTGTGACAGGGTGACCCGGGCCCTCCCGGAAACAGTGGGGACAAAGGAGAGCGCGGTGATGATGTAAGTGATAAAGCTCCTAACAAGAGCAGAAAAATCTACTTTGGGATCTGTAATGCTTTGTCTAATACCCTGCTATGTGTGTGTGTTTCAGGGCCCACCAGGAAATGATGGACCTCGTGGCGAGAGAGTAAATATGATTAATACTGACTTTAAGTGTTTGTGTGTAACAACGGCCAAAATATGTGTTGACATCTTTAAAATTCCTTGTAGGGCTCCATTGGAGAGAAGGGGGAGCAAGGTTCCCGTGGAAACAGAGGTCCAAGAGGAGAGCTGGTAAGTGATAAGTATGAGGAGGGATGATAAGTTGCTCCTCAGTCTGATTTCAGCACCTCTTCCTTAGATATTCATGGGAAATGCTGTTTGGCTTATTGAATGCAACCACAGTGACCTTAATGGAACTCATACTGTTTTTATATTATCCCCATGTTCTCCTACTGACTTTGTTTAAATCTTCGCTCT
This sequence comes from Morone saxatilis, assembly GCF_004916995.1. Lineage (NCBI taxonomy): Eukaryota > Metazoa > Chordata > Actinopteri > Moronidae > Morone > Morone saxatilis. The sequence goes on along the minus strand of NW_023339796.1, from coordinate 19,031,032 downwards.
GCCTGCTTTACTTGTCTATTGTTACTGTCAACTTTAGGTCGCATTGATACATTTGTTCTTTTCCTTGCCAGGGGGAGCCTGGACCCCGTGGAGAACAGGGGAGGGAGGGCTCATCTGGCCCCAATGGAGACCCCGTAAGACACACTCAAATATACTCACACACACGCGTACATAGACACACACAGGAGCTCTAGTATACAGTACCACCATTGGTTAGACTGTTGGATGTTAGTATGAACCACCTACTTTTCTCTCTGGTGGCATCCTTTTTTTTCCAGTTGGAGAGGGGAACTTGCGCCTGAGTGTGCGCATGCTTTCTAGTGCGCGTGTGAGCATCCGTGTTTGTAGTTGAGGGGGGAGTACATTGTGCAGAAGCTTGAACAGTGGAGAACCTGGCTGCTGCCCCAGAGTGCTGACCACTCCTTGCATGCTCCATCTCCCCTCTCTCGTTCTCAGTTTTTACTCTTCCTGGGAACGTTAACACTCACTCTTTCCCCTCTGACTCAGTTCTTCTCTCCGCCCCAGCCAAAGCCTCAGTATGGTTTTCTTAATAAGGCACCAGGCAGTGTAATAATAATAATACGTTACAAGCGTTAGTTGTGGTAACCTCCGTGATGTCATAACTTTCAATGGCTCTTTTGTGCTGCCTCCTTCCCTCATCAGAGCTGAATGAATAGTAACCAAACTGAATAATACAAAAAAAACATGGAATAACTGACATTTTCGGCCCACCTCATACACTCAGGAAAAAACTGTATCCTCGGGTTACAGTAATGTGCCAGACATAATTTGCACTAATTAAACACTATCAGTTACACTATACTATATTACACTTAATTAAAACACATTAGCAATGGTTTTTTTTGTCAACTTTAACTTAGGTAGGTCCAGTTGTGATTTAGCCTAGCTTTGCAGTGGAAATATGGACTCACATTTCAGTGCTTTGTTCCATTTGTAAAGTCGGTGACTTCACTATAAGGACAGGATGCATGCAGCAGCTGGACCCAGCTGTTGTTTGCTAGGAAATAGTGCCGATCCAAAAGCTAACTCCTTCTGTAAACTACGCCTTGCTTTCTATGCACAAGATGCAATGTGTAAATCAGACAGGTTTGGAAGGATTTTGAGATAGCTGACTTCCACATTTAACAGTTTCCTCATGAGTCCAGTCCCAGTAATAATCATCTGATTCCAAATAAATATTTCTCCTACAATGTTGGAGTGTTGTGTTAACATATTAAAAACTGTGTGAAACTTCAACAGGCTAGTGGGAAGCTATACTGCATGATGCTAGCGGCTGATCTGTGGACATTGCTCAGGACATTTAAATACATTAAATTGACCACATATTGACAAACTGATCTTATTCTGATGGGAGCAGTTTTGAATTTACTCAGCATGTGACTTTAACTGAAAAAACATACGTTAAAAGAGTAATGATGTATCATGGGGAACTTCAGATTGATCTACTAACAGTTATTAAAGCAGCGATCAGCCACTACTTTACTGTAGTAAGGATGTCACTACTAATAGAAATTATGAGACAAATTATAAAAAGGAATCCAAGTTAAGATAATGAAACTGAAAGAAATTTTCTTTAAAGACTGCTGACCTCCAGTGGTCAAACTTCTCACTTTGATGCAGTGATGTAGAAATGTATTCCAGGACACCGTGACATCACTGTTGGGTGTGGTTTCAGGTCTGTTGGAAACCTGACCACTGGTGAGATCCAACAGTCCTTAAAACTGTCAACCAGAATGGGCGGCAAAAAATCTAATTATTAAGTAACTCTTAAGTCAATTAAGGTCAATTAAGGTTAAGGTAAAGTCCTTTTCAGGTTAGCTTGTTTTACTAGCCACTGGTCATCAGATGTGTCAACAGCATGCCATCAGTGAACAAGTGGTCTCTGTGTTGTAGTTTGTGTTCAGATTGGTTGGTGTCAAAGCTCTTTGTCAGCTGAGTGCACTTTGGTGGTTGTTTTTGCTTGACAAGTGTTTTTAACGGTGTCTAATTAATGGTGTTGTTGTTTTCCAGGGCGAGGCTGGCAAGCCCGGGCCTCCTGGCTACAGAGGAGATGAAGGCGCACCTGGACCAGAAGTTAGTGGAACAGGACACACACAAACTCACAGAGCGTGCATATTCTTAAAGGCCATAAAAACCTATTAACTCAGCTTCTTACTATTAGTGACATCATCATACTTGAACACATTATCTGCCAAAGTTAGAACAGTTCTGGTTATTTTACATGAACGATTTTGGTATTTGTGTTTCTGTCTGACCTCTTCTCACTTGTTTCAAGTGGGAGGGGCTCAGTTGGAAAAAGGGGATGTCATGAACTTGCACCAATCAGGATTAAGCAACGTTTGAATCAGAATCTGACGACAGTCGGTGGGTTGTTTGGTCACTGTTAATCAAATCTGATCAAACCACAACCACACAGTCCTAATGAACAGATTAGTTCATGTGTTATACATACATTATTATATAATCAATACCTAAAGAGTTTTTTTAAACTTGTTATTATCTTATTTAGTCATGAATGTATAATATTACAGATAACTAAGCTTTGAAACCAAGGTTTATGAATGTTAAATTATTATTTTTTATTTAGTCATGAATACGTAATGTTGAAGAGAAATACTAAAGATTTGAAAGTGCGTTTTCAGGGGATTTAAGATTTTAAAGCCTAAAACATAAGATTTCCAACTTAAGTGCCACTGATTTACCTCTAAAATCCATAAAAATGGGCAGTTTATTGTAGCAACTGCAATGAAAAAGCTGTTACATTTATCAGTCATGTATATTAGAACTATTACCAACCATTATAAGATCTTTAAAGAATCTCGGCAATCATTGAGCAGTAACTTGTAACAGATTGGAGTGATTGTTACACACACACACACA
>NW_023339796.1:19022656-19028076 GCF_004916995.1 Morone saxatilis | reverse complement strand
CACACACACACACACATATGGTGTCTTGACAAGATCCAAATTTTTTCAACAAACATATGTCATGTCACATTTCATATTAGATTTAGACTTTGTTGTCCCAGAGGGGGATTTGTTTTCACAGCCAGTTCAACGTAGAAACACACAGATATAAGACATAAAAAGACAATATATACATGGAGTTTCAAGAAATACATTCATGTTTATAATCTCATCATTCCTTTCTTCTCCCAGGGACCCAAAGGACCGAGAGGAATCAAAGGAGCTCCGGGAGACAGAGGCCAGATGGGAGAGAGGGTGAGTGTGGGAGACAGAGAGGGGGAAAGACAGATGTGTGCCATCCATCATATTCCCTGCCATGAGGTTTGTGCATGTGTGCTGATTGAACTGTAACTGTTTTTCTTTCTGAATTTCAGGGAGAAGATGGTGTCCCAGGAAATGGCACTGCAGGTTGTCATGGTTTCCAGGTATATATTGATTTATGTCCTGTACAACACACCTTGCTCTATGTAAATATGTAAATATGAACATTTGTATCTTTTTCAGGGTTATCCTGGGTCCCGCGGAGAACCTGGTGAGCCCGTAAGTTATCCTTTAAATTTCTATTTTAAGTTAGACTTTTATTAGAAACCAGATGTTGGGCGGACACGTGTTCACAATATTCTGGATCAATATAACAGAGTTAGTTTACATTTACACATCAAGACTAAATATGAGCATCTATGTTTGAAGTTCACTGCCAACTGTGTAAAATCAATTTTCATGCCCATGTCGACCTCTGACATTTGCCGTGTAACCTTCAGGGTGGCAGTGGAACCCCTGGACCCAAAGGAGATGACGGAGATCCCGGAGATCCAGGCCCCGATGTGAGTCTCACTCTGACTTGTCTCCTTTTTGGAGTTATTTTTTCGCTCTTGATCTCATTTTATCTCTCCTCAATCTCTTCCTGGCAGAGAGTGCTGACAGGATGTGAGTCACATGTCCTAATTTATGGGCACATTTACATATTTCTTTTTTATTGCTCTGTTTTACCACATAATAATAATCCATAATCATGTGTTTTTGTCTTTAAATTTACGTCTTTCATTTGGTTTTTCTGCATTAGCCTCTACCTTAACTAGTCTTATTGTTTTCCGTTCATCCATCCATTCTCAAGCTCGCCTTCTGTTGTGCAGCTGGAAATGCTTTCTCAAATAGATCTGAACACATTTTATGTGTGTGTATGTGTATGTGTGTGTGTCTTTGGGGAAGAGGGCTTTGAGCTGATGCAGCTGTGTCTATGTCGTTGTCAAGGATACCAGGAAATGAGCAGAAACGATGAAGGGACTGCATTACTCTTTCGTTGTGTGTGTGTGTGTGTGTGTGTGTGTGAATGTGCATGTGTGTGGAAATGGTACGTTTGTGATCACCCGTGTCCATGTAGCGTACCAATTTTAACACTTTAACCCCTGGTTAAACTTGATCGTGTTTACATTAAAATTATTGCATTTCCAAGGTCAGTGTTTTATGGCATAAACATTTCTGCACATGTTTGGACTTTTCTGTCCTTTGTATCAGTGCACCCTGACCTCTTCAAGAGGAGCCACAATTTGTAAGCTTTGGATTTACGGTGTCAGATCAGTTTACCACTCATCAAGACTTTTGTGTTACTGGAGTACGGGGAGGGATTAGATGCAGAAATATGATACACCCAGTGACCACACTGTTTAGGTTTTCCATCTTTTGCTTGTCCCTGAGGAGTGACAGCCGCATGGAGGAAACAACTCATAACCTCTGTAACTGATTCTACAGCTGTGATAAAGGACCATAATCCTCAGCTTGATTATAGAGTGCCAAATCACCAACTCAAAACAGTTTAGAGGAAAATGTTTTGGAATCTTCACAAAAACCTGTAGATCCGACTTGTTGCTCCTTTTTCTATACTGTTTTTTTTTTTACCGAAATATAAATAATCAGCACTTTGCCTCAGTCAGTCTACGAACTAGCACGTTTTGGAAAGTGGTTGTCAGTAATCGCCCATATGGTTCTCTAATGAGCTCCACTTTTACATTCTCTTGATATGTATTTTTATTGAAATATAGACCTCTTTGTTGGCAGTACATTTGCTAAAAGGAATAGATTGACAGTTTGGGAAATATGCTTATTCACTTTTCTGGCGAGAGGTAGTTGAGATGATTGATACCACTCTCATACCTTAAATATGAAGCTGCAGCCAGCAGCTGGTTAGCTTGGATTAACACCAGCTAGGTTGACTCTGTCTGAAACCTGCCTACCTGCGTGTTCAAATGAAGAGTTGTGAGTTTACAGAGGTACAGTACAGAGCAGTACCTCTAAAAATCTGCTGCATAAACCCCATAAAACCGCAGCTTATCACTATTACACTTCAGTCTTTGATGTTTCCAGTCTTTATGCTAAGCTTAGCTTCACATTTAACAGACAGATATGAGAGTGGTATTAATCTTTTCTCACTCTCAACAAGAAAGCGAATGAGTACATATCCCAAAATGTAGAACTATTGCCTTCAACGAAATCAGACAAATCTCCCCTCTGCTGCTGGACCATTGGTCAGTCCATGACTAAGTCCTTTATAAAAGTACATAATAAGATGCCATTTTTTGTCTGTGTCAATGGAAAAAATGTATCTATTACAATCCGCTTACCCTCAGAGGCATTCATTCATCTCTTTTTTTCTCTTTTTAATAGGCCGTTATATCTTTTTCTCTGAACAATCACTTGTTTGTTTCTACAAATATTACAATCGTCCGCTCACCGTTTAGGACCGTACAGCTGAAGAAACAGTCACCAGTTTGACTTAAAATCATGAGACATCAAACTAGCCAACAACATTTTCACAGAGCCTAATGCCACTGGTTTCATTGTGATTTTCGAGCAGCTAAAGCAGCTAATATGAATTGTTTGAATATTTTCACACCGCACAGGCAAGTACTTTGTTGCCTGCATTATCTCTGGCCAGAGGGGACAGGAGGTTATAGACGAGGGCCTTTTTGACCTTTTTGACTTTTTAGCTTAACATACTTTGGAATGATAATATACACAGAACCAATAAGGTATGACACACAGTCACATCTGGCTATGTGTCGTCATATATGATGCTATAAAATCAAGGTCAGAACGTGTGTGTGTGTGCGTGTAACTGTGTGGATGATATGGCCCAGTTCTATACATCAGAGTGTTTGAAGTTAAGAATGCAGTAATTGGAACCGTCTGTGTATGTGCGCACGTGTGTGTGTGTGTGTGTTCAAGGCTGACAGCAACTATGCATATGTGTTTGTGTGTGTGTGTGTGTGTGTGTGTGTGTGTGTTAAAAGCCAGGTGGTAGGCATTACCTTCTCCCTCTCCTGCTTGTTCTTTCATATCTGTCCACTGTAGGTAGATGGTTGTATAGCAGCAGTGCAGATCAGTTGGCTTCCATCTCAGATCAAAGAGCAAAATGTTTTTATTGTGATGATTTGTGACTTTATAGTGCCAGCCTGCCCTCTTGACCTCACTGCGCCTCATTTCTGTCTGGCATGTTGAGCTGCAAATAAGTATCTATGTGTGTGATGTGTACCAATTACAATGTATTTAGAGCAGAGAGAAGTTAAACTGTGTGTGGACTAAACTGGTTAAAGTTTGTGTATTAATCCTCCCTAGGATTTGAGGACAGAGTCATATTTCTGTTACAGTATCAGTTCTTGGTGAAGAGAATACATGCAACTCTTTTGAACAGATAATCTTGTTTAAAGGGTTTAATATTGTACATGAGTAAATAATACGTTCTTTAAAACAGCTGCTACCCTTGAATCTGCATGTTTTTAAAGCCGTCTCTGGAACATACCTCTATTATGCGTGGTATACGCTCTCAATGTCAAATTTTGTATTTATTTGTGATTCTCTGCAGCTGTCCGCAGTCTTCCTCAAACCAAATTGCACACATTTCTTTGTAGTGTGTATGTAACAGTATCTCTGGGAACATGGAACTTAAAGATGGGATAATATTCCTAAATTGATTTACAGTGTTGTTCTCCACACTTACAGTCTGGCTCATAATCACATATCGATCAGCAGTGGTTCAGACTGCAGCAGGTGCAGGGGCTTTGGCTGCTCTCTCCAGGCCAGACTGGCCTCAACCAAGATTTGAGATGAATTTTTAGACTTTTCTCAGACTGGCTGTACATATAAAGGGTCGATATGACATATAGTGTAGTCTTTTAGACGTTTCATATAGGCCTTTATCAAAATATTCATTGAATATTTAGATATTGTATCTCTTCCTTTGATGATATGGCCCAGTTCTATACTAGTGTTTGAAGTTGAAAATGCAGTAATTGTAGTATTTAGGTGATTTTCATGATGCTAGAGCAGATAAGGTAAAGGGAAAATGAAAGAAGAAATAAAGAAGAAATTGAATAAATAACAAAACGAGCAAGGACAAAAGAAATGGAAGTAGAAGGCGGTGGTGAAAAAAGTAAAGAAGGCAGGAAGAAAAATTATAGTGAATATGAATTTATGAACTTTGTCCAATGCAAAAGTCTTCATCTGAAAAGTAACTTGGTAAGATAAATACAATTTTAAATTTTCCTCTGAAACATAGTGTATGTAAATTCTCCCAAAAGAAAATGTAAACTGGGAGTACTGAAGTACCGTCAATTTTTAGATTTAGTAGTTATGCAGGCTTCCAATAAAAGCCCAGTTTGTAGAAAAAAATTTATGAACATGTTACGTTACACATTTTCAACCAGATATTGAAATTTCCCAAAATGTACTATATCAGAATATATTGCCATTGTGATATCAATTATATTTACTGTGCTAGAATAATTTAACTATATGATTTAAACCTAGTGAACACTGTAATCTATAAAAACACATTCTTTCATTGTGATATTCTTTCATATCTTAAGGTTCCATAATAGGACCTTTACTTTTCTCACTGTATATGCCCCTATTATGTAACATCCTCCATGAATACATGTTTTTTATGCTGACTACACCCAGACTTACATTGCTATCCCATCAGGTCGTTCAGATTATTTCTCCAAGATGACCATCTGGTTATGTGTTGTGTTTGCACTGATGCCTTCACACAAATGAAGTTCCTAACTAACGATTTTGATTGATTTGATTCGTTTAACCACTGTTGTCACAAATCTGTCATTCAGACTAGATTACTGTGATGTTTTGTTCTCAAGCCTTCCAAATTGCAGCATAACAAAATTTAAAACCAGCCTAAAATACAGCAATAAGGGTTCTATAATAAACACAGTGTTTCAGTTTACACAGTAGCTCCCTCTGCCTTCTGGCTCAGACAAAAAGAAAGAAATTCTCTTACTACATACAAAACTCTTTGTTGATTAGCATTGCTCCATTTGGTAGAACTCCTCAGTCTTTATATTAATTTATGTTTAGATCACAGATCTGGT
>NW_023339796.1:19017913-19022633 GCF_004916995.1 Morone saxatilis | reverse complement strand
ACTTCTATGAAATAAACAACAGTGCTCAATTATAGGCTTCAATATGTTTGTGTTCATTGCTTTCTGGTGTTTTTGATTATTTTTTGCAGTAGTCAATCCAGTATTGAAACATTTTCACTTTCAAGCACCATGTCACATTTAAAGCAAAGGGTTGAACAAACCGTAATGAAGTTGTATTACAGACTGATAGTGGCTGACACTATATGTAATGCCAGGGAAGAGATTTAGTTGACTATAGTCATATGAAGGCTTTCTAATTTTCAAAGCAGCTACAGGACACAAAGCTTTCAGTGATTGATGTTTACAGCAATACATTTTTTTAAATGGATACATAATTATATGTATAACTATAACATTTGTTTCCATCCTGTAGTTTGCAAAGATATATCTATTTAAGAAAAATAAACTTTTGGGTCTCTCACTTAATCTCCATTATTTTTCATTTTACACAGAACAACCAACCAGGGCCTCCAGGCCCTAAAGGAGCCAAAGGTTACAGAGGACCCGAGGGCAACCCGGTAAGAAAACCATCAAGCCACAGCATGAGCTAATTGTGTGTGTATGTGTGGGTTTGTGTGCATGCGTATGCAAGTTGAGACATTGGAGGGACTGTTGTCCACATATGGAAAGCAAAAAGCTCTCCTTTTTTAAACATACTTTTGGGGTGATTTGACTGTTTTTTGTAAATATCTGCTGTAGAAAGTGGCCTTAGTTTGAAGTTAGCTGAACCCAAGATTATCCTAGCTTGCCTTAATTGAAAGTTACATTACTTAATTGACATATTTATAAAGCCATTTATTTTACTCTTAACAAAGTCAGTAAAATTATATCAAATGTCAGATTACACACTGCCACAGTGGCAGAATCAGCATTTCCAAACAATTACGTACATGTTTAGAATTTGCATTCATTTAAAGGACCAGTCTGGCAATAAAACAACAAAACTAACTATGTGTGTCGGTCTGTCTCACAGTCATTTTAGACCATCACCAGCCTGTCTGTGTCTTGTTCTTACTAAAGACTTCACAAAGATATACTTTCAAACAGCAGAAAACAGTGTATTTGTTAGGAACTATTTTCAGCTGTGGATTAAAACAAATTTGGTTCTCTAGTGACTATTTACAGCACCGGGACAGTACATAAGAGAAACTACAGTGTTTGTGTTCATGATAATGAAGGACCTAAGTTACTTACCTATTGCAATGGTGTGGATCACTGATGTGTTTTTAATAGTAGGATCAATATGGAGGTGTATGTCAAGGTATGGTAACAAGCTTTTGCTGCACAGGCAGATCAATTCATTGTTGGTTTGGGTCTTTAGATTGGATGTGTTGACACTAAATATAGAAATATAGAACATCTCCTTAAATAAATTGGGTTAACAAGAACAAAGTGAACACCCAGCTGTGTATTTTGCTACCTGCTGGAAGAAGTTGCTACTGATCCCATAGACAGTTCACTAATCTCAACATTCAAACCACATGTTATAACATAAAAAAATGGCATCTCTTAGTCTGACTCACAGTATGTAGGAAAGATAGAGTGATTCCCTTTCACCAACTGGCATGTGAAAGCTTGTGGTATTGGATCATGTGAAAAGATCTAAATATAACACGATGCGAAAAGACATGTTCTCCAAGGCCTCAAACTCTACCCTTTTTCACTTTGCCCTCTTTCTATCTCTCATCCTCTCCTACTCTTCCCCCCACTCGTCCCTTTCTTCCTTCTTTTTTCTGGCTTGTGTCTCTGCTGCATATTTGTGTATGAGCAGTTTGCGTCATGCGTTCCTGAGACAGTTTCTCTCGTCTACAATTAACAGCTGTCTCTCTCTGTCTCTCTCTCTCTGTTGTGTGTGTTTGTGTGTGTTTGCTTGTGTGCACACATCCAAGCTACTCTGGCGCCTTTGTTGCAGAAAAGAATGCTCTTAAACTTAAATTTTAATGTCTGTTAAAACAAAACAGATGGTTTTCCTGCAGTCAAGCGAAAAAAAAAATGCTGTGGCAAATGAACTTTTGGAAGATTCACATGTTGTTGCAGAAAGATAGCAGCACACACCAATGTGTGGGTGTGGATGTGGCTTCAGTGACTGAGCGATTCTGGTTTGCAGTCAAAGGAATAATGGTTTTCCACAGAATCGCTCCTTTTTTTTATTCCAGTTAAAATAAAAACTGCCAGTACTAGCTTTGTCATCCTGAAGTCAGACCAGATAAACTTTTGTCTGGCCAGTTTCTTTAAAACGGTAAAACACATCTTTCGGGGGGATGAATCGCCTATGTCTTCTTTACTCACTCATTCTCCTTTTCTCTTTAGGGACCTCCTGGGCCTCCTGGACCAGCAGGAACTGATGTGAGTATAAAAAATTGTTATCAGTCCATTTATCTGAACCCTCACCCTCTTTTTCGCCACAGGGCCAGACCTCTAAGTACCCTAGACTTAATTCCCCCTTGAGGCTGCGCTAGTTTAGATTCTGAAATTGATACTGTTTGTTCAGTCAAAAGCCACACAACTAATTTCCTGAACACAAAAACCCGTAGCCTTTCACCGACCACTCTTTTAAGTAAAATATCACCATTGTCATATTTGGATCAGCTTCAAACAGTCTAGAACCTGGTTGTGTGTGTTTGAAAGTTATGTAATGTGATTTAACAGTGCATTGCCGTACTGTAACATGTACTCCAACTCTCTTTAGGAATGTGAAATTCTGGATATCATCATGAAGCTCTGCTGTAAGTTAAACACTCAATTTCTTGCACACTTAAACGCGTGCTCACAGAAATGAAGCCACATGTACTCCACGTTAAACTTTGCCCTTTTCAACTGCATGCCTGATTGGCCAAACATGCAATCGAAACCTGAAGAATGTGAGGGTTATGAAGGTTATGTTGTAGGGGGTTTTTTTCTGCACAGTTAATTAACTTTGATTTGTGTTTTTTTCCATCCTCTCCTAATTGCTTGACAGCTTGTTGTGGTAAGTTTGTAGTAAATCTAATACACAGCCATCATCATAATTGTTTCTTATGCTCCATTGCTATTGTGATTCTTGTGATTTTGTTTATGTTTGTGTTTTGTGTGTGTCTAGAGACTAAGTGTGGTCCTATGGACCTGGCTTTCATTGTGGACAGCTCAGAGAGTGTTGGTTCCTCAAACTTTGCTCTTGCCAAAGACTTTATCATCACATTAATAGACAGACTGATGAAAGACCAGCAAATCAAGGTAATGTCCTTCTCTGACTTTATCTTTGGTTTTGACACTGACTACACTGTATTTTGTATTCATCCTTCTTTTCCCAACCTCTGTAGGATAACCTGCATTTGACCTCTGTGGATTGTGTTGTTTATTCAGAGTGACACCAAAAATGTTGTGAAAACTGTTTTCAGAGCTGTAAGGAAATGCGGCTCTAAGAACAGACCTCAAAATAGAAAGTGTGAATGAAAGATATTGTCTGGTTTTGGAACTTGCTTTTATGTCTCCAATGTCTTTCCTCTTCTATTTTGGATGTAATTAGTCAGGATGGGTGGGACGCAGAAATGTTTACAGAAGAAAACACATGCTTGTAGACATAACACACACAGACCAAAACACACGGTCACCATGCAATGCTTTTCTTTCCAGTTTGCAAGCAATGAGTCCAGGGTGGGTGTTGTCCAGTACAGTGGATCGCAAGCCCAAGAAGTTGTCCAATTGGGAGTCACCACTAATAGTCTCACCGACTTTAAACAGTGAGTTCATATGCATGCAGCCAGAGCCCCACCTGCCTTGCTTTTCCTATTGCTCGCTCTTTCACTAATTATTCAGTATCACCACTGCTGCAGTTTTCTGGTTATGTCCTCTCCAAGTCTCAACTTTACATCAGTCAGACCGTGACTGTATTATTTGGAAGGATGTCTGCAGTTTTTTAGTAATGAAATGAGTTCACAATCCTCTCCAAGAACAAGCAGAGGAGTTTCGAATTTACTCACTCAATATTGGCTACCAGTATTGTGTTTTTAACGTTTGCTTTCTTACTGAGAATGAGGAGATACATTACAATATCATCTCTTTGCACCCAATTCAGATATTTCCCAACATGTTCAGCCTAGTTTAGCAATAGACAATAAGCATTTAACTCTATCAAAAGTTATTTCCAACTTCTCCAGAGTTTATTTACACATTTGTGGTATTTGCCATCTTTATGATAAATACAAAATTACAATGTAGGTTCACTTTTGTGAATATTCACTTCTCTACAAGAGTGACGTGAGAAGACTGAAAATCTGGACTGAAGCCAGGAGGCAATTAACTTGCTTAGCATAATGACTGAAAACATGGTGAAACAGCTAGCCTGGCTCTCTTTAAAGGCTACGCTTTACATAACTGACACATTGTATCTCGTTATATGTACACAGAACAGAAATGTTAAAACAAGAATGTTGTGCGGTTTGGGGGAGGTACTACATAGTTTAAATATTTATGCGTAGTACAGATTTAACAAATCAAATAAAGCTCTTCTGTGATTGGCTGAAAAATGTCTTTTCATTCAGCTGGCTTAGTGATGTACCATTTCCCCCTGCTCTTTATGCTAAGCTAGGCTAAAACACAATCCAGACGCTATGTAACTTGAATAGCGGTAAAATATCGAATCCCCTCATTTAGATTCCGGCCGAAAGCAGCAAATAAGTGTATTTGAATTTGAATATATAGTATTTTTATGATATGTTGTTTTTAATGTGTTATTTCATAA
>NW_023339796.1:19017377-19017888 GCF_004916995.1 Morone saxatilis | reverse complement strand
GTTAATTTCATAAAAAAATGTGTGTGTGTCTACAGGCGAGTGAGAGACTTGAACTGGCTGGCTGAAGCCACGTACACAGGCGAGGCCCTTGATTTTGCTCTGAACAACATAATCCAGCTGATGAGGCATGATAAGCGAATTGTTATCGTTCTTACCGACGGACGTTCTGATATTTCCAGGGACAAGGTTCCTCTCAACGTCCTCTGTGGTAAAGACCTCCTGGTGAGTACAATATACATAGAAAGACACAGTCAGCCACACTCGTAGACCCTTTGACCAAATACGCTAACGGAAAACCCCCTTCCTCATCTCCAGGTGGGTGGTTTAGGAATAAATGACCACTCAGGCCGTGCACCCAACCAGGAGCAGCTTGAGGACTTGGCCTGTACGAGTGATCCCAAACCAGGATTTTCCTTGGTCCTGGACAACTTTGGCAAGCTGCTGGAGGACACTTTCCTGCAGGACCTCACAACCAAAATCTGTCAAGGTAAACACACGCACACACACACAC
>NW_023339796.1:19014647-19017324 GCF_004916995.1 Morone saxatilis | reverse complement strand
CACACACACACACACATATCCATCAATTAAATAATTTGTACCAACTCCAAATAAACGTAACCTCTTTTGTTCTCTCATCCAGATAAGCAGCGCCCAGACTACAAATGTCCCAGTAAGTATGTTTTTCTTTTTGAATAATAATAGCTTTATCTTTGTTTGGACTGTGGTTCGCTCTTTTTAACCTCATCTTACTGCTCTTGACCCAGTTCGCCATTTATATCTTTGTAACACTTTTCTCCCTGTCTCACATTATGTCTATGGTAGTTTAAAGTAGATTCAAATAATTAGATAGAACAAAGACATATCATGCAGAGTAAAATAAAACAACCTGTGAAATGCACAATGGATAAATGCTATTTGGCTAGCACATTGTTATCTATTCATTCATCATTTATTGACCCACTGCAAACAGCTATTGATCAGATGTATTGTGCCTGTGTGTGTTGCAGTCTCTTTCTCTGGAAGTGCTGATATTTTGATGATGATGGACAGCTCGGCCAGTGTGGGCCAGAAGAACTTTGAGACAAGCAAGATCTTTGTCCGTCGCTTGGCCGAGCGTTTCCTGACTGCAGAGAAGAAGAGGGGTATCAATGTCAGAGTGGGTCTGGGCCAGTACAGCCGAAGCTCCGACATGTTGCAGGGGTTAACTACCAATTTGACCCTGCTGTCTTATCGCGCTGAAGAGGCGGTCTTCCAAAATGATGGCACCAATGTATTAGAGGCCATGAATTTTGCCATCACTAATTTACCTGGCCGTGGGGACGCATCGGGAGGCAAGAAGAAGCTGGTGCTGTTCTCCGACGGCAGGTCTCAGGCCATCACCGAGGCTGTGCTGGAGAAGCGTGTCCGTGAGGTGGCAGACGCCGGGGTGGAGCTCTTTGTCATCGCCATTGGCAGCCAAGTCAATGAGGCCAACCTGCGCACACTAGTGAGCAGGGGGCGTCAGGACGACATCAGCTACGCCCAGCGCCACCTGTTCCGCATACCAGACTACCCCTCTCTGCTCCGTGGGGTCTTCCCCCAAACCGTCTCCCGCAGGGTGGCCATGACCTGAGTGCAGGGCCCCAAACAACAGGACCAACACGCTTTAGATTTTTAGTTCCATTATGAATATTCAGTCTCACTCATTTACCATACACTGTGTTGGAATACTTTTTGTCACAAAACGACAAATGATTGTGTGGCAGACAAATGGAAATGTCTTCAAATTCTAAATTAAAATTAAAAAAGTTTACAGGAGAGCTTTTTTACCATGAGTTAGGCCTTCAAGGCAGACCATCTCAGGTTGTGTACAATTTTCATCTCCTACTTTGGGATCGTTAGACTGTAACCCAAGTGATGGTGCTAACCTAAACCATTTTAGAGTTGGTTCTGACAGTACACAACTGGGAGAAATTGCTGCCTGGCAGGCAAAGTTCAGGGTAAAATTTCCCAATGAAAAGTGGTCACTTCGGTCCTGGAGAGCCATCAGTACAACAACTAAAACTAAATTTCTAGCCTTTAAATGGATCTGGCTGATTTCTACTCAGGTATTCTGCATCCCTGCATCACTTTCAGCTAGCCTGGCCCCGAGCTCTGACTTACTTCAGCTAACTAGCATGGGTGGAAACTGGCTCATTGAGGTTACACTCTCCTGTCTCTCCAGGACCGGTGCTCCTGCAATTTGAAGGATTTGTCTTTAGGGTTTAATGCGGACACATTTTTGTAGCTATTACCACTCTTTCAAATGGTGTCGGACTTGTGGAGTCAAAGTTTTACATAAAAACAGCGTAAGTGAACCAACCGCAGCTGTGAATTTAAAACATACATCGCTGTACCTAAATGATTGTTAACCTCAAAGGCAGGCCCATGATTGGCCAATCCACTTTATTTTAGGTTTTGCCCCTATAAAGCAAATTGAAAAGGCCAGTTGCGAGTTCCCAACTTGGTTGAAAACTCACACCCGACATCTCTTGAAAGGTCTATTAGATCATAAAGCCTACAGCAGGACATGACATCAGGCAGGCTCTCAAACAAACCCATCAACACCTGGTACTAATAAGGACACGACAGCTGGGCTCAACATGTGTGCTTCTGTCCGTGTGTGTGTATCTGTATGTGTGCGTATGTGTGAGCACCTCTGTGTGTACATCAATTACATGTATATGTATGTGGAGATGATTTTTTATGTGTAGCCTTGGGCGATGGTTCCATAAACAGTTGTACTGAGGTCACTGGTTCAAATGACAGAATGACAGAAACCTGTTCTTTATTGTCTGTGCAGGAGAGAGGCCTCTAGCAAACACGCACATGCAGATACACACACACCTTCATATTTCATTAGTAAGGTAGGAAAACATCTGTCATGGTTGAAGGCTGGAAAAGAAACCTAATGGGACTCAATGCGTGAGCCCCTCACACCCACACATAGAAAAGATACACACACCCTTTAGATCCCCTCAACTGTAAGTCACACACCTTAAATTTTGTTGTCATGAGTGGCCCAGAGTCACTGTACTGTTGTTATTATCTGTGGTGCTATTAGTATCAGTGTATCAGCCTCTACCCATGTTGTTACAGAAGATATTTTTACCTGAGGATACAAAACCTCAGCAGTGTTGTAAGAGCTCCTACAATAAAGGTTGCTACACCAGTGTGTCTCAGCTCAACTTTGTCCATACATACACACACACACACA
>NW_023339796.1:19014475-19014596 GCF_004916995.1 Morone saxatilis | reverse complement strand
ACACACACACACACAGACTTCAATCTGTACAAAGATGCATTTTCATATGTGCAAGGGTGGCAACCCTCTGAATGTTAATGATGCCCCGACTCTTCATATAGCACCATCATTGTAGACTTTT
>NW_023339796.1:19011560-19014375 GCF_004916995.1 Morone saxatilis | reverse complement strand
TTTTAAATAGTGCAGGTCTAGACCAGACTCCTTGTAAAATTATTTACAGAGACCCAACAGTTCCCACCATGAGCAAGCACTTGGCGACGTCAGCAAGGAAAAACTTCCTTTTAAGAGGCAGAAACCTCGGACAGACTCCGGCTCTAGGTGGGCAGATGTCTACCTCGACAAGCTGGGGTGAGAGAGGGAGAAAGTGGGGGTAGAGGGGGAGGGCATGGGTGGTAAAGAGAGAAGGACAGAAACAGAGACAAAGGTGGACAGCAACAACAATAGCAGCAACTATACTTAACTATACTTAACATACTACTTAAATTTCTAATAATGATGACGATGATGACAACAACGACTGAATGGAGGCTGGTTACTGAAAACAGCCATCTGTGTCTTAAATATACTGTAAGGTATACAGACTGAACCCGTTTTTTATACCAGTCTGTAAACATGCTTATTTCTCCTGTAAAGTTGTACTTTTTAATATGGGGCCTTATGGAGATTTCTGTAGCCAGCCTCAAGTGGCTGTTTGAGGAACTGCAGTTTTTGTTACTTCTGTGTTGGCTCCATTTGCCAGCCATTTGACTCACTGTATTTTCTTTTAGCCATGCTAGTGGTGTGACTCTCAGGTGTTGTCTATTGGGCCACCCCTTTTCTCTAGTGTGAAATATCTCCAGAACTACTGGATGTATTGAATTTTAAAATGTGAGATTTACACTGCTAATTGTCTGACATCCCATTTTTCTACCCTGTTGAACTTCAATGATGTCGTCATGTCTCCTGATCTCAGGAATGTGTGAGTAAAATGTTAAAATAAGATCCTTTATTGATCTTCCAGAGGGGAACTTGGGGTGCAGCAGTACAAGGACAGAAGAAGTACAGATAAATAAAGAAAATAAATCATTCAAAGCAATTGGACTCAAAATGCTAAATTACAGTCAATAGCAGCAGTTACATATGCATGTCTACAACTATTGTATTTGAACTAATAGTGTATTACCGTCTTAAGCAAAGGTAAAATGGTGAGATTGGTAGCAGCAAAGTCAACATAGTACGGTATATGTAGGAGTAATGTGGTGCAGTCGGCTACCACAGGGTACACCAGAAAATGATATGATATCATTATGTAATTATACTAGGAGTTGTCTGTATTGATAACAAGATCTGATGTAATTGATAATTGAATAAACACGTATAATAACCTACAACAGATATATACATATTGTGTACACTGTTAGACATACACTATAACAAACACTGCACAAAAATATGACAGTAAGTAAAAAATGCTTTTTTTCTTTAACTAAACAGTAATTCTGTGTCATATTTTGGTGACTTCAATACAAGTAGTTAATAGAACTCGCTGTGTTAGTGAATTCCTGTCTGAAAAATCCTTCCTCAGGGGTCAGATTTTTATCACTACAATCAAGTTTTTTGTTCTGACCTGCTCTTCATCACTGGATGTTCAGAAAAGTCACAGTACATTGACACACACATGTTAAATAGTCTTCCTCTCTTTGGCTCAATGAGAGACACATGTTTTATATCAAATCTTCACACTCAGACTGCAACAGAATTTCAGTGGAACTGCCTCAGTTTCCCTGATTTTGAGCCACTGTTTTGATCTTTGCTGTGTGTATTTTTGTGTGTGTGTGTGTACATACACTGCGCACGTACATACACTGTATGTGTCTGGACTGTTTGATACATCTTTTCCTGTGTCAAAGTCATTTTTGAAGATCCGGAGCCAAAACTGAACTTATCAGATTATTGCACAGAGCCCCTGTCTGCATGTGTTTTTATTTGTGTGCATGTGCATGGGTGTGCCCACTTGCATGGTGATGCAGAGATGTTATTTCTGTGCATGATTAACAGCATGTGTGCATGTATATCTGTGTGATTTGTGATTTGTGTGTATGTGGTGGGGGGGGACTGTTCCTCAGAAATTTGTCTTGGCTCCTCTGTAGTTTTTCTGAAACCCAATTTCCTCTTCCCTCCTGTTTTCTGAGGCCATAGCGATTAGACCTCTCACTAGCATCTTGTCCTCAGCACAACCTTTTTCCACCGAAATTCACTGGTAGTATGATCGTATGTGTGCATGAGGTGCGCGCAACCTTGTGCGTGGTCATGATGCACTGAGGTAACGACTCCCAGCTGCATTGTCTGTACAGAAAGCACATCTGGAGAGAAGGAGGAGAAAAGATTCCAAAAAGAAGCAAAGGAAAAGGGGAGTAAATGTCAGCTTATCATAAGTTTAATGTAATATCCTGTTCATTTGTTCTTAAATATAGAAATTCAGATTCAGGAGCTGCACTGGAAAACATCTGGAAGAACTGTATCACTCCCATACACACACATACACACACACAGATTACGACTTTCCTGTAAATAACCTTCAGAGTAGTCATGTGTAGTGTATCTGTGCACGCTGCAGATAGCATGAACATGTACATCTGCTATTTGGCTGTGTGGATCTGTGCATTTGCATTTATATGCATGTGCTTTTGTTTGTTTCTCTTGTGGCCTTGTCTTTGTGCATGTTTGCATCTGAAGTTAATTGAGTCGATTTTTGTGGGTTTTCTGTGGAATAGTGAAAGAAAAGTTGCAGCAATGTTGGGAAAGTTGAGCTGTTTATGATTCTAGAACTGATTATGCAGAAATCCCTCCGGACTGAAACACTCTTTTAGTCCATGTGGAAGAAATTTAAAAAAAAATTAAAGAGTGAGACAGTGTGTGTGTGTGAGAAAGAGGGAGACAGAGAGAGGGAGAAAGAGAAAGAGAGAGAGAAAGAGAGAGAAAGAGAGAGAGATAGAGAGAGAGAGAG
>NW_023339796.1:19007374-19011535 GCF_004916995.1 Morone saxatilis | reverse complement strand
GGCCAGAACTGCGCCGGTGCTTACTGCTTGTCATTTATGTCTCGAGACCTGGGATAAGTCTGTCGTGTCCGTTGTCTGTCTGACTTTCTGCTCTTCATCTGTCGCTCTGCATACGCATAACTACCTCAGGATTTATGGTAATTTTCATGATCACAGCCATGTATGAGGGCTGAGTGCTGTTGTGTATTTGTGTAGAGCACAGTGACTATTGGCGAGCTGTCAGTTGCTGTGACACACATCCTGACGTGCAGCAGCCCTCTAAGGCCTCCCCTGGAGTCTGTCAAGAAGAAGGAAAGAGTGTGTGTGTGTGTGTCCGTCCATGTGCGTCTGTCTGAGTCTGCAGGTGGTAGAAAGGTGTGGGTGTGGATCAATAATAATCAGCTGCAGTAGAACTGGAAGTTCACCCAACAGTGACTCACCTCAAACAAACACACACACACAAATGCCCACAGAAATACATGCACAGCAGCATTCAAAAACCAATCCATACGCCTCGTGACACTGTGTTGTAGCCCTAACTATAGTGACAGGCCTAAACCAAAGGCAATACACACCCACAAAACAACCTCAAACAAAAGCGCTTACTCATGCTCAAAAAGTACCGACTAAAAAATTCCTGCGTCTAATTTCATCGATTTTCCATACACCTCAGTGCCCTCATCTTTCTCTCCCCTCGTCCTTCACCACTCCCCCAACCCTCAACCCCCCCAAAGCCACCCGTTCTCTTTCTTTACCTCTTCGAAGTGGTCTTGATGATGTCGGAGACTTTCTGGATGTAATCGGTGGCAAGCACCACGATCTCTTCGTCTTCTGAAAAGTTGTCGTGGAAGATTCTGTCCAGCAGGCGTTTCCAGTGAAGCTATAGCGAGAGAAGGAATGATACGGTGTTACTTTTTAAGGAGGTTTTTTTTTACCCCTTTCAAAAAAAATAAAGGCATGCCAGGATTACTTTAAAGTGGTGGTTCTCAGTGTGGGGGTTTCATTTTTGATGATCATTTTTTAGCTAGTGTGTGACAAATGCTATCAGCTTCCAAATCAGAGTGCGCCTTTGCCTCCTGTGTCTGCCACTCAGTTCACACAATTCTAAACATCCAACATGCTATAAAAACAACAAAATTAAATGACTGAAAAGCTCCAGAGTCCTACAAACCTGTACCTGCCTCACAACCACAAACTGACCCGGCACTGAACTGTACAAGGCCTAATTGTGACCTGACCACAAGCCTTTCTGTAAGTCAGTTGTGCCCCATTAATGTAAGACCTGTGGCCTGATGTGTAAATCTACTCTGTTTGTTTGACATTAAATAAATGAGGCAGAGTTTAAATGTATTGATTATCCTGTATTCATAGTTTGTACAAATTTGGTGGGCAGTATTCATGCCAGGCAGATTCACTCAGCTGTCTGTTCACTGTCAGTTGCACTTTCTCTGCACATCTCACCCTCATAGATATATATGATTTTAATTTTGAGCTTGTCAGAGGGTCCTAAGTGTTAATTTGGAAGACTGAGATCCCTCATGTTTTGCACACTAGATTCACCTATCCAGATAAAAAAAAGAAACATCACTCTTTGGTTGAACTGTTGTGATGAAACCTATGACAAGAGATTGTGTGTTGTCACAAGCCACAAAGGTTGGGACCAACTGCCTTGGACCATCAGCAGTAATCTATTCTACTTTAAATGTCATCATGTTACTCTTTGTATTTAACTTTGCTTTTTGCAAACAGTGTTTCTTTTGGTGGTTAGTTAGTACCTTGTCATTTTCACCCAATTCATTCAAATGTGGAGTGACAGAGCTCAAGGGCTTAACAGCATTTGTACTCCTGAAGTTAAATCAAATAAATAGCAGCGCCACACTGAAGCCATTTAGCAGCGTCTTTTTCCTGCGTGAATCTCTATCCTCTAATCTGCTTCAGTCCATGCTTTTTCTTGTCAGCAGCTCTCATACCCATTTTATTCCCCCTCATTTTCACGCTGCCTCTTTTTTCTGTGTGTAGTTTTTTTGGCCGTGAAGCTAAAAATCAAACTCTTTATCTTCCTCTCAGAACATGCCCAGATTCCATCTCTCCTCCTTCCCTCCCTCGACCATGAAGCATCTTGAGGATTCTGTCAGTGTTCCCGCTGCTTCAGAGGAGAGCCTCTTCCTTCTCCTCCCTGCCTGTGTCTTCTTTGTCTTTCCCTCTCCTCTCCCTCCGTCATTTTCTTCACCCCCCCCATGTCTCCTCATTTTCTCCTTTTCCTTCTTCCTGCTTCTTTCCCTCTATCCCTAAACCTCTCCGTCTACCCCTGCAAGGCGGACAGCTTTTGTGAGTCACTTAGGCCTCTATATATGTGTGTGTATGTGTGTAAAGTGCTTCACCACTCCCTCCCTCCCCAAACACACACACACACACACACCTTCCCCCTGTGCGCTCACACATTTGCCACACTACTTAAAATGCTCAGTTGGAGTTCAAATCTTAATCCATCACGTTTGCTTTGACCTAAAATGCATGTGCACACACACACACACACACTGCTCCACTCCTCTCTTCCTCTCTTTTTAAGGAAAAACCCGTCCCTGGCCAAGACTGAGAGAAGAGCTTCAGAGAGTAATAACTCTGGTCGGCAGCTGCCCTACTCCTCCTCCTCTCCTTTTCTTTCTCATCTGCACTTGGTCGCCATGGCAAAATGCTGACAGCTGTCTCACCTCCATCCACCTCTACTGATCATAGCCCACTATACAGTCAGATAAAGTCAAATTAAAGAGCATCAGGGACCTAAATTGAAGAACGTGTATTATAATATTAATAATAAATATGTTACGTTCCTATATGTGCAAGAGCAGCAATATCTAAAGACTGACCAGGTCAGATTCTGGTTCCCTGCTTTTACAAAAGGCTCCTTTGATGTGATTTTCTTAAAGGAAGAGATTCCAGTCTCTTGTCATTTCACATCGGCACCTTCTATACTCAGCTGACCCAAACAACTTCTTTATCTTCCTCACCAAGCTGATAGCCTATCATGTAACGGATATAGCCTTGGATGTAAAAGCTTGTTCCTGACATCACCTCCTGGTCTGGATAACACATCAGTGGTAGTGTTAATGCATGGCAGCTCTGCAGCCCACATCAGAAAATTCAGGCAAATTGGACACTGACATGCACAAGTGTTGCTGCAGCCAACCCATGATCAGCCACAATGAAATGAAAAAGAAATATGCTTTACGGAGTTTAAATGCAAGATTTTGTGCAGATGTGTACAAACAGACCTCCCACCATGACCACAAATACTTAAACCCATACAAATAGGCAAACGGGCAGCTGAAGCACCTACATGGGTATAAACAAGGTGAGTAGAGTTGTGGACAGTCTGTCAGTGTTTACACCCAGTATAAACTCCTCTCACTCTGCCTAGTAATTGCAACCAGACCACCAGACACAAGTGAGGGGCTGTTTTTGTGTGTGTGTGTTTATGAGTATGGGGGGCTTATTGTAAGTCTGCTCTTTATCCTTGACTATTTCATTCTTACTCACCACATGTATGAGATTAACTGTGAAAACCTCCTAAATGCTCTATCTCAGGGACATGAAAGCTCAGTGTGTCTTCAGGGTTGTGCCATGTGTTCTGCTGAGGGCCACATCTGTAAAATTGTCATATCCCCTGATACTAAACGGGCATTAGAACTGTTTGTGAAGTTCAAGGCGTATTCGAGTGGGGGTCTACTAAACTCCAGCTGCGCTTCGGCATCCTCTTTTACTGGTGCATGGCAATAAAACTGGTACAACAGGCCACGGGTACGCGCGCGCGCGCACACACAGGTTGCGGCGGAGCCATGGCGCCTCCAAGCGGACAGCAGTGCCCACTGCTGGGGTGCGCCGTGCGCGCACAGGAGGAGGGATCAGAGCTTGTTGCTGGGGCTGGACCGGGACAGGAGAGCGAACGGACGGCTCTTCTGCTGGAAGTAAACGCGCATCCAGGGCTTTATTTCCCATTTTCTTCCTCCCGCATCCCCCTTTTCTTTCTCGGCTTTCCCTCCTGCTGAGATGAGGCGATAATCAACAGAGGATCAGCTGTTTACAGAGTTTTGAAGTTGTTGGAAACGGGTAAGCAGCACCTTTACGCACTACATTGTGCCAATCTCTCCTTCCTTCTTATCTGTCTTTCACTCTCTCTCTCTC
>NW_023339796.1:19003859-19007335 GCF_004916995.1 Morone saxatilis | reverse complement strand
CTGTCTGTCTGTCTCTGTCTGTTTGCATGTCTTTAAACGTACTCTCATCAACAGAAATAAGGGCTTTTTCTCAGCAAAACTAAACTACTGCGCGAACAAACTTTGAATACTCAACTCTTTCACAGTCCAAAAAACCCAAGGAAAAATCCCAGAGAGAGCATGGGCTCTATCAGTCGTGCTGTTATCTCTGTATATTTTTAGCATGATATTCACCTGTGCAGTGATGAAAAGCTACAAGGACTCCCACTCACTCTACTGGCCTGGACAGTGGGAAAAGAGTGGGAACATCTGCAGGAGCGACTCCTCCGCTGCTCACAGCTGTCAGTCCGCCAGAGGGAGCCACAGCAAACAGTCTGTTGTATGGTGTGCATAAAATGTTTTTAAGAAGGTCTCACATGATATGTCTGAAAATATTGTTTCCTTTAATGTAACTGGATTTTTTTTTTAGTGTAGTTGCTTTTCAAATGACAGATACATCACTTTTACATCAATTAGTTTATATTTGTTTTCATAACTATTTTTAAAAAAGGATAATTTCAAGGCACATTGACTGTTACAGTGACATATAATTATAGAAAATCTTGTTTTGTGAGGGTGCCGATGTTTACAGAGTAAAAAACAGTAGGCTATGCTGCAGTGGATATAAGTTAGCAGGGTTGCTGGGTTGAGCTCTTGATGTAGAGTGACAGATAGACAGACTGACTGTAGGCTTTGTTGATATGTTGCTACCAGTGACAGAGTGTTTACTGGATGTGAGGGTAGTCGCCGTCCACACAGACAGCAGGGCTGGAATATTAATTAGACAAGGTGGACACAGTCCCGGGCCCAAACCTTCAGGGGCCCTGAAGGCCTCATATCAAGTGTGTGTCAGTTGGTTGGTTTGTGGTAATTTGATCAACTGTGGATTTGTTTAGGAATATGCACACCTGAAAGGCAGCTCTGTTACATTGTGCCTATTGTTATGTAAATGTGAATTTAACCAAACAAAGGTCAATGTGCCAGTGCCCCCCAATTGGTTAATTCGCCCATGACAGCCACCCTGAAAACCTCTGGGGGGCAGCAAACTAAGGCCTTGTGAAATCTTGTGGTTTAAAACCAAAATGTGAGCCTTGTTATATTCAATCAGGATTCTGCTCTCTGCTTCCAAATACAACTAGAATCTGTTCATTGTTTTTGTTCATTTTTGTCATCACCCAGAGTAATGTTTGTATAATTTGTCTTTGACTTGAAAGATTGTGGTGTTCTATTTAGATAAGATAGTTTAGATAATTAGTTATTTTTTTTAATCTTAGACTCATAAGTTTCATTTGGTTGAACTGTGAGTCCTTTGAAAACTCAGGCCTGTATAGATTGAGTAGATCTGATTGAACTTCCATTTGTCATGGCTGTATGTTAAGGCCTGTGTCCAGGTTTCTACATGAATAATCCATTGGCAGGCAAATGCCGGCCAATCAGTCACTTCTTCTAGCTTCTGTTGTTTCCATATCCATCATTAAACACAATAAAGAAGAGCCATGTTCAACTCATGTCATGCTTTCAAACCTATTACATAACCCCATGGCAGCCATTTTGTCCCCAGAGCAACAGGCTGTAGACTGTTCTTAATACAATTCACATAAATTAATACCAGGTGCATACCAGATGAAGAAAAATATTTAGCAAATTACTTTGGCAGTAAATCAACACTTCTTGAGAAACATTGTACATTATGGATGATAAGAAAATTCTATATTAATATATATTCTAAATTAATATTAGACTACAGCACAGTAATAGTCACAGTAATATTAGTCTACAGTGCTGGTTATTTTAAAATAAGCACATCATCTCGTTGTTTCAGTGTTTTTCTGTATTTTACATTTTCCATGACCTCTATTTTCACTTTATTGACTTTGAAAGATACAGCGAAAAATAGATTGTTTGCTTAGTTGTGTGTCTTGTGCCTTTGTGTGTCAAACAGGAAAAGAGGAAGATGCTCGGGTTAGAGGTCATCGTGCTCTGTCTTCTTTTTGGAGCCCTGACTCACGGCCAGCAAACAACGTGCAGCAGTGAGTGCCACGAACTGGACCCCTGTTGCTTCACAGCCACACTAACATGTCATGTTAATCTGTTAAAACAGTTTTAGGGATATAATATGGAAGACTTCATCTTGCTGATTTTAATGCATTGCAATTTTCCATGGAGGTTTTATATGTGTATTTTGTGTGTGTGATCCTTCCAGAGAAGAATGAATGTCCCATAGACGTGTACTTCACCATAGACACATCTGAGACCATTGCTCTCCAGGAGCCACCCCCTGGATCACTGGTGGAGAGCATCAAGGTTCCTTGTTCATCTGCAATTTTATAAAAATCTCAACACAAAATAGTCCCCCATCATTTCCAAATGTATGTATGTATGTATGTATGTATGTATAATGGGTTGTTTCTTGTTGTTGTAGTTATTTGCAAAGCAGTTTGTACAGCGTTTAGAAGATGCTGAATTGAGAGGTGCTGTGCGGGTCACCTGGAACATCGGTGGACTGCACTTCTCCCAAGAACAGCTGGTGTTCAGCCGCATTGGACCGAAGAGTGATTTTATCACTGTGAGTGACGCACACACACACACACACACCCACACACACTTATGATCACACACCATCAGGTTCAAGATTGAATAGTTTCTTCAGATTGCATTTGGGTGTTTATTGTACCTATATTAAAGTGTATTATAACCAAGTGATGGATTAGAACAAGTTAATAACTTTGACATTGATCCTAGACATTATGTGTAAAATACTGGTTAAAGCTCTAAATGGAAGTAGTTGTTGGAACTACAGTATCATGTTACATTTATTTATTTCTGACCTGTGACCACACCCAAAATGTAGAAAGCTATGGAGAGTTGATGGAGAGAAACTTGTCACTCTTGGTGAGCATTGCTGCTCCACTGATTACTGATAAAATTGGTATTTTTTTTAGCTTACCACACATTTTATTAACACCAATGACAACCACGGCTGTGTACAACTGCTTGAGGTGCTGTCAGCCCTCACAACCTAGAAAAATAAAGAAGCTTTTCATGCAGTGTGTAGTACAGAGCAAAAACTGCTGATAACCGCAGTTGGATGGACGTACAGTTCCTTTGGCCTCAGGGTTTAAGATGTGTACTACACTGCAGTATTAAGGTTCCTGATATGAGCCCATGTTTTTGCATTGTCAAATAAAGGCCTTTAAAGGTCCAATGTGTGGGATTTAGTGGTATCTAGTGGTCTGTCACTTCACCCTTGCCTTCACAGTAGGAAGGAGAAACTATGGTGGCCGTCTAGAGTCTGTTCTAGGCTACTATAGAAACATGGCAGTCCAACATGGTGGACTCCATGGAAGGCGACTCACAGCGTTTGTAGATATCATTCTAAGATTAAAAAAACAAAACAATTCCTATATTCAGGTTATACAGATTATATTCCATTTCTGCCAGGAGATCCTCCTAAATGT
>NW_023339796.1:18984475-19003759 GCF_004916995.1 Morone saxatilis | reverse complement strand
AATAGTGCAGGTCTAGACGAGACCCTTGTAAAGTCTATCTATCTATTTATCTATCTATCTTAGAGAATTTGTACACTAGTCATCCTCACATATATTTTCTCCTGATAACTTGCTGACTGCAGGGAGCTAAAGGAGACAACGGCGATCCAGGTCTCAAAGGAGCAAGAGGTCGCCCAGGAGACCCCGGTATCGAGGGTCCCATCGGTCAGCCCGGTATCAAAGTAAGACACCAACACCGCCTCCCCATCGTTCGCTCTTCACTACAGTTTGACAAATATGAACTGTTTTTGTGTTTATATTTTTATAAATTGTTTTTTATTTTTTTTATTTCCCCTTTTCCTCTCTATAGGGAGAACCAGGTTTTAAAGGCGAGAAGGTGAGGCATCACTTTTCTTTTCTGTGGATCAACTTCATCAATTTAATAAATTACTGGGTTTGTAGACGAATGATAATAATGATCGTACATAAAATAACTGCTGATCTTCTCTCTGCCAACAGGGAGAGATAGGTACTCAGGGGAAAAAGGTAGGACTTTTTTTTTTAACTAAATCTGTTAATTGTCATTCATTTAATAAAATTATCTGTCTTTCTCATCTAATTGTCTCTTCTCTTTGTCATCAGGGCGTGTCTGGCATCCCAGGACGCAATGGGACAGATGGACAGAAGGTAGGTGATGCATGAGCCTGAACATTGAGGACCAAGTTTTGCTGTACAACTTAGGGATCAAAAGGCAACGTAAAATCAAATCTGATTTCGGTTTTGGTTGTAAAGATTCTTTTGCAATGCATTTTTTCCATTCTTCTTCTTCTTCCTAGGGTAAAATTGGACGGATCGGTGCCCCTGGCTGCAAAGGAGACCCAGGCGACAAAGTATGACATTCAACATGATTCAAAATTATGAGTACATCTATATTTTGTTATGTTATGGCCTATTTATGGTATGTGTTTGATGCTTTGTAGGGTCCTGATGGTTACCCCGGAAATGTTGGTGAACGTGGTTTTGCTGGAACTAACGGAGAAAAGGTATACAGTCTCGCCTTTACTTAAAGCGAACGCCATCAGCCATCCATCCTGTGGTTAACTTTTGCCTGTGTGTGTGTGCTTGTGTCCTGTCTTCAGGGTGATCCCGGTCGCGCTGGAAGACCTGGTCCCTCTGGTCCGTCTGGAGAGCCTGGACCAAAGGTAAACAGTAACACGGATAGCTGTTTTTTTTCTGGGGCAGATATTGGATCGGAGGTCAAATGCACAGTTTAAATGTTTTGGGGAACGTTGAAGGTGAAAGGCTTAACTCTGGTGCTTCTTCCATAGGGAGAGAGAGGAAGTCCTGGATCACCTGGTGTTCCTGGACAGAAAGGAAATTCAGTAAGACCCACTGCTACACACAGAAATACATTCAAACACGCACTCATTTTATGTGCCATGCAGCTCACCGGTGTGTTGTTTTGTATAGGGAATCCCAGGAAATCCGGGAGACAAAGGAGAGCCGGTAAAATTAATCCGCAATCTAACATTCCCCTTCATGCTTCACCATTCATTGCTTTTTGTTGGTTTTCTAATTGTTCTTGTGTTTTAGGGGAGAAGAGGAGACTATGGGCCAAAGGGTTCTCAAGGGCCAGATGGAGTTAAGGGAGATAAGGTATGAGTTCATGTGCACAATCACACAAGTGTGAAACAAAACTCCAAACTTTTTGCCTTGGTTAAAATCATTGAGAAACCACTAATTCCACTACTAGGAGTCTCAGCGCTTATTTTATGTTTTCAGGGTGAAATGGGGCCAGAGGGCTCGAGAGGACTTCCAGGTGAATCAGGAAACAAAGGAACAAAGGTGAGAAGAACCATATTATCTTAAAAATCTGCATATGTCCATATTAACACCACAGACTTTTGAACTCTTTCATCTAAACCCCTTTGTTGCACCTGTCGTCAACTTTCTCTCCTCTGAACAGGGAGACAATGGCCTGCCAGGCCCTAGGGGACCACCGGGGTTAGCAGGAGACGCTGGGAGAAATGTAGGTTAAAGGTCACATTTGGACATCACATGGAAAAATGCCTCAGAGATACATTACCTCATACAGCTTACCCATGACACTGTTTGTATTATAGGGTACCAGAGGAGATCCTGGTGATGCTGGACCAAGAGGAGAACCTGGACAGGTTGGACCAAAGGTATGTGTCAATGTGTAGGTGTTAGTGTGTTTGCTTTCAGTTATCTCGCTGCAGTTTGCTGTCTTGACTGTTTCTTTCATCCATGTTCAGGGAGACCCTGGAAGACCTGGCTTTAGCTATCCCGGGCCAAGAGGACCATCGGTAACATACACATGCGCACTGTCTACTTACATTTGTAAGCCAGAGTGACACACTAGTTTGACATAACTTCCCTCGCTGTTGTACAGGGTGACAGAGGAGAGAAAGGCAATCGTGGACCTCGTGGTAGCAGAGGAGACTGTGGTCAAAAGGGTGAGCCTGGAGATAAAGGAACTCTGGGAGAGGAAGTGAGTAACTCCTCAAAGTTGTTTGCTGTCACTGGAGCAAAATATGTCTGTACAGTGCATTTACAAAATGCTAATGTTTCTGCTTGCAACAGGGTGAGTCAGGACATCAGGGAGAACCTGGCCTAAGAGGATCAAGAGGAGATCCTGGGCGTGACGTAAGTACATAAGACCTGCACTGTAAATGATTAAATCACGCAAAAAGATGCTTTTCTTGTCACTGACATAGTGCAGATTAAGCAAACACCCAGTGGAATCAAGGAGGTTTTCACATGTTTATTTGTTTAACACTTAGCATTATTTGCTAGCAGTTCCAAACTGGACAAAAGCTAAGAGGGATGATGTAATATTATGTGTTCTCGTCCTCTACAGGGAGATTCTGGACCTGAGGGAGACCCCGGTCTCACTGTAAGAATATCTAACCACTCTTTTATCTCTGGCACATTAAGAACACAGAGGATATGATGGATAATATGATATAATGTTTCTTCCTGCAGGAATGTGATGTCATGAACTACGTCAGGGAAACGTGTGGCTGCTGTGGTGAGTTTAGTGGTTAAGTTACCACTGTATTGCATATTCATGATCTTAACACACTCTGACACACTCACACTGATAGGCTGTCAGATTCTCACAGTGTGTGTTTTTATCTGCAGACTGTGAGAAACGCTGTGGAGCCCTGGACATTGTGTTTGTGATCGACAGCTCAGAGTCAGTGGGTCTGACTAACTTCACCCTGGAGAAGAATTTTGTCATCAACACCATCAACAGACTTGGATCCCTTGCCAAAGACCCTCAAGCAGATACAGGTAGACAAGTCCAGTGTGTAACATAATATTGTGTTTTTGTTAGATTAGAATGAGCCATTTTTATCTACAGAGGAAGCGGGTCCTCTTTTAAGGAGGCTGCCATGTTAAACCGCCATTTTTCTACAGTAGCCCAGAACAGAAAAACCAAACACTGGTTTTAGAAGGTGCCTTTTGTGTTTTTCACGACTTTCCTTAGCCACTTTAGTTTCACCTACATGCTTCTAAGGCGATATTCAGTTTGTTGCAATTAGCAAATTCACCACTAGACTAGACACCAACTCTCACACACTGGTCCTATAAAGACTTAGGAATTAGACCACGCAATGTAAAAAAATCACACAAGATGGCTGCCAACTTGGTGTAAACATAGATGCTTGTGTTCCAGGAACAAGAGTGGGAGTTGTTCAGTACAGTCACAGTGGAACCTTCCAGGCCATCCGGCTCGACGACCCCAAGATTGATTCACTGTCTGCTTTCAAGGTCTGACACTCACAAACAGGCACAAGCTGTATGCATACAGCTTTGAAGGATATTTTTAGGGTGTAGCACAGACGGTTTGTCTGTGTTGTACAGATGTTTTTTAATTAATCAAGGCTGATGTGCAGTCATATCAAATGCGTTGCATGCATAAGGCAGATGGGAGTCACCACAGTTACATGTGCACATGTCCCTCTGACCATATTTCTGACATGTACCAATACATTTCATCTGGGATGCAATACATGGTAGACAAATAATAAGGCTGGTAATATTCTTATTTTTTAAAAACACTTAATACATTCTACTGAGACACTGACATGTTCCTTGCTGATCATGAACATGGGCACTGTAGTTTCTTTTGAGTCACCCCCACATACACTTTTTAATTAAAACCATGTACTTGTAACAAGGCAGGGAAGTTACAAAGTATTGAGGGATGATTTAACACATTGTTGGTTTTGGTATTTTCATTGGAATTGTTGACAATAGGAGAAATACAGATTAACAACAGACTTTTTACATAGATTTGTGTTTAAAGCCTTTTAATGGAATTTCAAATCTACATTTACATTTTC
Source organism: Morone saxatilis (assembly GCF_004916995.1). Taxonomy (NCBI): domain Eukaryota; kingdom Metazoa; phylum Chordata; class Actinopteri; family Moronidae; genus Morone; species Morone saxatilis. The sequence continues at coordinate 18,999,407 of NW_023339796.1, read as the reverse complement.
AGCGCAGTCCACAGCCATGAATGCAATATTTTTCCACTAAACCAGCCAAAATCTATAAAATGGCCGTAGTGAGACCTTTGTAAAAATGATGGAAGTGCCATCCTGTGTGTCACACTCAGTAATGATCTTACTTCACGTACCACTGCACTGTGCATAAACATCTTTCACTTGCGGACTTCTCCACTATTCAGGAAGCAGTCAAGCGATTGGAGTGGATCGCTGGAGGAACATGGACTCCATCCGCTCTGAAGTATGCTTATGACAATCTGATCAGGGACAGCCGCAGAGCCAAAGCCAACGTCACTGTGGTTGTCATCACTGACGGACGATTCGACCCCAGAGATGACGACTCGCTGCTCACCTACCTCTGCAGGTGGGGCTGTATTTTCAGATTTAGAATTTGCATTTGTGGAGAAGAAATAAGTTTTGTCTCATCTCTTGTATTTGTAAATGTGTGTACTGGTGCATGTGAGCAGTGATCCCAGTGTTGATGTGAGTGCCATCGGTATTGGAGACATGTTCGACCAGACTGAGGAGAATGAGAGTCTGAAAAGCATCGCCTGCCAGAAGGATGGCAGGGTGCTGGGCATGAGGCGCTTTGCAGACCTAGTGGCTGAGGAGTTCATCGACAAGATTGAAACTGTGCTCTGCCCAGGTACACTCATCACAGAAACATACATTATGTACTACGTTCATCTACTGAACTATGAGAAGCTATGTTGGTCTTTGTCTTTTTTCTCTGACATTCTGTCTTTATCTTTGCTTTAGATCCTATCATCATATGCCCTGAACTCCCTTGTAAATCAGGTAAGATTTTAAAACACTATGTATCACTTAGTGTTCTCTTTTTTACATGCTTTTCATCATTCAGGCCTGACTAACCAACATTATTAAGGCGTCAATATGCTCCAACGGAGATGTGTCAATTCTTATCTTTCCAAACGATCCTTTTTTCGTTTTTTACTCATCATTTTTCATGTGCACAACCGAGTGCGATATGAATGCCTTTGAGGAGAGACTTTCTGACAGTGTCCACCATTATCCCCATTTGTATGATTGAACCTTTCTTTGAAGTACCCCTCCACAAGTGTGGCCTTTCATAACAGGTATAAACACTTGGCCTTTAGATGTGTTTGGACAACACCAAGTACCAGTTTGTTTGTTTGAAGCATACTGACGCCTTTAAGCTACGTTAAAGTGGAAATAGATAGCTTTTTGGTTATTGAATAATGACACCATCCGCGTTTAGATTGGTTCCCTATAATAGAACGAGTACCAGGAAAAGGAGAACATGCTTCTTTCTTTTCTCTTATTTCCAAAGAGGCGTTAATAATTTCTTCACAGAGAGCTAGGCTCTCTCGAAAATGGAAAGCAATCGGTTGTCTGTGTGAAAGTGGCACAAACAATAATACTAGTTGGAAACGCTGCAAAGTTGTCTGTTTCCACTTTACGAACTCGGTGCGTTGTGGCTTGAATTGAGATCAATGTTTTTTCTTTTTTTTTTACACAGTTCATTTAAATTGATATCACATATCATTTAACCTCCTTTCCTATGACACAATTCATGATTTTGTAAAGCCAACACACAAACTTTAGTGCAATTTAGTGCAACTCGGTATATCTACGGCATCTCTGTTGGCTGTATTGATGCGTCGTGTCTGTGGGACCCCGCCCACAATGTTATTCCGCCCACTTGTTTCAGGAGGGGGCATCACTGCGGGCCAAGCCCCTCCCCCCTGGAAGCCACTGGCCGAGGAAGGCAGCCCCTCATTGGTCCCCACCTCTTTGGAGGGTGTGGCCAGCCTGCTGAATGGCCTGAGCGAGCAGCAGTACGGGGTTGGCGTTGCAACCATGGCGTACACAGCCCAGAGAGCCAAACTCGCCCATGGAGAAGACAGGCAGCAGTGGACCCAGCTGTTCATCGACTCCTTCAAATATGTCTATGGAGACATTATGGGAGACCCAGAGAAAGCTTTAGGACTCTGCTAATGCTGATATGCTTATCATGCTACCTCGCCATTATGGACGCCAATAACTAATAAGCTTACTGCTGGAATAGATTTTATTAAAACTGTGGGCATTTTTTTGGGTGCAATATACACCTGGGCTGATGCAAAAGAATCGCATGATATGAAGCTGGTCCTTTGCTAACATTTCAGAGCAACTTTATGTACAGTTATTGTAAATGATGGGCCAAAATTCAAAATATGGATTCATGATGCTCCCTCTTCTCATAGAATATTCCTCAATAATGTATAAAGTATGTCTGTTAGAAATACGATACATATCATTTCTTCCACCTTAGTGGAGGAACTTTTTCCATTCATATGGAAAGCCGATGTCAGCCATTTGTTGGAGGCAGATTGGTCTGTAGAGCCATTCATGTTGCTCTTGTGTGTGTACAGTGGCTCTTGGATGAATCCTCATTTCCACTGTGAATCACGAGCTCGCTGAATCACTCTCATGACATTTCTTTTGCTGTTTTGCACATATCCATGGTTACGGTCTTTATTGTGCTCTGTGAATTACTCAAGTTGGTGAAAAGGCCATGACATCTGGAAAATATCTGGTTTTATACATGCCACAGTATACTGTATATGAGTCAGACGTTGGTGTATGTGGATGTTTGGTTTATTGACTTGGCACTGATGATGAAGGAACTATTGTATGTTATGCCCTTGGTTGGTGCATGTTTTTTTGCATGTGGCTTGGCTTGTAAAGTAGGATGACTAGAGGAAAACAACTACAGAGCGGCTTTAACCAGATGTTATCATGTTAGCTCTGTGACTGCAACTTGCTGATGTGAACTTTGTTGTTTTGTATAAAATGTATTCATGTTTTATATAATGTCGTCTCAAGAGAATAAAATTGTAGAGCAAACTAAAAAAAGTGCTTTCTTGACGAGGCCCCTACTGATCTGAGGACGTTTAGATGGCATCAGACAGCTTGACTGCAACTAGCATGTATGGAAGCACACCATGTTACAGTATATATTTTGCTGGCTTTGATCTCTGAGCATCTGTGTTCCAGCTGTAGCTCGCTGAACAACATGTTTGATTTGAAACTTCATGTGTGTGTGTGTCTGTTCCAGAGCCTGCCGTGGCTAGCTGCGTTCAGCGGCCAGTGGATGTGGTCTTCCTACTGGATGGTTCTGAGAGGATGGGACTGGAGAACCACCGCAGGGCCAAAGAGTTCATCGAGAATGTGGCCCGCCGCCTCACCCTGGCCAACAACGAGGAAGATGAGAGGAATGCCCGTGTGGCTCTGCTGCAGTATGGCAGCCCTAGAGAACAGAGAGTGGAGTTCCCGCTTACACATAATCTCACAGTGATCTCTGATTCACTGGCAGGAGTGACCTACATGGACTCCTCCTCTGCTCTGGGCAGCGCTATCATCCATGCTGTCAACAATGTGTTGATCGCACAGGTACAAACAAACACAAACACGTGTTGGATTTGTAGGCAGGTGACCTGTGAAGGAATAGTTCAACATTTTTGAAAATTTGCTTTCTTGAGCAAGATGAGAATGCCAATACCACTCTAATCTCATGTGAATATGAACTACAGCCAGCAGGCGATTAGCATTGCTTTTTCTGCATAAAGACTAAAGACTAGACTAGAATCTTGTTTGTTTGATATGTGCAAAGACTGAAGTGTAAAAATGATTGTTTTCCCCATTTGTAGTCTTCATGCTGCGCTAAATGAAATGCCTGCGGGCTGCAGCTTCATATTTCTCGTACAGATATGAGAGTGGTGTCAATCTTCTTATCTAACTCTCAGAACAAAAGTGAATAACCGTTATTCCTAGAATGTCAAACTATTTCTTTATTGACAGATGTGGAGCCATTAGCTCGTTTTAGCATTAAGCTTGGAAGCAGGGGAAAACAGCTAGCCTGGAGGGCGCTGGGTCTCAAAAATACACTAATGACAATTAACATATTAAGTCTTCAAAAAAAATCTGTAGACAAACAGAAGTAACAGCAACATGGTGGTCTAACTAGCCAGTATTTATTAACTTACGCGTCTTTATGCTAAGCTAAGGCTAATTACCATCGTGGTCCAAACTCCAAAATCAATACAATCATATCCCTCTCATCTTAACACTTAGATTAGACATGTCAACATACAAATAATGTCCATTGATATTAGCGACTGCCATGTTGTGTTTCTATCCAGGGAGAAAACTGCCGGTACGTGCCGGCCACGGGGCTGAAGGCTGGCGCTTTGTGTGCATCACCTGATGGCAGCACAGGCCCCGAGCCCAGCTGGATGAGGGTGGTGACTTCCCATGAGGCCGAGCAGGAAGAGGCGTTCGCGACGTGTCGGCCATGGCGAACAGAACAGATGAAGAGGTAGCGGCAGAGGGTGTCGCTAGGGACATGTCAGCCCATTCCTTTAGAGGGAAGAATGATTACACCGCGGTGCTGAACAAACCCAGTCCATGTCCTTTTAGCGGCTTTGCCGTGGAATTTGCTAGTGACGGACTGTAACGCTCCTAACCACCGATAGAATTAGAAAACCACAGAATGAAAGAGGGCCAGCTCTTGCACGCAACGTACACAGTAAACCACACCACAGGGGTGCGGGCCAGAGGCACCAACCAACCACGCATCCTGCCCCCATCATTATCATTAAGGCTGGAAATAAGGGCAGCCTGAGACACTGACAATAGTCAGTTGTTATGGTGAGAGATTAATTTTCAGAAGCCAGAACAATCCACGTAGGACCAGCAGACACACACACACACACACACACACACACACACTTAAGCATGCAATATTATATGTAACTTGGTTGTTCTATTCATTCTGAATCTATGGTCAGAACTTCCAACCAAAGACACTCATAAATATCCCAGAGGAGAGGTGTATGATTATTGAATGTGTATGAAACAAATTGTAGGCTTTATTTTTTGTTTTATTTTGTACTGGTGTACAGAAAAGTTTTTTCCCTCTTCTCCTCTTCTCTCTCCTCCTCTGCCTCCGGGGCTCATCCCTCGGATAGGCTGCCTCCCCTCCCTCTCCTCCTCCTCAGTCACAAAGTCAGTATTTACATTAAAGGTGCTAAAGTAGAAATAAAGGACAAAGCCATCTGACTGGTTCTAAAAAACCTTTTTTTACATCATGTTATGCTGTAATTACTGTAGTTTGTTCAGGGGATTAAAACATAGAAATATCTTCTCCAGGGACAAGATATCACACATAAACACCCCACACTCAGCCACACAAGAGTCACACACACTCACTCACACACAAACACACACAAGCACATGCTGTAGTTGATTACACAAACATAAAAGAAAAAAAATGTAAACATGACATGAAGTCCAAATAAAGCCTAATGTGGTGACCCCAACACTGTCTTTTGTGTGTACACGATATATAAATGTGTGGTGTGTTCATACGTTTTGACCCATGTGCCATTGGTCATTAAATCACTGTAACTTGTGGCTTTCAAATGATTGTAGTAAATAACAAATTAACATACAAAACACATTTCTCCCATTAGTAATTTAATATGTCTCCCCTCCCCATAATAAAAGTAAAATTGTGAATTTCATCAAGTGCACAAAATGGTGTTTATGCATCTGACTCCCTCTGCTGTACAGACAAACACAAAGCAGCAAATTCAACAGTGAATTCATACTATTACATTATGTAATTCTAATGGAGGCAAATATAATATTTACTGCACTGCATTTATTGACAGCTTTAGTCACTTGTTCATTTGCAGATTTGGATTTATTTATACAAAGTAGGCTATAACAAATCATTTAAAATCAACTAATAAAATGTTGATACATTATTGATACCCAGCCGCCTGTCCCACCTTTACCAGCTGACCCATTAATGCATCACTAATTATACTATTCTGACATTCTTATGCATATATTTTATGCAATTATTTATATACGTTTATGTACAACTTTGATTCAGGACTGTTAGTATTCTTATGTTGCGATTTAGCTTACCTTTATGATTTTCTTTGTAAATCCCGTTGTTTTTGCGTACACTGTTGCATATTCACTGTAGCTAGTAGAAATACTTCTTGCACCACCGCTTTACATCAGTGCATGACCGCAACCGGCGAGGAGGTTTGACCACTCTAGGACACCGTAGGAGTAACGTGACCACCATAGACATATGTCTATAGTGACCACAACACCCTGCAAGTCGACGAGAAATTAGAGTCACTGCCACAGGGTGAGTCATCTGAAATGATAGATGCTAGCTGTTCATAGGCTGTTATTAATATGCATTGATATACTGAGGAATGAATCAAGGGGTTTGGAGCCGTGTGGTTCAGGTGTCGTAGCCTTCTTACTGAGGGGACTGCAGTATGGCTGAAAATATAATGCAAAAAAAACCTTGGTTAAATGGTGATATTGTAGTCATATTGTGGCCTGTAGCAGTAGTTACTTTTGGTATTTTAGTTTGGTGAGGTCGAAAGTATTCAGTGGAAAATAATGGTTGTTTAAAGTAAGAACATCTTTCAAAGTTCAAAGGTCTCTACATTACATAACCCGAGGCATTGCCAGTGGTCGAAGTATTCACATACTTGTGCTAATAGTAGTGTAAAAATACTCCATTACAAGTTAAAGTCTTGCATTGAAAGTAAAAGTTATTAAGTATTAAACGGTAAAGTACTTAATGCACAAATGTCTATACTATTATATACTATTCTAACATTGTTTTATTTTTTAATTTTTTTTTATTTATTTAACTTTCCAAAAATATAAGTTCTTTCAAAGGGAACATAAATTGCAATTCTACAACAAAACATTTATCATCTCTCAATTACCACAGAAAAATTAAATCTACAAGGCTTTGTTAAAAAAAATATAATAATAAAAAGAATGAAAAAAGATAGATACAGCAAGGCACAAACCAAAAAACAAATAAATGCAAGATTACAAATCAAGGCATCCTCTCTAAAGAGACTCCTCTACGCCCGACACTCTGCACCGCACAGCAGCCTCTATCAGCCCACGAATTCCTTCATATTCATCTGCCAGTAAACCCAAAGCATTGAAGTACTTGCTTAACACATCAATGAGGGTGAACTACCTTTCCACTTACAAGTGTGTGATAAAATGTAAATGTATATTTTGTAAGCCCTAATACCGAAAGGATAACATATCTAATACAGTGTTTTGGCAAGTAAGGGAATAAAGATGACATCTTATAGAGCATTTGGGGTCTGGTTGGGGTACATCATTCATGTCATTATGTTGTATGATACTGAAGTTGTTGATTACCAGATAATTATAATCCTGTAATTGACTAAATGGAAGTGAGATTGCATGCTCTAAATTACCTTTACAACCCGACAAAATGAGATGCCCAAAACTGGTCACTACCGACCATGAATTAATCCCCATCAGCATGAGTAGACAGAACCACATGGCTCCACCTCGAAAACCCCGCCCAATGCCCGCAAACATCTTTTTTCTAAGTGTCATGCAGCTGGATCACACATCACACCATTGATAATTTTACAATTGCTAATTCTTTGCTTTGGAGATCTTACTTCATCTAAGATGGCATTAATTAACCCATGCCAGCATTTTACTGTTTAACGTAAGTTACATGCAACCTAATGAACTGTCGTTTCAGCTAACTGTACATTCATTGGCGATCGTTTTCCAATAATCGATTGACTTTCTTGGTTTGAAACAATTCTGGGTATAGTTTATAGTAGTGAGAAACGCCAATGAAACGTTCCATCACGGAAACCCTATCAAGCATCAGTCAGATACTGGAAGCTCAGTGACTATGAATTACATCGACAAATTGTTAGCAGCTGACTGAACTCGTGGTATACGTTTACGATTATAACCAAAGCATTATTGTCATCATGTTGGTTACATGCAAAAATTAATTTTAAAGTGAACTATAGCTGTCACATAAGTTGTATGTCCCAGGGCAAAAAGCTACAATATTTCCCCTCCCTGATTGTAGCCGCGCACGTAGAATATCAAACGTACCAGAAAATGAAACATACTAGCGTACCTGTCAAAAAGGACTTGAGTACTAAGTTAGTTATTACCAGTTGTGCTGCAACATCTTGGGCCTCGGCAAAACCTACATTATAGTTTGGAAAAAAGGGTCTTGTTAGTAACTGTGCTGATCGCCGCGTGATATAATTATATATAATCTATTATGTTGTTTGCTACGCACACAATAGTTCACTGTTCGGACTAGTTATTGTGAGTTTGAAGCCAGTCACGCACAAGAATTCACATGCATGAGATAGATATCCTGGATTTGGGTGTGTGTGTGTGTGTGGTGTTGCTGTGTGTGGTGGGTGTGTGTGTGTGCTCCAGTGCTGCCATTATGGAGGGAGAGGCCCTCTCAGCCCTGTGTACTCCTGCTCTGGTGGTGGATGTGGACAAAGTGAAGAGAAATGCCCAGAGGATGATTGAACGCTGTCAGAAGCTGGGGGTCCAGCTTCGGCCACACATGAAGACCCACAAAACCCTGTATGAATACACACACACACACACACACATACAGTCCATTAATGTTAAAAGGAGTTCGGTCTAGCGCTGCTCTATTGAAGAAGCTGCCTGAATAATTGCTGTTAAATTGCGCTATACACAATAAATGTAATTGAATTGACTTGATTAATACAGGTCAGTCATATGTCAGGGATGCTGATTAGGTCCATGTCTGTGTATTTGTGTTCATGTCTAGTGAGTGTGCTGACATAATGACGGGTGGATCGCGGAGGTGCATTGTGGTTTCCACACTGGCAGAGGCTTGTTTCTATGCCGACCACGGATTTGATGACATCCTCTATGCGTACTCTCTTCCCTTTGATAAGGTTCTCTAAACTCACACGCTAAAAAGACTCATTCTCTTTTTTTAGATAATTTTTTTGTGGTATTTTTTGTCTTGAAACATGAAACAGGGAGAAAGAGGGGTGTGACACGCAACCATGGTCACCGGCTAGTTTCAAACCAACAGCTGCATAATACAGCATGCACTGTGATCATTCAGCCACCAAGGCACTCCGTATATATGAAGGTTTTGATTTTGTTGGGCATTCTTAACAGAAAAGTTAGGATAAATATAGTGTAAATAATAAAAATGAATGATGGCTGAATTTAATTTAGCTGCTTCAGTTTCAGGATTCAAAGCCATTGTTAACAGTTACACCTTGTCCTACTGCTTTTCCTGCTATGACGAGCCAAAATATCTGCCATGAAATCCTGTACACAAAAGAGATGGAGGAGCGGCTCACAGCTGAATATCAATGAAATAACTTTTTGGTTGGTCAGATGGTTGTGAAACAGCTCCATAAAGACCTTCAAAATTTATGAAATAACATTTTGCTTTGTTTTTTTGAATTCTAAAGTCATAGTTCGTGTAATTTGAATTTATAAAATGGAATTAACATTTATTTGACATAATTTCTCATAACCTTTGTATTGGTTAGATCTTATTTATTCAACCATACACCAAATACCTTTTTTTTGTGTGTGTGTGTGTGTGTGTGTGTTCACAGGTGGAGCGCTGTGCAGCCCTGTCAGAGAGACTGGATCTCTTCCAAGTGTTACTGGATCATCCTCAGGCCCTGGAGCAGCTCAAAAAGAGACCGTTAAGGGACGGTCGGCAGTGGCACATCTGGCTGAAACTCGACTGCGGCAATGGGAGAGGTAAAAACACGCAGGGAAGCCAGGACACAGCTCATCATCAGCTATTATGCTGTGGAGGTCAAGCACCTGCTGATCCTCTGTTTGCTCTTTGCCGTAGCTGGTGTCCTGCACTCAGAACCTGAGGCGCTCACATTGGCTCAGGCCATTACGGAGACTGAGGGCATGGAGCTAACAGGAATATACGCTCACTGTGGGAACACCTATAACTGCAGAGGAGTGGAGCAGATACAGGTTGTCGCCCAGGAAACCACCAGCTTGACTTTGCAGTTCATGGAAAAGTATGAAAAAAGCAACAATAAAAAATGCAAGTCGGGGCCAAAATGATTTCATGTAATGTAAAGGTTTAAATACATGCAACATTTATATATTTTTAAAGAAAGTTCTATTGTTTTTTTCCTCCTGACAAGTAAGTTAATTTGCTTCTTGTTGTTTTATCGTCATGATTGTAGAAGAAAGGAGAGTAAGGTTAGAAAGGACAGTGTGCAAGGTTTAACAAATTTAATTGGATGACAGATTTAGAAAAAAATACAGACTTGGTGTGTCAAGGCCTTTAATCCAATGTTAGACACAACACTACTTAAATCTTGCTTAATTACAGTGTCAGCCACTTCTATTTTCAGCTTTAACACATTAAAGCTGCTCTAATCAATCTTTTTTGATGTGATAATTTATATGACCACATATAATGTTGGGTCACTCACAGTAACAAACTCATTGCGATTAATCTGATTCAGCAGATCCCTCCAGCTCTACTGAACCAAAACAGTAAAGATGCAGATAGGAAACCAAAACAATGAGCTAAAAGATGCTAAAATGCTCTGTTTTGGTTTAGTCTCACCACACTCAACAGCATCATTTCCAGAAGCAGCAGGCAGAAGTTTTCATAAAAAAGATCAGATAAACACACTGCCCAGCTCCAGACACCAGGCAGACACAGTTAGCAACTAGCTGGTGAACATAGTAAAGCATTTAGCAGCTAATGAGCTGAACTAGACCAAACTAGGGCTAAAAGGAGGAGTATTTGATTTATTGTGGGGAACACAAACACAACTTCAGCTGAATGCTAATTTGCTAAATCTCTGCTGAATGTGTAAATAGGCAACTGTTTGCTACCATACAATAATAATGTATTAGGTGGCCTACACTTTGATTAATGCAGATTTAAGTTGTATTATTAGTCACATTATATCACATACTTTATACTTCAGCACACTAACAAGTAAATAAACTGTTATTTCTTGTGAATTGCTGTCTTGATAGAATCATTCTGTAAACCTCTCTGGGTTTCTTTTCCGGCAGACTGAAGGCTGCTGGCATCACCTGTAAGTCCAGCATTGGCTCCACCCCTTCCTGTAGTCACCCAGTCAAAGACATGGCACAGCTCAGCGAGGTGCATCCAGGAAACTACACCTTCTATGGTGTGTATGGGTGATCGATGTATTTGTGTCATTGTACCAGTTTGTTTATGCTTTTTTCCAATTGAAATTAGCGCACACAAAAATTCAGCAGTGATGATGATGTGTTTGATGTATTTCAGACGCGCAGCAGTCTGTGATTGGCTCGTGCAGTCTGGAGGATGTTGCTGTGAGGGTTTTGACAAGAGTCATTGGACACTGTCCTCACAGGAACCAGCTCCTGATTGACTGTGGATGGACTGGACTCAGGTACCTTCAACATTATTGTTTACCCCGTTGTATATTTGCAGAATGGACTTTACTTGCTTACCAATTGATTTCCTCTCAGTTGAGTTTTGATGCTTACCAACCAAAGATTTTTTATATAGCCATGGCAGCTTTCTGTTGTTTTACATATGCTTTAATCACATTGTTCTCTCAGTCTAGACGGAGCTGGAAAACTTCCCACTGGATATGCCATGATTGAAGGACACCCAAACCTCAAGTAATGTTATCTAGTTTTGTCTCTAGTCTCAATACTAAACGTAATTGCGACTGAGGTTCTGATGAAGGATATTCCCCTCCAGGTTGTTGTCTATGACCCAAGAGCACGGTAGAGTGGAGCCCATCTCAGGACCGCTGGACTACAGCAAATACCCCCTGGGCTCGCTGCTCACACTGATCCCATACCATGTTAGTACTGTTCAATGTGGAGTGAAGCTTCATACTGTGTCAGTTTTAGTGTGGCACTCTTGTTTGACCCTCTATCTATGTTGATTATTACAGTCGTGTGCAACTGCCATGATGCACCCTGTGTACCATGTGCACTCGGAGGGCCGTCTGCTGGGGAAGTGGACACCGACACGCGGGTGGTGAACTGCTGTCCAACTGTGCACTCACTGCATACATGACCTTGTTAGGACACGTAAATGAACATTGGAAGAAGAACCACTTCTTCCTACTTGGAGCAACTAATGTTTTTGGATGATTTCATAAGTAGTTGGCGACTATAATTGAATATTCACGTCTACCTAAGTGTAGGCATAGAATTATTTTTTGTGGACCTATTCCCCAAATATTTTAACTGAAGTGATGTGCATATGCTTCTAATTAATTAAATAAATTCCAGCTTTAGGACTATGTTGTCTCATCCTTTAATTAATATCATCTTGTTTGTTTCTTGAAATGTTTTTGAGATGAGTAAGTAAAGGAGTCAATGTGCCAAGACAGCAGCAACAAATGCCAGTAGACAGCTGTCAGTAAGTGGGCACTCACTGAGTATAATGATATAGTTACCCAATTATCTATATGTGTCAGTTTGATGGTTAAACACAAATGAATGGCGATGCAGATGTGTGGGTTCTGCATTTCTACTTTGAAGAGTGTTAGTTATTCTCTTGTCCATACAGTGTAACTAACTTTTTTGCTCTATGTTGCCTACAAATCTTGGTTTTAACCTTTTAGGATTGTTCATTAGTTTTTAATATTCATTGTTCAATCTTTAGTTTTGGACTGTCTCTAATTGTAGTAATTGAAACATATAAAGAAGCTGCTCACAGTATGCACAGCAGAGCACCAGGTGCCCGTACCTGCAAGACAAACTGAAACTCATGTATAATCAGAGAGTGTAATGATCAGGAGCCTGGTGATGTGAGAGAGGCATTTCTCATGCTGATGTTAATAAATGATCCTTCATGATATACTACTATGGATGTGTATGGGGACTACCGCAGCTTCTCCTGAACGCTGGTGGTGGTTTATTTTTTCTGACTCAATAAAATTACTATTGTTCTCAATTTCCATTTCTTATTTTGTCTTTATAATACATTTCCAGATTTTTCTTTCACATTTGTAAACTAGATCTCATAATGAGAATAACATATATTAACATTATAACTACTCTACAGTAAATATATAATGCCACTGTTAAAAGTACAAGCTTTTATTATTATAGCTGATAATAATCATAAAACTGTCATTGAAGTCCCGGCAATGTGGTTGCGAACGGCGGTGCGAAGTGCATGATGGGAAATGTGGTTTTGACCGAACTAACGTTGTGATTGGCCACCATATGACCTTTCGCTTGTCACGTGGTTTAAAAACTTCAGGAGGATGGCGCGGAAAGTTGTCACACACCGCACAGTGTAGTTTTCAGTCGGTGACCGTTTTGTTTACATTTTGCTCGGTCGACACCGACATTATCCGGTAAGTTACCGACGTCTAAAGATACATTTGGTTAAGTTACTGCTCCACTTCTCTTCTGGACAGTGAAGACATTCATTGTGCTCCTCCCCTGTACACCTCACTGTCAGCTAACGTTACTTAATGGCGTTACCGTCACTGGCAGAGCCGAGCAGAGTTAGCTGAAGGTCTGTGTGTGTTGTGTGACACCCTGCTGAGGCCGCCGACTCACTCTACGTTGTATTTCTCTTCAGTCATGAGTGTGTTGGAGGTGAAGTTCATTGGTGATGGAGACGCTCTGGAGCACATCGTGGACAAACAGGAGGGTAGGGACAGCAGAGTCACTATACCTCTCCTGTTCAGATACTTCTGCTGGATGTTGGCTAACTACTCTGTCTGTATAACTACAAGGTGTGCAGAGCAACAGTGGGTCTGTTCAGAAGATGGTCACATTTAAGAGCCCAGCTGGACGACGAGCCAGAGCGGGTGCAGAGCATGATGGGGATGAAAATGGACTCCTGGATGAGCAGAACTATATCCAGGCTCTGGGAACAGAAGGTGAGCGAGGCAACTGTAACCCTACACATAGTCTACCTGCTGGTTTACTCCCCCCAGCTCCCTTTGTGCTCATTAGGCTGTTTTAATTGAACCTTTTATTCAGCTCGCTGCCAAACAGTGCAACCAGTTGCCAGTGTATTGGGTACACCCAGATAAAACCCTCTGATATAGATCCTACAATAGATCCTATATAGAGGTTTATGATCCTTATGAAGCATGTAGGCTGTGTTGCCGGGGATTTGTATTACGGTACACTGAGAAGTGCTTATACTGGGTATTATGTTTGCCCCATTTATTGATATCAATGAGAGTAGCGTATGTACAATATTAACATATCACATATTTACCTGATTGATCAATGCTGGAATCAAAACACCAGCTCCAGTTCCATCTGGTAGCGCCTGAATCATCACATGGCTATTGTGTTCAGTGCCGCTAAACATATAAAAAGGATCATTTGATGTGGTTACTCCTCAGTCACCTAATTGTTCCTGTGTTTACAGAGGATGAGGAGGGTATGTCTAGAGTGGCTGGATCCTCCATTTTCACCTTTCAGAAAGTCAAACGTGGACACAGCATGGCTCAGACTGGTGAGAGACTCCACTGTCTTGTATGACAATCAGCTACATGTATCAGATTATTATTAACTTGGTTTTCAGGATATTACACACTTTATTTTTGTGTTTTAATAAATAGCAAGTGAGTTGGCTCGGACTCCTGGGAAAAGCGTGACCTTCAGCGCGACTCCCAACGCTGAGCCCTCCACTCCCACCCGAACCGGCAACAGTGAGTTCAACACACTTTTCTTGTATTTTTGTGTTAATTTACACACAACTAAATCTGTCCTTTCTCCCCGTCTCTCTCTGACCAGACCACAGAGGAGAAAGCAGGACACCACAGAGGGTGAGGCTGTAAAGCATTTGTTTGCTTGACTTATTGACTTCTTTTTCTTTAAGTTGTAGCTTTGCTGTAGTGTCAGGGATGTTGTTCTTTCAGTGCAACCTCTGCTTTGTGTTTGACAGAAGAAGAAGGTTCAGTTTGTCTCCACAACACCCCACAGGCTCAGGAAGAGAATAACAAGTGAGTTTAACGTGTTAAAGTGGAAGCGGATTCTCTTATTTATATATATATTTATATAT
>NW_023339796.1:18983505-18984375 GCF_004916995.1 Morone saxatilis | reverse complement strand
TATATATATATAAAAATAAATAAAGTTAGACTTGAACTGATGCTGTTTGATACTTTCAGCTCCGAGCATCCGGTCAGACAGCGACAGTGAGCTCTCGCCCTCCGACTCTGGGGAGGAAGAGGATGAAAATGGGGTGGAGGAGCAGCAGTTTAAGAAAGAAGACAAGGAAAACTCAAAGACTCCGAGAACGCCTAGTAAAGGTTTATCTGCAGCTCTCTACAAGACTCCCGCCAAGAAGAGCAAGAGCACTCCTGATCAGCCCAGTATGGTGGAGGAGTATTTTGAAGCTCATGGCAGCTCAAAGGTCTTGACATCGGACCGCACCCTTGAGCGCTTACACACCCCTAAACTTGACAGGGTCAGTGTATAACAACCACTGTTCTAAATGTATTCAATGAGCTGTATTCACACGTTACTGAAGATCCTCATCTTGTGTTTGCAGGAGACGCTGGTCCAGCTTTTAGGAGGAAAGCCGTCCTGCTACTCTGAAGAGATCCAGCAGCTCCACAACAAACACCGAAAGCACTTTAGCAAATGGATGTTACAGTTACAGTGAGTGTGGATTGCACTCTTCTTTATTCCATGCTTCTTTTTTTTTAATCATGTTTGAAATGTGTCACAAGACAAAAAGTGTGTCCGTGTGCGTGTGCGTAGGTTGGGATTCAGTGTGCTGGTCTACGGCTTGGGCAGCAAAAAGGCTCTGCTGGAGGACTTCCGTGTGTCTCACCTGGGTCAAGAAATCCACCTTGTGGTCAACGGATTCTTCCCTTCCATCACTCTAAAATCAGTCAGTAAACATAAAATGATCTTTTACACCCCAAATTAAACTTAGGCATGGAAAAAGGATGGTGATATTCTGTATTTTTCTTA
>NW_023339796.1:18951732-18983435 GCF_004916995.1 Morone saxatilis | reverse complement strand
GTGTGTGAGAGTGTGTGAGAGTGTGTGAGAGTGTGTGAGAGTGTGTGAGAGTGTGTGTGAAACATCTTATTTGTCTGTGGCACAAAGCTCCATTGTTTATTATGAAAAACACATCAGTTAGCCAGACTTTTGCACTGGGTGACATGTTTCTTTCATTATGATGGCCCACAGGCTCTCTGGTTTCTTTTGAAGCATTCCCAATAATTAAGTAATTGGTCCTGCTGAAGAAAAAATACTCACTACAGCATTAAATGTGTTTTAGTTCATATATAAAAATAGTCCCCAACCAATGTGCCATTTCATCTCGTTTGATCTTCATGTAACTGGTGTCCAGCTGTTTTAGGACATCAGCTGATCTCATTTAAAAATTAACTTCTCACGCTTCTTTCATTGCAGATCTTAAATTCTCTGACATGTGAGGTGCTAGAGCACCAGGGAAGTTTCCGGACACCCTCGGACCAGATCCAGTACATCAGTCAGACCCTTAAAGACAGTGAGTGCATCTGTCAACCGTCTGTGTCTTAAGCTTGTGTTTGAATTCTGTGTTTTACAATTGAAGCATGTCCTTGCAGGCCCAGATCTACATGTGTACCTGCTAATCCACAATATTGATGGCCTAATGCTGCGAGGAGAGAAGACCCAGAGTGCACTGGGGCAGCTCGCATCTCTGCCCAACCTGCATTTGGTGGCTTCTTTAGACCACATAAATGCTCCATTGGGTGGGTGTTTGTATGTGTGTGTACTGTTGTTAATTCTACTGAGAGGTATCCTTGTCGCTGAATATTTCCCGTGTATTTCCCAGTGTGGGACCAGTTCCAGCAGAGCCAGTTTAACTGGCTGTGGTGGGAGTGTGTGACGTTCCAGCACTACGCAGAGGAGACGTCGTATGAAAACTCTCTCCTGGTGCAGCAGACCGGCGCTCTCGCTCTGTCCTCCCTTACACACGTGTTACGCAGCTTGACACCCAATGCAAGGTACCACACAAACCTTCATATTATCAACGGTCAGTGCTGTAACGGGGCTAATGATGTGCCTGAGTTCTTCATGGCTCTGTGTCCTTTCTTTTTGCAGAGGAATTTTCCAACTGCTGGTGAAATTTCAGCTGGAAAACAAAGATAATCCTTCATACACAGGTACACACATTCTGAAAACTTCCAAATGCTTCCCTAGAATACGACTGTTTAGTTTTATGATTGTAATGTTTTCCTGTGACTTTGTGCAGGATTGTCATTCCAAGATTTCTACCAGCGTTGTCGAGAGGCGTTCTTGGTAAACTCTGACCTCACACTGAGGACTCAGCTGACTGAGTTCAGAGACCACAAACTGATACGGACACGCAAGGTGGAGTCACTGTTTCACTTTAGAGCTCTCACTCAGTGCCATGACTCTGCAGCCCCCAGTCTCTCACTTACATGTATTCCTATGATTCTCCAGGGTGCAGATGGAGTGGAGTACTTAATGGTTGCCGTGGACGCGAGCACGCTGATGGACTTCCTGGAGAACGAGGAGGGTGACTGAGAAGAGAACTATCACTTCTAGTTCACTGACTGACATTTACTGATATACAGTAATGGCTTAGTTACATAAGACAGCTTACAGGCTCTGCACAGTTTAAATTAATGGTTCAAATTAATTATTGGTGAAATGTTTTGAATTGAGGAAATGCCTCATTGTAGCACTGTCTTCTGTTTCGATGTATACATGTTTTCAGCTAAGATCTGTGTAATTAAAATCAACACTGAGTGAATGTATTGCAACTTCTTCTTTAATTACAGAAATAGATTTAAGTTTAGCAAAACATACATTCTTTTGTTCTTACAAGGCAGGCAGGAAGGCAGGCATGCTGCTTAAGAAAAAGGAAAAAGCCATGGAATTTATTAAATACTGCTCCACATGTGAAGACTGTGTAACAAAAGGGAGAGAGAGGTCAGTGACAATACATCACATGCCATGCATATTGCAATCAGAAGGTAAGGGGGTGTGTTAGGACCCTGTGTTTGGATGAACAAGATTAAATGTGGAAAGAGAAAGGAGAGATTCAGCCCTGAGCGCATACTATGAAACATTTCAGTGTTGGATGTCAGCTGTTTTCTGTGTCTGCAGTGAATCGCTTAGTGTGTCTGAGTCCAGTGTGTAATTGTGGAGTCTGTTCTGGGTAGCTGTGTGTACAACGCGAAGCTCCTCTTCATCCAAATCCCTCAGCAGCAGCAGGACTGCATCAAGAGTGTGTGTCTGAAAATACAATTCAACATGTATTGGCAAAATGGAAACGTTTTTAAGTATATTCCAACATTGAGTTTTAGGGGAGCACTGTTCAGAGATAAGAGGGTACCTTTTTCATCAATAGCTTGTTTTCTCTGGTTGATGGAGAAGAAAGAGATGGGAACTTGTCTCTGGAGAGGAGCTTCATCCCCAACTTTTCCCTGATTTTACTGAAAACAAAAATCAAGAGAAATGTGTTGATTTTAATACACTAGTTTGACAGATTTTTGGTAGTGTTGGTGTCAGTCCACAAGGCTTACTTGGTCTCCTCCATGTTGTAGTTAAGTGGGTCATTCTCTGTCTCTGCATCTTGAAGTCCATTGGTGGAAAGCTGGTTCTGGAGACTACCAGGGGGGGTGGTGACCTCTTCACCCTCCATGAGCGCTTGTGCAATCTCATCCTCTGTCACGACTGCAAACAAACACACACATAAAATGCAATACACATGTGCTTCATTACAATAATTTACAATCCCATTGCAGAAATGTCTCAGCCAACCCTCTCCATCTTGTCTCGGGTTATACCAAAGCTAGTTTTTGTTCCAGCTCAATGTGATCACTTGTGTAAATCGCTTCAAATAAAGTCACAAAAACACTGCATACTCACCTTGGTTGTCAAGCTTCTGCAGGCGGGGCAGGCAGCGAAGTACAGTGAGGCGATACAGCCGGGAGTCAGTTCCACAACAGGGGTTCTCAGCCAACCAGAGCACTCGGAGGCGCGTCAATGGGCGCAGATGAGAAAGCTCAGAGAGAGAGGGAATCATGTTCCTCCTCAGGTAGAGCTCACACAGAGACAGACAGCCAGCCAGAGGAGAGAGAGATGAGATGCTGTTGACACTACAGAGAAAGAACAGGATTCACTGATCATCTCAGATGATTTGGAGCAAGTGTACCAGGATCATGGCTCTGTATGTGTCACAGTGAGAGGAGGACAGCAAAGAGTTAAATAGACCAACCTGAGTGTCAGCACCTCAATGTTGGCCATTTGAGAGAAGATAGAAATCTGGAATATAAGGGAATACTTAAATTATGTTAAGTTATTGCATACACACGTATACTAACACAACTTCAGTTACGTTAAGTGTAACAAAGTCAATTTGAGCATAAATAGTGAATTCAGTGTTAGGCTAAATATAATATCCTTTAACTGTTTGGCTACTCACATCAGTCAGGTTGCATCCCCTGCAAAAAGGAAACGTAACGTTACGACAAATACAAAATAAGTTGTACCTGTCAACCTCGACCATCGGGATGTACATCGAAAACCAACAGATTTACAGGTATGCTCATTTAAACACTTACCAGCAGTTCAATTTCTTTACGCTTTCCAAGTCGGAGGCCTTAGCCTTAGCAAGGACCTGTTTCCGTGTTAGCTTCATAGCATATCAACTTACTTAGCTGTCAAGAAAAAACAGTTTCAACTCACTATATGTTCACAAACAACAAAGGCCGCATTATGACAGGCTAAAAGGACAAACATTTCAATCCTGCAGTATGGATGTTGTTGTCCGCCACATGAACACGCATGCGCGTATCTACTGGAGCGTCCTTAGTTACAGTCATTTCCTGTTTAATTATTGCGTACGGGAATAATTTTATTTTCAGGTTAGAAGTCTGCAACTGTAACGCTACTAATGGGCAAACTTAATTACTATTTTATACGATTTGTAAGACTAGTTTTATTTTTGTATAGTTGTAGCTGTATTGTGAAAAAACTCAAAGTCCCACAATGCAGCGCAAACGACTGGGTAAATCGCGCCTGCGCGGTTAGCAATCCCTCTTTGGACCTACGTCTCCACTGAAACGATGGTGAGCCCAGAATGTCCCCTTCCTAATCCGAGCCAATCTGACATTTTCTCTGCTATAAATGATACAATCACACACTCAGAGTCTTAACGATGTCCTTTTATGTTAGACCTCAGTGGTATTTGTGTTGGTTTGTGATTGTATTAACAGCAAAAACGATGTTTTCATGTCCTATTGAGACAGCAATGGCTGCCACCATTACTAGTACAGTCCTAGAGCCGGGCGGGCTAGTTAGTAACTTGCTGTCTGTCGTTAAATTCTGAAGTCCGTGCTAGTGTAGAGACCCGCAGTTTTAAAGTAAATCGAAGTGGCACACTGAATGCGTTAACATCGTTTGTCGTCTCTAAACTTGGACCCGGTTTGTTGAATTGGTGAAAGTAAGCTAGGTAGCCAACTAGCTGGCAGGAGGAAGCTAGTGTAGGCTAACGTTACCTGGTCACATCGCTGGTGTCAGGATATATCCACCCTGGTTCTGTGCCTTTTGCAGATTAATGGCATAAACGGTGTGTTAAACCCATGGTGTGGCCCCTGTATGTTCACCTGTCTAAATTGTAACGTTGTCTCCAGACCCCCCCACTGGCTGTGTACGGGGCTAGTTGGAGCATTGGGATATCCTGAAAGTCCTTTTACCCTGGCTGTAGCAACAGTACTGACTAAGGGGCAAACGTGTCAGTAGTATTACACCAATTAGTCAGGAGTGGTAACTACTTGCACCCCTGCATTAATGCTGCAGATGTTGTGTATCTCATTATGTGTGTGTTCATGTTGTCCACAGGCCAAGCGTACCAAGAAGGTGGGGATCGTGGGTAAATATGGCACGCGTTATGGTGCGTCGCTGAGGAAGATGGTGAAGAAAATTGAAATCTCCCAGCACGCTAAATACACCTGCTCTTTCTGTGGCAAGGTAAGGACAATCTTTGGAAACACTAAGTCTGTGCTATAACTAATCAATGCTGGGAATATCTGCAGCATTTAGTGTACACCTGTGGTGTTTGGATGTCGTGTCAGTACAAGTTGACAAGATACTGTTTTTCAGCCATTGTTGATGTGCTACATTTATATTTACAGACCAAGATGAAGAGGAGGGCTGTTGGTATCTGGCACTGTGGGTCCTGCAAGAAGACCGTGGCTGGAGGAGCCTGGACGTACAAGTAGGTTTCCTTTGGATTTGCTGTAATTTTACCATCCAACTTCATCTGGAAACATGTTTATATCCATTATAAAGTCCTTGTTTGAAGGCTGCGTCTTCTGCTGTCGCTAACGCCAAGGACCCCACTGCTAACAATCATGTTTCTGCTACCAGCATGATGTAGTTCTGCTGGCTGCTGAGGCCGTGTCTGGAGTAAATGTCAGAATACAGAAGTAAATGTTGCCATGGAGCTGACAGCTGTCAGTCAGTGATACAGCTGTTCAGTTTGTGTGGGGGATTATTTTTTACATTATCATTTTGACCAATAAAGTTTCCTCTTTGCAAATTACAGTAATGCAGAGATTTACCAAATATCTCAAACCAGTTGTTCAAGAATTAAATCCGCCCAGTCAGATTTTCAGACATTCAGTGAACCACGTAGTAACGTCCCAGGCCTCCACACTAGAACCTTATTTTCTAACTATTAACATGCCGGGTCATAATGAAGCATGATCCAGCAACATGTAAATGTATTTAATTTATTTTGTTTCTAAAATGTTGCATATAGCTGCCATATTTGACTAAAAACAGTCAGGGAACAGCACATTGGTCTATTTTGATGATGGAAGGGTTTCTGTCAATGTACAGAACTGTAACTCATCCTGTGAAAAGACTAATTGAAATACAACAGTCATGGCCTTGTCAGACCAGAATATGAAAAGATTGGATGGTTAAAATCATTGAGCAATGTCATCAGTGAATCATCTATCTGGACTAAGTGGAGCAACACTATTTTTCGACACACGTTTTTAGTTTTACAAATTAAGGAAAGACAAGCTCCTGTTGAAAAGCAAACTTTGTGACCATGGAAATGTCATCGCTAAAATGTATACACAAAGTTTAACTAAAAGTTTTGTTTGTTTTTTTTTCTTGCAGCACAACTTCCGCTGTCACAGTCAAGTCCGCTATCAGGAGACTGAAGGAGTTGAAGGACCAGTAAACCAAGTGCGATGATCACTGGTGGATTTGGGACTTTTTCTATAATTTAACCGAACTGGACATGGCCTCAACATCCAAAAATAAAGCGGTCTGGAGCGGAATTCTTTGTTTGTGTCTTTTTACATCTGTCTTATAGTGTAGCAGTACAATCTAAAGTTGTGGGCAACAACTACAAGACGATAGTTCACCAGACCTCCATGAGTGAGAAGGTTGCACCACCTAAAGCAACTGTCCTTGTACATTAGTGTATATTATGATGCCACAACAGGAGGTTATCCTGGCCTGCAGCAGCAACGTTTTCTTAGTGAATTAGATCAATAACTCACAGATTGATGGGCATTTTCACTTGATAATAGTATGTATATAGAGTGATGAGGTATCTATGCACCTCATGTCTTCTTAAGAGTTTCAAACCCCTTACTCAGCCACAGTGCCCTTCTCCTGTTTTGAATCCCGAGCAAAATGAATACTGACTGGAGCAGAAGGTTAAAATATTTAACCGAAAGGATCAACAAGGCAATAGATATATATTGACTTACCAAATGTGTAATCTTATTAATAATGGTAAGTGTCTGCTGTTCTTGGCTCTTGGGACATCACATGCTGGCTCGCTGTCATGACGCAGGCACGCCCAAATGTTGAGCCATTTCACCAGAGAGTGCAGTGAAAGGTTTATTTCACTGTAAGAGGTTGATGCTTATAGTACTATATACGCTGATGGCACTTGGTGTTTTAATACAAATAAGTGCAGAGGATCTTACAGTTCTTGACTGAGCTTCAGCACAGGTATAAATAGTATGTATGTGTATAATTACTTATTGTGATTTTAAATTGCTCTGTGCACTTACACACAGTTTAATAACAGTTTCGGGAAGATAGAAAGTGTCATGCACGGACAAGAAAACTGAACAAATAAGGCAAAAGGTATTGTGTACGTACACGTAGGTGTTTTATATAAGGGTATAGAAAAAGCAACAATGACCATAACATGAAATGTCTACAAGTCAAGTGTTCTTTAGTTACCAAATAGAATAATGAATGGATAATGTAATAGATCTTTACAAACAATACAAAATTACAGTAAGAGTTATAGAATAAAACAATTTAGAGGCAAAAAAAAGATTAGAATAGTTCTTTTAGTGGTTTTGTTAAACTTTAGTTGTGACATTTAACAGCTCTAATGTATAAGCCTTTCTTTTAAACCAAACAGCAGGTTGCATCCCGACCACTGAAACATCTCACTGCCTGTAGTATCGTATAAATATATGCATTGTATCAAGTACAGTCTACATACAGAGTGTAAAGAGGGGACTGAACTATATATTGTGTATGTATGTATGTATAAACAGTGTAGTCCCTGAAGACGGCAGCGCTGGAACAGCAAAGGCACCTACTGTCGTAAAGTGTCCAGCAGGGGGCGTAGTGCTGCGCTCGTCCTCAGCACACTGAAGAAACAAGTATGGCGGCGTCCAGTGTTTTCAGACCGGGCTTGTTCAACCATAGAGTTGCGATAGTAACGGGCGGAGGTACCGGTATCGGTAAAGCTATCTCCGCCGAGCTGCTGCAGCTGGGTGAGTGAAACCGTGTTTTAGGTCAACAGACATATATTTTCATCGGTGCAGACGGTTCGAAGTGAAGAGCAGCTGACTGACAACAAGTGAACTTCGACACAGAAAGAAGTCAGACCAGCAAAGACCTTGAAAACTGTGACACTGTTAAAATACTGTGTGTTTGGTAACAGCTATCAACATCATGTATGTGATAAAGTATGATTAAAAAACGTTTACAGTGCGGGACAACAGAGAAACCCTTATCCGGGCACACAATCTGAGGGGTCACATTATTTGCTGCAACACCTGCACGAAGTTGCCCCCTCGCACTTCATGACTTATTTAACCCACTGAGTTTGTCATGGCTGAGTTACATGACACATTTGAAAAAGGTGTTAGTGGGAATAAATGTTGTCTCTCAATAAAATTCAACTCCTAATAGATTTCTATTGTATCTTTATTTTGGTTCCCAATAATCAGACTGAATAAAGACTACATCATAATGATTTATTCAGCAGTCATCTCTCATTGGCCTACACAAATTGTGTCTCCGAGTGAACTATCAGTACTGTGTTATGATAGTTCTGTCATGCTAACCATTGTGTCCTCAGGCTGCAGTGTGGTGATCTCCAGTAGAAAGGCAGAGAGGTTGGAGGCAGCAGCCCAGGAGATGAGACAGAAAATCCCTCCCTCCAGTCCTGCACGTGTCACTCCTCTATTGTGTAACATCCGAAATGAGGATGAGGTGAGCCTACACGCCATGCCAGCCTCTGAAACTGCTCCATGTTTGATGATGGCCTGATTTCAGTGTTTTTACTCCTTGTGCGACAGGTGAAGGCTCTTGTATCGTCGGTGCTGGAGCAGTACGGCAGGATAGACTTCCTGGTGAACAATGGGGGAGGTCAGTTCAGCAGCCCAGCTGAACACATGTCCTCTAAAGGCTGGAAAGCTGTGATAGACACCAACCTGACTGGAACCTTCCACTGCTGCCAGCAGGGTAAAGATGCAGGCCGCTAACACTGCTTCAGTGTGTTTGTTAAAGGTCTCAGACTGACTGTGTTGCTGTTCTGTCCTCATAGTCTACGCTGCGTGGATGAAACAGCATGGAGGTGTGATCGTCAACATCATTGCTGACATGTGGAAAGGCTTCCCGGGCATGGCGTAAGCGGCACCACCCTCCAACTTCACTCCTGAGTTTACAACTTGCACACGCCTTTTCCCTTTTTTTGTTGAAACACTGTGTCTCGTCTCCCTGACAGACACACAGGAGCAGCGAGGGCAGCGGTGGACAACTTGACAAAGAGTCTGGCCATCGAGTGGGCAGCCTCTGGAGTCAGAGTCAACTCTGTTGCACCTGTAAGTACGGGTCATAAGTTAATGTAGAGTCAGTGTTGTAGGTCTTAAAGTATGTCGTCATTTCAAGGGTATTTGTCTGGTTACAGGGCACAATCTTTTCCAAAACTGCAATGGAGAATTACAAAGAGTTTGGACCAAGTCTCTTCAAGATGTCTGTTCCATTTAGCCCTGCAAAGAGGCTGGGAGTTCCCGAAGAGGTGTGTAACCGTAGTCACACGCACAATACCCTGAGGAAGGGCACTCAGAAACTCAGAGCAGCTTTGTTATATTTAGACTTAAAATGTTGTATTTTAACCATTTAATCCTCTTTTAAGTAATACATATGCAGAACAATTTGAAAATATCAGTTGTTAATGGGACTTTAAAGTGCTTAACAAAGTTAACAAAAGTCCGAGCAACACTTTGCAAACATCTGTCATCAGTGTCACAGTATCTGTTCAGAAAAATCACCTAAATGATTCAGTCTAAATGATTTCCATCACATTTAACTGCATTATAATGGGAAGTCAAACTGAACTGATATTCTCAGTAAACATCCTATATACTTAAAGAGCACTGGATACAGAGTATGTGTGTTTGTGGCTTTGTTGCAGTGTGACAGTCAGTAGGGATGTCTCTGTGTGTCTCTGTTCAGATCTCATCAGCAGTGTGTTTCCTGCTCTCTCCCGCTGCCTCCTACATCTCTGGAGCCACCCTGAGGGTTGATGCAGGACAAAGTCTGTACCACTCAATGTGGGAGATACCCAGTACGTACAACTTTCTAACACATGCACACATTATTCTTTGCGGTACATACCAGATACTATACATTATACTAAATTCCTGTTTGTCTCCAGACCACAGTGCTTGGCCTGATGCCCCAGAGGGGGAGAACCTGGACGCTCTGAAGGACCTCCTCAACCCCAAAAGCAAACTCTAATTCACTTGAGTGGCAGGGTCTTAGCCTAATGCATAAACACATACACATGCTTGGCCAACAAGCATCATGGACATTGAGGTGCACAGGCACCTGAAGCACTGTCAAAGACACCATGGTGGCCTGCTTATAAGATGATGTGATTTATTGTGCAAAACGTGTACATAATAGTATATCTAATTAATAGCAAGTGTCTGGTTAGATTCCTGGATGATGAGCGGTGATATAAACTGTTGAAATTTATGTAGAATATTTTTTTCCAATACTTTTGTAAGTAGGTAAATAAACATACAGTGTTTTTTGACTACAAATGTCTTTACAAATGGAGAGAAAAGAGTTTCAGAGAGTTTCAAAGTCAGGAGCTACAATGTCAAAATCAAGATCACCTTTAGTTTTTTAGCTGGCACCTTGGACTCCTGCAGTGAGATGGGATAGCAAATGGTTTTTCAAACCTCTCTTTTTCTTTACTGTGGCTCACAGATGATCATCAAGAATGTATAAAGATTCAGTAATGTGTGGTGAACAGATGCTTTACATTACATCTTAATGTATGTTTCTTTGTATTATATCATGGAATATCTTTCTTTTTTAATGTTTAATGGAAAATACACAAGAAATGAAAAGGCTTTGGATAATAAAAGACTAATAAAATATTTTTTGTCACTAAATTTATATCTGTTATATATCTAAAATAATCTAGAGGCATGTTCAGAGTTAATACGTATTTACATTAGGATAGAATCTGGTCATCCTGAATAGTAATTCATATTTACAGTATATATACAGAATAATAAGAATTGTGCATTAGTAATATTGTATTTTATTTTTTAATGCTCATCAGCTACTGCCTTACATGAGCAAACTGATAGAACAACAGAACATTTTTTTTTTGTTTTTGTCTGGTACCTGCACGTGGGAATTAATGGTAATGAATTTGCAGACGGGTGGCTAAAAGAGCACTAAATATGAAGAATATAATGAAAGTTTTAGACACTAACCAAACAGGAAATATGAAAATAATGTGACAAACAAAAAAAGGTGAGAGAAACAGCAAGAGTGGAACATAATATAGAGTATAAAAACAGTTAGAGCACAAAGTATTAAAGGAAGAAATGGAAGAGATGAGGTATATGGAGATTCAGATTTGATCACACTGGTTCAAATAAGACATTGGTTTTATTGGGTAAGGTAAATTCACTAGTGTATTGTAATATAAGTGAAGAAGTTGAACATGTAATACTGCACTGTACCAAATACATATAGAGAGGGCTTATAGATTTATCTTCTGTTTATTTTCTGTATTTATTTTGTTCATAGACTAATGTAAACTTAAGTACATGCGGTTATACATCCTCTGGTACGGTAGGAGGCGGTAGGCAGCTGTAAATTCATATTGCAATAAACAGGAAGAAGAAGAAGCGGAGGAAGGTTCAGGCCAGCAGCAGAGGTCACAACAAACTATACAGGTACAGTGTGTTTGTAGATAAATCTTACATGTCTGACCCATGTTGTATCGCTCTCACACAGTGGGCATCGACACTGTGTTGAACACTACACGAAGGTGTAGATAATGCGGCTCACAACGAGCTACCTAGTGTTTCCTCTGCTAGCCAGCCAGCTAACGTAGCTAGCATTTAGTTTACCTTTGATAAACAGCGGTTCGCCTGCTCTCTGCTTTTATAAACTATTGGACTCATTATATATACCAAGGGTTTGATTTGAGCAGGTAGGAGAGTTAGCTAAGTGATCGGTTGGATTCAGGTGTCACTGATGAGACGTGTCAAATGTTAAATAACACCAGTGAACTTTAGCAGGTGAACAATCAGCACTTAAGTTAGTTTCTTTGTGTGCTTTTATTAACAGTACACAGTTAACGCCACCGACATTATTAAAACATCCGTTTAATAAGGCCAGGGGTTGAATGGACCCATGGTTTTATCAAAACTGAGAGAAATAAAACACTACACATTATAATGTGGCATTCATTGAAATGTAACATTTTATTTACAGCATTTTGGATTACATTTTATCTTTGTTATACAAGACAAAAATAATAGTAATAGTCTTTACACACCTGCTGGTAAGAAAGTCTAAGCTGTTCTAACCAAATCTAGCTGACCTTATTATTGTTAACACAAAAAAACAAACTACAGTTCTGACTCTTCAAGTGCTCATTTGTTTTGTCTAGTGAAGTGAAATAAAGTGTATCAATCAGTTTGCTTAAGGATTTGAAATAAATGATGGACCAATTATATATCAGCTATAATTTAATAATGGGGGTTGTTTATAATATATATTTCCCATTATCAGCTGATAATTTATCGTCCCCAATCATTATCATCCATCCCTATCTGTGATGTAACATTAGTGGTTGTAATTAGGTTCAATATAGATTACTTTGTATAGAAAAATGCTTATTCTCACTTTAGTGAAGAAACTTAGTTTCAGGGCCAACAGTATTAAAGTGAAATAGCCAGAATAATGTACAGTTTGTAGTATCTAATGAAAGCCTTGCTCAGAGAAATGTATTGTTTTAAAACTTTTGACTTAAATGTCTGACTTTAGACCTAAATAGTGCCGTCCTGAGATACTTATAATAATGCCTTTTTTAAAATTTATTTCTTTCCATTTTATTAAAAATAAGATAAATGACGACGAGAGTTGTGTCCTGAGAAATCCAAAATGTGTGTTGAGTCAGTGTAATGTGGAGAGACAGCAGGCGTGCTTTGACTTCCATAAGGTCAGGTCCTAAATACTTCCACCTGACGGGAGAGTTTTTCCAAATGTCTGTGCTAATTATATGCTTTGGAAAGGAAAATGAAGTTGTGTATCTTTACATCATTATTATTTAATTTAACTAAGATGACGCTCTCATGTCTCTCTCATCATTGTTTTGAATGTACGAGCCGTTTGCAAAAATAAGCAACAGCTTTGGTCAAAATGAAATCGAGGTAGAATCGGAAATACACTTTTTTGCCTTAATATTAATAACAATGTGTTATATTATATTATATAGAGTCAGCACTTATCACCTGTAGGTTGCGATCTATGCCGTGGTTCAGGTGTGGACATTTTTAAAGTAAAACTTTCCTTCTGTTGTTTGGGGGAAATATGTTTGGGCCTGGATTGAAGAGTCCTTGTGCATTAGACATGTATTATTGCGTGTCTCATATTTTCACTTTGCTCTAATTCTGAAAAAACTTGGCTTATTTCAGGCAGGCCCAATGGCACAGCTAAGGGGCAATAATTACCATTAACAGCCACTGCCAACTTGCATATATCTGTGTCTGTTTTCAGCATGGGAGGTGACCACGGGGGCCACCCAAAGCTGCCAGACTGGCGGCTGTGGAAGGTACAAGGAACACCACTGGAGGTCACACAGCAGAGGCTGGCAAGGAGGGGCCTCAAGGATCCATGGGCACGGTCAGTTTTTAAACCTATATGAAATATATCTGATCGTTTTAATAATTCAGATTTTTCTGACCCTGCTCTCTGTCTTTTGTCACTCTCCCTCTGCAGTAATGAGGCTTGGAGATATACAGGGGGTTTCGCTCGTGCTGTGACTTTGGGTGATGTTGTGCTGTGTGGATTCAAGTGGGGCTTTGCTGCCTTTACAGTTGCTCTGGCTGTAGAGTACGTCCTGTTCCCACCAAAGAAGGGTGACCACAAATGATCATCACTCTTCCTCAAGCTCAGAACATAATGGAGTCTGATACTATAATGTATTTTCTGTTTATTAAATGTTTTTTTTGTGATCACCCCATGGCTTCCCTTATTGCTCTTAAACATTTAAACCCTAACCAACTTGACTTTTCACTAATGTTTATTGATATAATAACTTATATCTCCCTTAAAGATAAACTCCAGACATGCATTAAGACATACAAACAGTCTGTTTGGAACAATAATGTGTGTCAGATGTGGAAAAAAAACATAATTTCCACATTTCTTAAAAAGTCATCACTACCTCTACCCCATTAAAAATTCCAAAGTCTCTGAATATACAAATTTGGTTCATTTCTAATTATTTCCTGCTGGACACAAGATGTCTCCTCCTTCAGTGTGAAGTCCATTCTCAGTGTATGTGCACAGGTTCAAGTTTCTATATCACAGTGTATAAGTTGAATACTGGACCGGGACTGACTTCCAAACTATTTGTGATGTCACAAATCATGCTCATAGGCCCTGCCCCTTAAAAATCAGATTTTCAGTGAGCACAGATAAACTTTGCACTTGTGAAAACATCCTTCTAGTGTCAAACTGTACATACATCACTCTGCACAGTGAAGAACATTCAACTGTAGGAACAAGAAAGTGGAGGGGGGCTTCAACTGTGTCGTTGCTGAGATGAAGGTGAAAATGGAACCCCATATTAGTCCTGCTTCCTCTTCCTGCCCAATTTCCTGAGGCATAGTTTCAAGCATTTTACTGTCAGTATTACAAAAACCAACACTACAGTAGCCAGTAGCGCTATTACATCCAGGCAGAAGTACTGGAGCCAGTTGAGGTCATGGACAGCAGGTCTGAGATGTTTTGCTCCTTTGTGCCGCATCACAAATTCTGTCCAAAACACTGAAAGATCCAGTGGGTCAACTGGACGGTCTTTATGGAGAGTTGACAGCTTCTGCACATTCTCTTTATACCTGGACATGGAGAAGAGTTTAACAGTACAACATAAGTATTTAGTATGTAAAGCGGATGTCAAAACTTCTTTTATACTTATAATTGGCTCCAAGATATAAGGAGCTTCTGTTAAATGACCTTCTGACCCCTTACCTGGTGTCATTGATGATGTCATTCAGCCCCTGAAGAAGGCTCTCTGTAGTGATCGAAAAAATATCCAACACCACTCCCGCTCCTTTGCTCGCCAGCTTCTGCGCGTTGTCCGGCTGGTCCCCGGAAATTGGTACCATCACCATTGGAACAGCGTGACACAGTCCCTCAAAGAGACCATGCGAGCCAGCGTGAGTGATGAAAGCCCGAGCTCCAGGATGTGCTAACACACAACACACACACAGGAAGATGGCTGATGTTATGGTATGTGACACATGACCTGTCAGTTCTGAGTAGTTTGTGTTTACAGACCTAGTAGGTCATTCTGAGGCACCCATTCCATCATCTTCACATTTTCCGGGACACCAGCAGGAACCTGCCCAGTGTACCGCCATATCACCTATCAAAAGAAGTGTTAATATTGCTTTTTGGTTATTGCATTGATGTATGAATTGCATTTGAGATTAATGTACCTTCTGTTGAATCTGTCTGAAGGCTTCTAGGAAGACGGCGGTTGTCTCTTCTGGCATATCTGACACCATGGTGCCCAGAGTGAACACTATAAACCCATGCTCTCCTGACACCCAGGACTTCAAATCCTGCAAACACACACACACAGAGGACCTGGCATTCATTTCTCTTACACTATCTCTCCATCTCCCTGCATTAAAAAGGCAGGGTGAGGAGGAAGTCAGAGATAATATAAATTAACTAAATGTTTTTTCATCAGAACCAAAAACACATGGTCTCACTTCAGGCAGAGGATTTCTCATGTTGCAGTTGATTCCGCCAACCTGTACCATATTAGGCATGAGAGGGCGTGGGACCTCCAGTATGGCGTCAGTCCTGTTTAAATGCAGTATCACAACATATCTGAATATGAGACAAACAATCTAGTGTCTTTTTTCTCTCTGTGTGATTTTGTGGCAAATACTTCTACAAGCTAGGTTAACGTGTATTCTTCTTCCAAAAAATCAATAGGCAGCCTTTGTACCTCAGCAGCCAGATGGCAGATTCTGACAGCACTTCAGCAATTCCCACCTCCTCTCCCAGGAACTGATAAGCTATGTGGTCAAAGTGCCAATACAGCACTCGGCACATCAGCGGCTCCAGTAGAGCCACCTGTAGGTCAGAGGCATCACAGAACAATGAACAGTTTCACAAAGGAAGGCGTTAGTGCCTGCTTGGCAAAAGAGTTGAATTTTAGTTACATTTTAACTGAGCTGGAACTGAAGTCCAAGCTTAACTGGGTCATCGTTACTTACATTGTCACACTTATGACCTGGAATCACACAAATACCTATTTCTGTAGAATGATGTGACAAATAGCTAAATAAATTGGAAATATTAAGTAAAGGGATTAGTTAATCTGAGGTTCACAGCAGAGTTCATTTTACAGAATAAAACATAGCCTTCCTTCATTGCATGCACATGCACCCGCACACGCGTGCTCACCAAAGTGTTGATAGTCCTCTGTTTGAAGCTCATTTTATCTGTGTATCCGGTGAAGAAGCGAGGCACGTATGAGGGCGGGGAGGGGCAGCCTGCAGACTTCACATCCAGGGAACATGGAATTCCTCTCAGCAGATTAACAGTGGGGACACCTGACAGTGATTTAATGATGACCGGTGAGAAACTGTACAGACTAGTAAGGACACAGATAAAGTGTGGCAGAACTTACCAAATTTCCGAGCTATTAAGGAGCCTGTGGGCACCATGGGATCTGTTAAGACGGCATCAAAGCCCTGCAAGGTGAAAATATACAAAGGAAAAAGTGAATCTTAAACAGTAGGCACTAATAACGCACCTCCTATTTCATACACTCATGCACTTATTATACAGAAGATAAGAAGCATGTGACAGCTCATTTTTTCAGTCCAACTCAGTGGTGGAAAGCAAGTACATTACTTGATGCTACGCTCTACTAGCCTGGAAAACAGACAAATCTGCTGAGCTCATGTTGGATTTGCTCAATTTGTTTCGCTCTTACTTCTGTATTAGTCAGGCAATGCCAGGTTATGATAAAAAATGCAGTTCAAAAATGAACCAGAAAAGTTTGCATTTGCAGATTAGTCTTGAAATTGTTATACCTTTGATTCTACCACGATTATATGATCGCTATAGTTACTTTGTAGATTTGACATCAGAACATACAGTCTGATAAACTTCTACATACAATGCATTGTCAAAGATTAAACTGCTGGTTTCTAACATTTAATCTTTCTTATGTTAAACTGCTTTGAACATTGGGTGATATTTTGTCTTTTCTGCTTCTGTGTGAAACAGCTGATTGTCGGCTTCGCAGCAGTTGCTGAATGCTACCCAGGGGGAAGTTGTATGAGACTCAGCCTTCAGCGCTTTTAGTCTCAGCAGACAGAGGCAGACAGGGAAACTCCCTGGAAAGAAAGATACAATGAACAACTGTGCAACTGAGCACCTGTGTATCAAACGAGGGTCGAATGTTACTCTCTGAAGATGATGAAATGCTCTGTGACAAATGAGACTGTATGTAGAAATATGGATACTGAACTTCATTCTAGGTGTTCTCTTGTCTGCAAGTGGGGAATTCATTTGCAAATGTTCAAATGAATATGCACATTAGACCTTGGACCCTCAATTTTGTCTCAAGGAATCCTCTCGGAGTCAATTTTTTATTTTTAGGTTTGAGGATAAAAAAAAGTCTTCATAGTCAGTCACAATAGACATTTAGACATTATTTCACTGTGTCAGTAACTTGCTTCGCTTTTATTTTATAAAACAGGCATTGTGCAGGGAAATATTCTGTTGACACAATCACAGGTCTTTCCTGTTAATCTTGGTGACCTTTGTCTGCAGGTTTTAGAATAGTCTCTCTAATATGAGAAACACATTGAGCCTTGAGCCGTCATTTACTCAAAATTAAATTAAATAATCAATAAGCTGGTGAAGCACCCACTGTTTTGATACAATTTTAGTACCTCAAGCCTGGGAGGTGATTGGCAGAGTGTAGACAGTGGTCATTGCAAAATTATACAAAGAAACTGCCTCTGCCAAAATAAGGACGCATAAAAATAGTGACACATGTACTAATCAGTAAAGGATGACATCCAGAATAACAAACTAAAAGGGGGGAGCAGACTGTGCTCCTGGTGCCTGATCCTGCGGACCTATTTACTTATTCTCTCAAATAAAAGAAGTTGAAGACTACACTTCCTTTAAGGTCCTTTCTCAAACCAAGAACACAACAACACCCAATGCAGTCCACTAATATTAGCAATCTAATAATGTCATATAATAATATATCAGTCACAGTGTACTTTTGCAGTACTTTGCATAAATTAGGGATGTAAGGACTTCTTCTACCACTGTCCCAGCTTCAGTAGATACAGGGGTTGTATACAATAAATCACAGTTTACAGTACAATACACTCCAATACATTAACAGCCCCAAAAGGTAGGTCAAGAGTAGTAGATGCAGTCTAAACTAATGCCTCACAAATTTAGTATTCAAAGTTAAAATGTAATGCTATTGTATTGAATTCTATTGGATTTTACACCTGATCCTGATGTTGTGTCCAACCTCTGTCTTTGTACTCACCTGCTGTGCCAGATGTGAGATGAGACTGGCATTGAACAGCAGGCTTTCCGCCGTGGTGTGGATAAAGTTTGTAATTCTCTGCATTTGTGAGAATCGTTTCCTTATCTTCTCCACGAAAGGCTGTGCAGATTTCTTCATTATGTCCTTGTGTGAGGACATGACGAAATCAATAAAAGCCTTTTCATAAGGAACAGGATAGGTCACAGTGTCGTAGTGTTTCCCTGGACCCATCCGTACGCTAATCTCTGGTATCACCACAGTGACCTGGTGTCCACGCCGACCCATTTCTTGGGCAAGGGCCTTTATACCCACCCAGTGACTCCCATCCATGGGGACCACCAGCAATTTCCCCACAAAACCTGAGGAAGCAGAGTTGCTTGCAGGAACTGTGTTGGTGCCTTCAGCTTCTTCTGCCTTCACCTTCTTCTCTGGCCTGGGGTTTTCTGCCACAGTCCCCCTACTCTTATCTACAGCCCCATTCACCTGCACGTCCGTGTTTAGCAGCAGGAGCACAAAAAAAACAGCTTTCCACATTGTTGTCTGTCCTCCACGTCTACAGCTCACTGAATCCAATACAGACTAAAACGTGGGACAAAGTGAGGTTTCCCTCTTATACCCTTATGAATGCTCCTGTAAACCACCCTCCCCCCTACCTACCTTCAGGCTCCTCTGTGTGAGCTGTTGAAATTCCTCTGTGAATTAGCATGCAGGGTTGTGTGTGTTCAAAGTCCTCACTTAAACAAGAGCGACAATTGCAGTACTAGCAAATATGGGACATTCAGCGATTCAGTTACAGTGTAATTAGATTTACTGATATCAATGACAGCACACAATCACAACTGAGACTGCACCTGAGGGACTGGGGGGGAAATCAGTGGGGGAAACAGCAGAGAGTAAGGATTTCTGTCACAACTTTGCAATGGTCATGTGGCTTGAAGGCAGCGGTGACCCCGATGAAGACCGCTTGTTGAGTTGCTCCGACAGTAAAGTTGTTCTTTATTCTGCAAGTGTTGCTGGAGTTTTGATTTTTTCAAACACTAGTGTTTGTTTTTATATGCATTGTATTGTATTGCATTGTATTCTCCACTTTTATAAAGTACTGCACAGTTTAAACCTGTTTACCTGCTCTGCATTGTTGTACAATCCAGTTCATACACAATGGAGAGACGTTAATCCCTTTCACAGAAAGAAATATCCCATGCCTGCCTACATCAAACCTGTAGATTTGTGATCCAGTATGTCAGAAAATGTAACGATGGTGCAATGACCATGAGATACAGAAGCAGTTGTTTTCCTTCTTCTTGTCCTGCATTTGCCTTTTCACAGCAGACATTTTGACTTGTCGTGTTAGGAAAATCCCACGTGTGGCTCTGTTATATTTAAGTGTCTCTGTGTGAGTCATGACAGTGAGTCAGCATATCACCCTAACCACGCTACCAGGAACCTTAAAATGAAGCAGCTAAATGGAATTCAGCCATATTTTTTAGACCTGTGCTTTTCAATCTGTCAAATCACCCGCGTAGCCATAATCATAAAACATCTTAAAATAAGAGTAAAAAACATCATTGATCTTCAGATCACTTGTTGCATTGGTTCTTGCACATATTATATCCCACAGGCGCTCCTAAATTAATATTTATGGCTATGCTACTGTGTCAAATGACCAAATGTTTGCTGGCCTATTGCACTCATATATCCCAATAAACTGTGCTTCATTAAATTACCACAACGGACGTATAGAGAAGCCGGGACCAGGTGGTGTCTCTGTCTATGTCAGTGACAGTTTTAACATGAAGATTGTTTATAATATATGTATGTTTGGATTTTACACAACAATATGACACAATATGACACTTGAGTTAAAATTATCTGCTTCTTGAATGTTTTTTTATTTAACCAGCAAGTGTCTTCTTGACTCACAGAGAGCGATGTGGACAAAACGGGAGCACAGAGCTAACAAAGAGAGACAACACTCACATAACGTTACAGTATAACAGCACAATAAGGCTGGGAGGCATAAAGGACAGAGACTGCAGTCAAACAGTGCGTTACTCATTAAACCTGCTATTAACATGGTGCTAAAGTCATTAAAACCTGCTTAAAAGTGTGGTAAGCAATTAAACCCTGCCTTTACTTTTTTAAGGGGTGTGTAAGGTCACTTTCTACCATTCAGCGGTCGTCCAGTTGGTGGCGCCACTGTGTGGGATTAAAAACAGTAGAAGAAGAATCCACAAGTTGCTCGATGGAGAGTCTTCTTCCGCCGCGCGCATGTTCAAATTGATCCTCGAGCTCACAACAACACCCGGGGTCCGCGAGCTCACCGGGGCACGAGCCAATATGTTCACAAGTAAGCGCCTCGCGACGTTAGTTTGAGTTAGGTGTCCGTTGAAGCCGTTATGAACCGGTCAAATCCCGTTAACGGTGATCGGTCTGAGTCGAAGTAAGTCGCAGCTCTAACGTTAGAGGCTCTAACTCAGAGCTGGTCCAGGATCAGCCTTCAGTTTAGTGTTTATTATGGTCTGGCTAGCTTAGCCTATATGCTAAACCTAGCTAACTAAACGACAGTGATATTTAAGTGTATATATTTAGTGTGTACACCGGGAGCTGTACGTTAACGTTAACGTTAATGTTAAGTTAGTTCATAAAGGATCAGGGCCTCAGACCGACACGGATCGATGTATCAGTCGGTGTTCGATTGATTTAGTTTGGGAATATTCAACACCGGAACAGCAGCTAATCGATAAGCACCTCAAGTGCTCTAACTTACATAAGTTACCAAACGTTATCTGTTCTTGAGGCCCTGAGTAATCAGTTGATATTGTACTTAACGTTACATGATGCATATTCCTATATAAAGTGCCGTTTAATCACATGACCACAGACTACTTGACACACAGTAAGCTTGTGGGAAACGTAGTGTTTCATCATAGTACTGCTTTCCTTTCCACTCTTTGATTATCTATCATTAAAATGGTTTGTGCTCAAATTGCAGGCCTGCGACTGACAGTGGGTGTGAAGCAGATGACTTGGAGATGTTCGTTCATACATCGTCCATAAGAGTAGAATATTATAGGTGATTATATGAACGATTTCAGCCTGTGACTTCAGTTAAATTGTGAAATAAGATGAAGCACCTTAGAGATCACATGCCTGTGTATGACATTTTATAGGTGCTTTATCACAGATAGTCGCTATCGCTCTCTCTCACAGATCATTTCAGTATTGTGTGAAGTGGGAAAGACCCATGTCTCCCCGACGCTCCTCCAGACTAACAAAGGCCTCCAAGAAGAGCCCCCAGAGAAGCCCCAGCCCAAACGAAGAAGTTACCCAGGGCAGGCTGGGGGGTAAGAGGCAGAGGATAGGGTTGAGGAAGACCAAAGCTAGTGACAGCGCAGGGAGCGACCGTGACATCATCGACATCATCGACAGTACAGATGATGCTGAACATGTTGAGGAAGATGAAGGGCAGTTTGTAGAGGTGGCTGATGAAGGAGTGGAAGAGTCAGATGACCAATCCGTCACCAGCAGCATTGCTTCCGGTCCTTCCCTCCGACACAACGACACGCCCAAGACAGCGAGGCCCTCGCAGGGCGTGTGCTCAGCCTGCCGCAAGCTTTACCAGAAGGCAAAGAAGATAAAAACACCACTTAAAAATAAACTCTCAGACAATGGTGAGTGTGCACAGTCTAATGTCTGTGTGGGGAAATGTGGTTGCTGCTACGGCAAATTCATTTTATTTAAATGTTTTGCCAATTTCACACCTCAGCGTTTTGATGTAATCCCACGCTCACACCGTCTCCTCCTCCGTCGGAGGAAGCCACTGCTAGCTGTGATTCAGTGCACACAAGCATCCTAACATGTTCGACCCCTTCTGTCTGGTTTGTTCTGTAGACCCCAAGTCCCTCACATGTGACCAGTGGGTCCTGATCAAGGACTGGAGACCGAGGAGGCTGCCTAATGCGAGAGGGTAAGAAGAGGTGCTTGTGTGTATGGAGTAGTGGCTCTAAGGTGGACAGCAGTAGCCAAGCAGACCCATGTGCTGTCAGGTGATTATAGCCGCACCTCTCTGTTTTGTCAGGAAGCTTTTGACCCATGTACAACTGGTGAAGAAAAGACTC
The DNA here is from genome assembly GCF_004916995.1 of Morone saxatilis. Lineage (NCBI taxonomy): Eukaryota > Metazoa > Chordata > Actinopteri > Moronidae > Morone > Morone saxatilis. The sequence continues at coordinate 18,960,950 of NW_023339796.1, read as the reverse complement.
AAGAACGGCGCAAAGCGAATCGAGCAATGTGTGGGAGAGCATGAATCGTCAGCCTGCTCGAGGCCACACGCTTTCCTTCAGAGGTAATGTATCTGTACGCATAACACACATTCCCTGCAGTGGCAAAGGCGATCAGTAAGCTGATATATATCGGCTGATATTGGCAGATTTGTTATCCGATATGCGCTGGTATGAAAACAGTTTTTTTCCAGTATATAATTCAGGAAAAATGCATGGTAATATATTGGTGCCAATGCAAAGTTTATCCAGCAGCGTGCGTTGTGATTTACAATATTGTGACAAGCAGCACAGAGTAAGGGAGAAGCAGTTCTCAGCAAAGTCAACTGGAATTGGTTGACAATGTATATTTTAAATTATTTAATGTTAAATGTTAAAGAATATTTAATTTTAACATTCTTCAATAAAGTTATCTGTTATTGTTATTTGAATGCCATTGCATATTGGTGCAAAACCGGTGCACAATCCACATAAAACAGGTTACTTTCAAAACTTTACTATTGCGGCTGCCAAATTGGTAATCAGTACATTGTCCCCTCTAACATCAATCTCAAAAATCCCATATCGACTCCACTGTCATCAAAAATGACCTCAACATGCTGCGTTTTCTGTCTCAGGAACCTTAGGCGGCGTGTCAGAGTTCCACTGAAAAGGGGGAGGAGGAAGAACAGGAGGAAGAGGGCACGAGAGGATTCTCAGGGTCCTCGTGTCGCCAAGCAGCAGCGTCTCCACAGCAACAATCGCCGCCAACACAGCAGTATTGGTCTTCACCCGACCACTGGTCACAGTAGCAGTGCTGGTTTTGAGGAGTGGAGCGACCAAGACGTGGACAGTCCAGAAGAAACAGATCAGACCATTGAGTTGATTCCCTCCGAAGTTACCCTGGAAACCACCAAACCCAGAGACGTCCCAACCAAGCAGAAAGAACAAAAGAAGACTTGTGGATTCAGAGACTTGCTCTTCCAGTTGCGTGGCAACAGCAGCATGATCGTGAGAGAAACCCGTTAGCGAGGCGACTCCTGACTTTTTTTTTTAAAGCAGTTTACAGTTTCACCACTACAGCGGTAAAAAGTGCTGATGCAGCTTTTATTTGTTCGTTTTTTGTTATGTTCAGTGTTGTTTAAGTCGGGCTGTTGTTCTGTTCTGAATACCGGTCTGTAATTATTAATTGTTGTCATTTATATGGAGTCGTATACCTATTTATTGAAGTCAAATCTCTATCTGAGTTTAGTGGCAAAGTTCTCCTGCAGCTCCAAATACTTGCACGTTATTTATTTTTTCATAAATTTCTAAATGGCATTTATTTAAAGTTTCATACAACAGGATAACTGAATAAATGTGTTTTTACGTTAATGCTTTTTTTTATAACTGTAAGCCATGACCCCTATGACAGATTTAAAATTCCCATCTCCTGTACACACAAAAAAGTGACAATATGAAGTACGGTGTACTTCAGTCATATTTATATATATATATATATATATTCCTGTACTCAGAAAGGCAAAGAATGAATGAATATTTTAAGTGACAGTCTGAAGTCCAACAGCATATGATTGTGTCATTTCCTCTTGGTATAAATAATAAGGTATGTTGAAAAAAGAAAAAACTAGAAACACTATAAGGATTTGTAATATAGCTGTGGTTCTCAGCCTGGGTTCCAGTGGGTTCTGGGCACCTGCTCAAGGAACCATGGGGGTCTACAGAAAAATGGGGAAAATATTTTAATTTCAATATGTCACTGACTAAAAGTTAGCTCAATGAGAGAATGTATAAGAATTACCATTCTGTTCATAGGTTTCACAGCATAGACAGTTACAGAACCCCTGAGACAACATCTTATCAAATACAGGTCCACGACCTGATGTGCATCAGTTTGGGGGTCCTTGACGCAATAAGTGGGCATTTACCAAGAATAGTACATGAATGAATATTTCCTGATGACTGTTTGTGGAGAGGAGTTCTGTAAACACAGTGAAGAGATTTGGTTTATTTAGACTCTTCTTCTGGTCTGTAGTATGTGCAGTGTAAAACCCTTTCTCTAAACTCCCACATGGTGGCGCCACCTCCTGAAGGATTTAGCACTCCAGCTACAGTATATCAGCCCAATGCATTTTTATATAGGACAGTTTGACTTATTCCATCACCGGTGTAATTAATAACATTAACAATCATTAACTGAGGCAGTATGCACAATGACTAACGCAGTCTTTAGTGAATGGAATTATTTACACCTTTAAAAAAAAAAAAAAAAGCTCAGCAGCACAACCCCAGTTAATAGTCAGTTCTGGCGTCTGTTTCAAGAATGTTTACCAAGTTATCTGCACCATTTTGCTGAAGATAAACGGGAATGGGTCTTACACACCAGTCAGTTTTCCACAGGTTTACACAGCAGTGTTATTTTTGAGATGTTTCTGCTGATACCAGTATATGTGGAGGAAGGGTGGGGAAAATGAGAGAGAGATAAGGGTCCAGTCTTGATGGTTTGACTGTGTTTTTTTGGGGGGGTGGGTGCTGCTGTTTACTTATGGGAGAGGATGGGGATTTACCGTCAGAACTGCCTTTGCCAAGCCAGGAAATGTGTCTGCTGACAGACTCGGCATCGCACATGTGGAAGTAGAATATGGAGTTAAATCTAATTTAACCTTTTCACACTCCATTTGGATGTAAGCAGTGTACTACCTCAACATTCACTACAGTGGGTGCTCTGATTGGCCAGACTCCTGCCGACGCATAGCAACTGGCCAATCAGAGCTCTAGCTGTTGCTCTGTGCTGCTTTACACATTATTAAATTAAAACGGCCATGAAAAGGAAACTGTAAATGTTAAAGTTGGAAGCAAAGAAATTGTGAAATGGAATTTGGTAGACACATCTGTAAGTTAAAATGGAATTTAAACGATTTAAATTTGCTATCTTGTTTTAAAATTCAATAATGTGTTCATTTAAAGACAGAATGAGGAAAATTATTAACTTGCAAATTGAATCCTCTTTTATTTTTAAAAAATTATTTTAAATTTGTCAATTGATTTATGTATTCTGTTAAACACTACTACACTCCAGGTTCACACTCCATAATGGGAGTCTCCAGAGGAATGTGCTCCTGCTCGCACTGATGTTAAAGCATTGCTGTTATTATGCTCTCAGGATGGCAACACACTAATATCACAAACACACACTCACGGTTCACTGACAGTGAAAGATCAGAGAGAGTCTTACAGCGTTGCCAGTTCAGAGCAGATAATCATCTCCCATTCACCTACAGAATACCACGTTCCTTGTCCTCCTCCGCCTGCGTCTCTGTGTCTCCATCTCATGCAGGTTCGTGCATACATCGGCATACATATAAGACTGACGCAAATACAAGTATATTCACACCCCAGTGAGAGCTGAAACTCCTGCTAATGGAGCCTGGAGTCTGGAGAGATATTGTCACACACACACACACTTTACATTGTCTGTTTCTCATCGGCAGCCTTTCCTATTGCCTATTGCCTATAGATCTGATAATCACAAACCAGAGGTCTCAGGCCAAAACAATTCAAGCAGTGCACACACACACAACACAGTATCCTGTGATAGAACCACTATCAGCACCTGACACCTCGAAAACAGGAAAAACGTTTCAGCAGTAACACAGATGTGTTGGAGTGTTTGGAGGAGGAGCATGAACACAACTATATAACCCCTGTAGACCGAAACCTCAACTTCACTCCGCTGAGAAAGGAGAGGGGACTGCCTCCATCATGTCTTACTATGAGGTAAGGTTGTTTGTTTGTCTAGTCGCAATTCTCAATCTGTGTTTAGGATGTTGCTTTTTCCTTTCCTTCCTCGCTCTGTGACCTTCATCATCATCATCTACCATCTGTCTGCAGCATATCGTCTTTGACTACAATGACACAGGATCAGGTTCTGGTTCTGGTGACATGGGGAGCGATCTTGAGGAGCCTTGTGATGTGGCGCACATAATGACTGCTGACCTGCAGCAGGTGTTCTTGCCTGTGGTCTTCACGCTCATCTTCACCCTGGGCATCACCGGAAACGGCCTGGTCGTCATAGTGTTGGGCTGCCAACGCAGGTGAGAGGATGTGTGAAGTTATTGGTGGTTTATTCGCTTCCAGTGAATCTATGTGTGTCTTAATGATTGAATTTCCTCTCTTGTGTTTGTCCACAGGTCAAAGTGCAGTCTCACAGACCGGTACCGCCTCCACCTGTCAGCTGCTGATCTCCTCTTTGTCCTGGCACTACCGTTCTGGGCCGTGGAGGCAGCCCTGTCTGACTGGCGCTTCGGAGCGGCCACCTGCATCGGTGTGCACGTTATCTACACCGTCAACCTGTACGGCAGCGTGCTCATCCTGGCATTCATCAGCCTGGACCGCTACCTGGCAGTGGTCCGAGCCACGGACACTAACACCGGTGGGCTGAGGCAGCTGCTGGCACACAGACTGGTTTATGTGGGTAAGTGTCGAATAGACTGATTTCTGCTGATGCAACCATTCACTCTTCTTCTTTCTTACTTCTAACTCCCACAGTCCCTTACTTCTTTTCATCTTCTTCTCTCCCTGCAGGTGCCTGGCTGCCTGCTGGCCTCCTGGCAGTGCCTGACTTGATATTTGCCCGGACTCAAGAAGGAGGAGAAGGGGCCACTCTGTGCCAGCGATTCTACCCAGAAGCCAATGCTCCTCTCTGGGTTGCAGTCTTCCACCTCCAGCTGGTCCTGGTGGGTCTGGTGATCCCAGGCCTGGTCCTCCTGGTGTGCTATTGCGTCATTGTCACCAGACTGACCCGAGGCCCTCTGGGAGGCCAGAGGCAGAAGCGGCGTGCGGTAAGGACCACCATCGCGTTGGTTCTCTGCTTCTTCGTGTGCTGGCTGCCCTATGGAGCGGGCATCTCTGTGGATGCTCTGCTGCGCCTGGAGATCCTGCCCCGCAGCTGCAGCCTAGAGAACGTCCTGCGCGTGTGGCTGGCGGTGGCTGAGCCCATGGCATTTGCTCACTGCTGCCTGAACCCGCTGCTGTACGCCTTCCTGGGGGCTGGGTTCAAGAGTTCAGCCCGCAGAGCCCTCACACTGAGCCGGGCCTCCAGTTTGAAGATTCTACCACGAAGACGCCCCGGGGCCTCTACGACCACAGAGTCCGAGTCCTCCAGTTTACATTCCAGCTAGTGTTTGCTTGTGTTGTAAAAATGTGTATATACTGTGTATTTCTGTGTGTGTGTGTGTGTGTGTGTAAGGACACTTACATAAAGTATCTGAGAAAGTAAGGACACAGTCTGCTGGCCCATGACTTGTCTCTCCCTCACCGTTGGGTTTCTCTTGTAAATACTGTTATTAGATTTGTTTTCAGTGCTGCTGTACTTGTTGTAAATGTTTGTAATAAAATATAAAATATGCCCACATTTGTGCCAATGCCTTTTCTTCTTGTTTCTTTCTTCCTGTGTGAAACAGTGTGAATTCCTGCCTTGTACTTTGATCAGTTAACCACAGCTAATGGGTGACACAGATATCATTAAGACCCAAATAATTCGCCAGTCCACCAGGCAGGCTAATGAGACTGCAGATGAAGATGAAGGCATTTCAGCTTTATCACAGAAAACACATTAGAAATGGACAGGAAAGGTGGAATAGGAACAAGCCTGAATCAAATCTATTTGGTCTCATACATGCTTTAATTGTCAGCTGACAAGCTGCCAGCTATTGTGTGAGGCTGTAAATAATGACTGTTTTTGGACATAGTTGCATTAGACTTCTCGTTGGGTGTGGGATGGTGGGTTACAGATAAAGGTTGTTTGGAAAAAGTGTTGAAATCAGTTGGCATTGCGGGGTGCGCTCTCCTAATCTTTATTAGCATCAGCTTGTGTCCTTTTGTATTGATTCATAATCACTCAGCCACATGCCTTCTGTATCCACTGATCCGGAGCATTTCACGGTTCTGTTGAGAAATGAAACTGTGCTTTTAAAAATGTGACGTGTGATAGCCAGGTGTATCTGAGTCACACGCATGAGTGTGTTTGTGGATGTGTTTGTGTCAGTGCTTTGGAGGTGGAGGTTAGATTTATGTTGATGATATAAACAGTTTGCTTCTTCTACGTGAGAGAGAAGGGAGCATGAAGGGGTCAATAGGTCCATTTTTCCAGTACTTTGATGCACACACACACTCAAACACAAAGTGCTTCCCACATGCCTACTTCCACCTGGAAGTGAGAGAAACAGAAGCTGGAAGTTTACTGTGTCCTGTTTCCTGGAGCGAAGAGGAGGAGGATGAAGAAGATAGTTGTGAGAGAAACGTAAAGGAAGAATACAGTAAGTCAGCACCACAATGAAGGGTTGACTCTGTGTGAGTAACAGTGTTCATCACTGTAACTGCATCCTGTCCTCTGCTTGTGTGGCTTTATATACAGAGTGTTTGTAAAATCAGTACATTCACAGTGTAGAAAGATATTGTTCAGATTACCTATACGTAGATTTGGTCCACTCTCTCTCTTTCTATCTGACTCTCTCTCTGTCTCTCCATCTCTCTCTATCTGTCTCTCTCTCTCTCTCCTTCTTTCTGTAGCTCTCTATCAATTTCAGTTTTAATCTAATATGTCAAAGCATTAAAAATTTGAAAACAACAAACACAAATTAATAGTTAAATACAAAGAAAACAGGCCATAAAGAATACATTTGATACAAATAATCATTAAATACAATACAATAAGTAGAATACAGTACTACAGAGAACAAGAAAAAAAATACTAATAAACAGAACAGTGTGTGTGTGTGTGTGGTTGTGCTTGTGTGTGTGGTGTGTGTGTGCGTGGCGTGTGTTGTGTTCTATATGTAACAACAGAGGTATTTCGAAAGTGATACCATTCGGTCAATATACTTTTCTGTGTCTGTCCCCTTGCAGTCATCATACTTGTGCAGCTATATTGCTGCTGATGTCCCCTCTCCTAATATAATGCCTATTGGGTTTTCATCTTGTCACTGGAACTTGACTTCTAAGTCTGGCAATTATTGTATTAAATTTATCTAAAGTTCCTCCAATCCTCGATACTCATAAATTTAACATTTTAAGAGAGCGCTCATTCTCTTTCTCAAGCTACTGTCTGTGCAGGTGACCAGACTCTTTCTTCTCTTGGTAGGCCAGGAACTTTCTGTCACCCCTTCCTCTATTCTGTGTTCTGGTCAGACTGTCCTCTGATGTGTGTCGTGTCGGTGTTGTGCGTGTGTTCCACAGTACAGTAGTCTATTATGTTAATTTCGGTTTACCCTGATGTAGTGGTCTGGAACTCAGTCGCTTGTCTGAGGTGAACATTATTCAGCCGTGTTATTCATGATCAGGTATCCTCAAGACCATACTGTCAGAAGGGACTGGTTTTTGGGGCGTCAGCTCTTTTGGTTGTCAGTGGCCTGAACTTCTCAGTGTGTCTTGGGTCTGCATTTTCAGAATGTACCGATTAGGTTCATGCCTCACGTGCCAGACGCAACAGTTAGCATGACGCACTCGGATAATATGACGGCTGTGATCGTAGAAAGATACTGCAGGGGTTACTGAGAATCTGGTGGGCCTTCTTTTTGGCATGGTCATCATTGGTGTTTCTGTTTTTCATGCATTTCTTAAAGCTTCCTTACATCGGACCCTAGTCATCTTGACTATAGTCATACTTGCTTCATTGGGTTCCATACTAGCATAATGGTCCATTTATTATAGTGTTTTATACTGATATGTTGATGATGAGTCTGTCTGCCCTGAATGACGCTCTCCTCTCGACTTTTTTGTATCGCAGTGAAGAATGATCTATGGTTCTCTTCTCTCCTCTCTCCATTCTCAACACACTGATTATGATTATTCTAACAATAAACACTTCACTTCTCTTCTACTTTCTAGAGCTATTCATAAAACTAGTGAAGAGACTTTCTACAGCTTCTTTTAAGTCGAAAATCAAGCAGTAGTGCTAAAAAACCTCAAAGCACTGGAGGCACGTTCTGGACTACCAATCTCAGAGGACATTCTGCTATTCAAGAAATGTATATATATAAACTTTTCAGTTTTACAACATGAAGGATAACACACTGAAAACCAGTACCCCTATCGTTGGATTGACCAGGCTATAAGGGTCGTATTATTCTTGAATGTTGAAGTATATCAAAACAGACAGTCAGCATCTGTAAAAGTATCCGCGACCTGATGTTATCGTATTATTTTAGATTTAGAATGATACAAATTATCCATTAAATTTTAATGGACTTATCTCCTTATTATTTCTACATTTGTATTCTATTAGAATGAGTTTTTTTTTATTTTGTTACTTTTTGTTTTTTAGTCATAATTCATATTACACCCTATTCTAGACTCTGTCCCTATTTCCTTAGCACCAACAACGTAATTCTTTAAATTTCTTTAAAGTATATCTTCCTTATCTGAAATGATCTAACATTCAATAATTTCGTCATATGACTATTAATTAAATTTGCTTCTGATTTTAACGGTTTACATGCTCTCCGGCTCTAGTTTTATTTTCATTAATATTCTCTTATTATATTCATGCTTTTCTTTATATCTATTATCATACTTATGCTATACATTCCTACATTTATTTACTTGTGTTAGATATTGCAATCGTAAGCATTTATTAGTATCATTTACATTGTGTGAGTAGCAACAACCTGTTCTAAAACAAAATTCCCCTGGGGATACAATAAGATTTCTGATCCTGAACTACTGAAACTGATCAAACATATGTTAGAACCAAATCTTGTTGGATTAATTTACATTTTAGAATTATGTGTACTGTCTGTATGTTTATCATCTGTTCCTTGTTCAGCTAAGGAGATGTTAATTTAATTGGCGGTGAAGATCATCTATACTTTTCACTAAACATCATCTAGGACATCATTATTAATGTTATATTACCTTGAATATGTCCAACATTTTTTATGGTTTTTTATAGCCAAATTCATGAAAACTAAAATGACATTCCCATCAACCTCAAACTGCACTTTGGTGTAGATTATGTTATATATGACAAATATTATTCGTCTTGGCCGTAGATACAGACATGCTGCTCTACAAAAAGGACACGCTTTGGATACGTCTTTGTACCCTGCGCTATAAGAGCGTTAAACTCACAGACAAATTCACAATGTCACTCCAACGAACAGCTTGTGGTTTCTTCTTCTCCTTCTCTCTTTGTACGGAACGTTACCGCAGTAACATTCACT
>NW_023339796.1:18940945-18951632 GCF_004916995.1 Morone saxatilis | reverse complement strand
ATAATCGAAACTGGAAAAACGTTTTCCTGCGTTTAACAGACTGTCTGTAGGAGTGTTTGGAGGAGCATGGACACACCTATAACACAACCAAACACCCTGTAGGTGAACCGGTGCCACAACCGCCAAGCCAATCAACTTTCACTCGCTTGAGAATAGGTAGAGGGGACTTGCTCCATTTATGTCTATACTATGAAGAACCCAGTGTTTGTTTGTCATAGTCGCAATTACTTCATGTCATCTGTGGTTTAGGAATGTTTTTTTCTCTTTCCTTCCCTTCGATCTGTGTACGTTATTATCATCATCATCATTCATCTATACCATCTGTCTGCAGCATAAACTCGTCTTTGACTAGCTAAGGGGGATCAGCCGCATCTGGTATCTGGCGACAGTGGGAATTATAGGAGCGTCTTTTGAGGAGCCTTTGATGATGGGCACATAAATGCACAGCCCTGCCTGTCTAGCAGGTGTTTTTCTTGCTGTGGTCTTGCACTGCTCCATCTTCCACCCTGGGCATCACCGGAATACGGCTGGTTCGTTGCAGTGAGGGGGTGTGTCTCGGGCTGCCACGCAGGTGAGAGGATGGTGTTGAAGTTATTGTGTGTTTTTCGCTTTCTCAGTGAATTTTCTATGTGTTCACTTAATGATTGATATTTCCTTCCTCTTGTTGTTCTCTGCCTCCCACAGGTGCAAAGTGCAGTCTCACAGACCGGTTAAGCTGATGCCTCCACCTGTGCAGGCTGCTGATCTCCTCTTTGTCTGGCCTACCGGTTCTGGCCTCGGAGGCAGGCCCTGGTCTGACTGGCCTTCGGAGGCGGCCCCACCTGGCATCGCGGTGTTCGTTTGACGTTTATCCTGCCGGGCATAGCACCGTCAAACCTGTCGCCAAGCGTGCTCACTCCTGGCCATGAATCATCAGGCCTGGAGTTCCGATACTCCGCACAGGAAGTGCAGTGGGCGAGCCACGGATCGCAACACCGGGTTCGCCGGCTGAGCAGCTGCTGGCACACCAGACTGTTTATGTGGTAAGTGCTCGAATACTCGATTTCTGCTGATGCAACCATATTTTTCACTCTTTTCTTCTTTCTTAACTTCCCGTAAGCGTTCCCCAACAGGCAAATGTCCCTTACTCTTTTCTCTTTCTCCTCTCCTGCAGGTGCATAGGCTGCCTTTGTCTGGCCTCCTGGCAGTTGCCTGACTTGATATTGTGCGCCGACTCAAGAGGTAGTGAGAAAGGGGCCACCTCTGTGCCTAGCGATTCGTTACCTCCATGAAGCAATGCTCCTTCTCTGGGTTGAGTCTTCCACCTCCAGCTGGTCCTTGGCTGGGTTCTTGGTTGATTCCCAGGCCTGGTCCTCCCTGGTGGTCGCCTATTCGCGATTGTCACCAGACCTGACCCCGATGGTCCGCTCTGGGAGGGGCCCGAGAGGGGAAGGAAGGCGGGGCGCGTGGCGGGGGGTAAGGCCATACATCGCGTTTGGGTTTCTCTGCTTTTCGTGTGCTGGCTTGCCCTATTGGAGCGGAGATTCTGTGGAGTGCTTCTGGCTGGCGGCCTTGAGATCCCCGCCCGCAGTCTGCAGCCTGAGAGAACGTCCTCGATCGCGCGTGTAGGCTGGCGGTGGCTGAGTCCCATGGCATTTGCCAGCTGCCCTCGCAACGACGGCCGCTGCCTGTAGACCTCCTGGGGGTTGGGTTTCTAATGTTCAGTCCCGCATGAGTCCCTCCACAGACCTGAGCCGGGCCTCCAGTTGAATGATTTCTAACCCACCCGGAAGTACGCCTCGGGGCCGTCTTTACGACCACAGATGCTCCGATCCTCCATTTACAATTCCAGACTAGTGTTCTGTTGTTGTTAAAATGGTGCTATTAAATATAACTGTGATTAGAGGTTTATGTGTGTTGTTATGTGTGCTGTGTGTTGTGTTGGTGTGTAAGGACTGTAGAGTACAAGACTATATCCACTATTTAAATATACGTTTATCGCTCATCAGCCTTGAGAAAGTAATGACACAGTCCTCTGGCTCCGCATGACTTGTCTCCTGTTCGCCAGTTTGGTGTTTTCTTCTTGTAAATACTGTTCAGTGATTTGCCTAGATTTGTTTTCAGTGGGCTGCTGTACTTGTTTGTAATATGTTTCGTAAAAGATAATATAAAATGGACTGCCCACAGATCTGTGTGCCATGCCTTTTCTTCTTGATATTTCTTTCTTCTGCTCGATCCGACTAGATGTGAATAGTTCTTTCCTCGTTCAGTGTGCTTGAGATATCGTCTTGGAATTCAGCTTATCCAGCATCGGGAATGTGATGCTGTGTATGCATCCTCCCTAGCATTGAATCCATCCCAGGTGTACAACCTCATGGAATGAAAGTTTCGGTCGCCATACGACTCACAGCGAAGGCAGGGTTATGATATAATCTGCAGATTGTATCAGCGCTTAACTAGAGAGTTTATCAGTCTTGATATCACAGATTAATAAAGCATTAAGGATTAGAAGTAATATTAATCAAAGCACAGTGAATTAGAGGATTGGGAATAGAATAATCACACGTATAACGCCTGAATTCAAATCTTAATTGTTTGGATCTTCTAGTTACATACTGCTATAATACTTTGATCACCTATGACAAGCTTGAGCAGCTTATTATGTTGCACTCAGTAAGGACCTGTGTAATAAATGTTAGGATCATTTCAGTTTTTTGGCGCTACTCTATAATACGCTGATGTTAGATAGTGGCAGATCCTCTGAGGCAACGTAAGGACTCTCGTTTGTGTTGAGAGGAGGAGATGGTGGCCATGACTAGACTCGAGCTAAGTTGCGCATGCTGGGCACAAGGTAAGGGGTATAGATCTTCTGTAAACACTAGCATGTATACAATCGGTTGGTGATGAAATCATGTTGGCATGTTACCAGGCGTGTGCGTGTGTGCGTGCTCCTCATAATAATATATATAAGTGATTTGTTGTCTGTGTGTGTGGTGTGACTCATATCCAACAAGTTTGTTGTCAACTTTCTGTGGGATTGATATCATACTACTACACTCTCGAAATCTTAGACTATGACTGTGACTTCGGAGTCTACACACTCGCAGGCCAGCGGTTACGCTCACATAGATACTTCACTTCCTACTGTGACTGTGTGGGCGTGAGCACTCTTGAGTTGAGCCTTCCGGTTGCTGTGTATTCAATCATGAAGTGACGTTGTATACTGCCTCAGGCTTGTTGCTTCCTGCGGGCATCCGCATTACTTCACCTCCATCGCTGATCTGAACCTGTGAGACGACGATATATTGTTAGGTATTAGTTATTTTGATCAAGATACAGTAGATCTTGGAGCTTCCGACGGTTTAGATTTATGTTGATTGATATAAACAGTTTGCTTTTCTACGTAGAGAGAAGGGAGCATGGAGGGGTCAATAGGTTCTCCTATAGGTATTATCCAGTACTAATATTTGTGCACACACACACTCAAACCAAATGCTTTCCCACATGCCTTATTTCCACCTGTGATAAGCTGAGAGAAAGAAAGCTGAAGGTTATATAGTGTCCTGGTTTCCTGGGAAGCGACAGAGAGGAGGATGAAGAAGAGTAGTTTGTTGTAGCGAGGAACGTGGAGAGAAAGAAGAATACAGTAAAGTCAGCACCACAAAATGAATGGTTGACTTCTGATGTGAGTAACAGTGTTCATCACTGTAACATGCAAATCCTGTCCTCTGGCTTGTGTGGCTTTATTCTACAAGAGTGTTTTGTATAAAATTCAGGTACATTACACAGTGTAGAATAAGATATTGCTCAGCACCATTACCCCTTCACGCTAGATCTTGGCTCCACCTCTCTCCTGTTTCTTCTATTCTGACTCTCTCTCGTCTCTCCCTCCTCTCTCGTATCCTCTGTCTCTCTCTCTCTCTCCTTCTTTCTGTAGCTCTCTATCAATGTTCAGTTTTAATCTATATGTCAAAGCATTAAAATTTTGAAAACAAACAAACCAAATTAATAGTTATATACAAAGAAAACAGGCATAAAAAGAATACATTTGATACAGAAATAATTCATTAAAATACAATACAAATAAGTAGATAAAGAAAAAGAAAAAATACTATATAAACAGAAAAGTGTGTGTGTGTGTGTGTGTGTGTGTGTGTGTGTTGGTGTGTGTGTGTGTTGTGTGTGTGTTGTGTGTCGTGCGTGTGTGTGTTCTATATGTACAGACAAGGTAATTGAAGTGTCATCATTCGTAATATTTTTATTGTCTGTCCTGCAGTCATATACTCTTCGTGCAGCTGATATTTGCTGGATGTACCCTCTCCTCTAGATATAATCTATTGTTTTCATTGTCACTTGACTTGACTAAAAGTCCTGGAATATTAATTGTACTTCACATTTATTCAAGTCCTCCACATCTGATACTATAATAATTTCACATTTTAAGTGAGTGCTCATTCTCTTTCTCCCATACCTGCGCAGCTGTCGCGGCGTGACCCAACGAAGACTCTTTCTTTCCTCTTGTTTAGCTCGGACTTTCTGTCAGCCTCCAACGTCTCCTCGATATTTCTTGTGTTTGGTCCAGGATCTGTCTCTGATGTAGTGTGTTGTGTTGTGTGCGTGTGTTCCACATAAGTATCTTTTGTTTATTATGGATTTAACCTGATTGAGGGGTGTGGAACCATGTGCTGGTCTGAGTTGAACTCTATTATATTAGGTGTTTATCTTGATCAGAACTAATGTCTCAGACCCCTATCCTGTTGCAGAAGGGAGCTGTCTTTGGGGCTCCCGCCTCTTGGATTCTGTAGTGCCTGAACTCCTCAAGTGTGTCTTGGGGTCTCATTTTTAAGATGTAGACTTAAGTGTCATGCTCACTGCCAGACCAAAGATTAGACCCTGAACACCACTGATTTGAGGCCCCAGCTAATGATAATATCAGGCTGTGATCTAAATGGGGGTTACCTGAGATCTGGGCTTCTTTTGGAAGGTATGATTTTAGATTTTATGAAGACTACCAGGGCCCAGTTGACAGTACTGCTCCAGGGGTCAGTACTGCAGGTCATTATTGAGATGTTGGAGAGGAAGCCTGTTGCCCCTGATGACGCTCTCCCCCCTTGAGTGAAGAGATGCTGTCTCTCTCTCGTCCCCCAATTCGACACCAATAATACACAAACACACAGCTTCTCTTCATAATTCATAGTGCATTTCAAACAGGAAAGACTTCCTGCAGCTTCATTTTAGGAAAAACAGCAAGCTAAAACAATCAATGCACTGGAGGAGTTCGGTCTCTTCCACCAACACAGAAGAGCGCTACAAAATAAATCAGTTTAACAACATGAATAGGAAACACACTGAGGACGCATGGATGACGCAGGTCTAAGGGTGAAGTAGACAACCAGACAGTATAGATCTGTTAAAAAGTCATAGGAATGCTGTTCGCCTCTTCATGAATGATACAAATTAAGTATCATGACCCTGATCATGAGAGTTTTAGTCTCAATTATATATACCCTCCCAGCTTGTCCTTCCAGCACCAAAACGTATTTTAAATTTTTTAAAAGTATTATTCTGAAAAGACACCACTATTCAAGATGATTAATTGTTTAAGGTAGGCATAGGCTCTTATTATGATTTTCTTATATATATAATAAGCCTATGCCATACATTCCTGAGCTTTATGAATTATTTTGTGTATTAGATATGCTCCTAAGTATTATTAGTCTCATTTACCGATTGTGTGAGTAGAACTAAATGTTACATATGTAACAAATTCCCGTCCGCTGGGGCGATAAAATAAAAGTATTATTGCTTCTGATACTGAAATGATCAAATGGACAGCCCAAACTGTTTGTATTAATTACATTGAAATTTGTGACGCCATTTCATGTTCTTGTTTTCAGTCTGAGTTGGTTAACTTATTGTGCGGTGTTCTCTTACCTGTTTCATCAAACATCATACAGGGTCAAAAATGTTCAATACGCGATATGGGCTCCAAACATTTGGTTTATAGGGCCAAAATCACATCCGCACAAATAATCGACATCCCAATCAACCTCAACTTGGCCTTTGGTGTTAGTACTATAATGAACAATATTATCTGGCTCGTAGATACTAGACAGCTGCTCTATATACAAAAAGGCCACACTTTGGAGCTTAAGTTTTGTACCCTGCGCTATGAGAGCGTTTAAACTCTCCAGAAAATTACAATGCACTTCCTCTGTGTATATGTTTGTAAGATATGTGTGAGTAGGGTTTGCCTGTATAGCTTCTTGTGTAACTACGATGCTGTATATTGGGTGGTGTTAGAATTCATGTCGAACACGTGCTACTTTGTACACGACTGTGAAAACAAATTTCCCTCCACCCTGACGGACATAAAGAAAATGAATCTGAATCTGAATCTGATTAACACGTTGGTGAACATGGTAAACATTATACCAGCATCACACATTTTGGCATCGATATTATGAGCATTTTAGCATTCGCATTTATCTCAAGGCAATACTAAAAACAACACAGAGCTGCTAGCATGGCTGTATGACTGTGAGCACCCATGAACTTGAAAGTGAGCAGCTAAAGGTCCAGTGTGTAACATTTAGGAGAATCTATTGACAGAAATATAATATTCACTTTTCTTTTTTTGTATAATCACCTGAAAATAGCATTTCTTGTGTTTTTGAGAAGAATGAGCTGTTTTTATCTACAGGGGAGCAGGGTTTCTTCTACGGAGTCCACCATGTCTAACCGCAATGATTGTACAGTAGCCCGGGATGGACAAACCAACCAGTGTCTCTACAACGGGCTTTTTTGGTTTGTTTTCACGGTCACTGCAGTATCTCCTACACACATGAAACAGGGGTTTGAGGCCCACAAGAAGCAATTAAATCCTACACACCGGATCTTTAAACCTCACTGTTTCGTGTCAAGTCCAGGAGTACACCACAAAAACAATGAAAATGTGTCACCATGTGAACACAAATACACCAGGAAACAACTCTTTTAAAACCATGTCTGCCCTCTTCTCTTTCATATCCTGCTGCTCGTGCAGCTGTTTGTTTCCAGTGTCGTGCTTTTCACCTGTTTTACCACAAATCTGACACCATCTAAGCTTTCCTCTCTGTGAACAAGCTGGTTTCTCACCTACTGCACAATTACGCAACAATACATGTGAAAGTGTTACTACAGTCTGTGTTTGATGTGTACCAGACCTGTGTGTCTGCTTGTGTTATTACTAATAGTAACAGCAGTGATGGCACTACATAAATGTACATAAATACATTTTTGAGGTACTTTTATGCTTACTACAGAGATTATATAAAAAGCCCTCTTCCCCAACCTTGATGTCCCTGTGGTGCATATGCGAGCATATTAGGGGTTTAATGTGTACATGTGCGTGTGTGTGTGTGTGTCTACAGATGGTCAGGTTCCCTCATATTCAGACAGGGTGAGTTTCCTGCTGCTGAACAATCGTGGGAAAACCAGAGGTCAAGACAAAAGGAGAAATAAAGAGGGA
This sequence comes from Morone saxatilis, assembly GCF_004916995.1. Taxonomy (NCBI): domain Eukaryota; kingdom Metazoa; phylum Chordata; class Actinopteri; family Moronidae; genus Morone; species Morone saxatilis. The sequence continues at coordinate 18,944,143 of NW_023339796.1, read as the reverse complement.
GAGAAAGACTGGGCAGCATCCAAATGGCCTGCAATAACTTCCTGCTTTGTTCCTGGTGGATTAATACAATGTGACAGGTGAAACCAATAGCCTGCCAGGAGTGTTTGTATTGACCTCAGCAGGTGGAGACGTGAGAATGATGTGGGAACAGAAATAGAAATTAATGGAATAATAGTGTAGAAATCAGTGTCGGTTGGTCACAGATGGACCTGGGAAAGAGCCTTGCAGAGACGGACTGTAGATGTTTTGTGTTTGGATGTCCCCCTCTGAGACATACGTGTTAGAAATCCTCCTGCCATTGCCCTTGAGCAAGGCACTGACATCTGCCCTCAAAACTATGGCTGCCAACTGCGTCTGAACAGTTAGGATGTTTTTTATCCGTTAACACTTTACTAGAACTCCCCTCAACAGTATATAGACATTATATAATACATTATATAATAATAATACACAATGATGTTTATTGATGTGTTTGTCAACAATTATAACTTGTCTTATGAAGCATCCACAGCTGGTGTATATACAGATAATGTAATATAATCATATTTAATGATGAACAAACACTCATGAACAAATCATTACAGTGTGTACACACCATTTGTACATAAATAAACATGTTCTACATAAATATAATAAACAATAAATGCATACAACAGACTTTATATTTCACAATAAGATCAATTATAAAGAAATGTTATATTTATTTAGACCTTCTTCATTGAGCACATAAACGAGTGTTGTGATGTGCAAATGGCCCTGATTATAGCAGGTAGTTTGGTTATAACCACCAGTGTATTACTACAGTGCTTTTCTGTGGCCTGATTGACAAGCAGCCTCCTCCAGTGGTCATTCAAAGCCACTACACTAGTGCTCAGTGGTTCGTGGGTCTAGTTGTCATGCAGTAAGTTACATGGAAAATTATGAAGAATACCAAGAAATTATTTTCAGACAAATAACAGCTCGGCTTACCGCTACTGTAAGAGACAGACCGACAGACCGCACAAGAATACAGTTAATATTAACTCTTGAAGTGATACTACTACCAAATGCTATCTTTTGAGTATTAAACGTTCAATCCCTAAAGGCATGGGAATTGCTGTGCGTTCATACAGGACAGCTGCTGTGGTCAGCTTGGACTCCGGAATGCAACAATGAAGTTAATACAAGCTAACATTGTAGAAATGTCTCAGACCTCTTCTACAGCACATTATCTCTCAGCTGCACATATGTATCTTCAGTGTGTTATATTTTTCCTAACAGCAAATAGGCCCTTGTATGTTGAAACCATTGACTGTATATATCAACATATGAACACACTGATAGCAGAGAAACTGACTGTGTTTTGTGTTTTTTTTTTTTGTTCTCAATGTCGATACTTTTGATCATTATAATTCATTGTAACAGACATGAATAAGTTCTTTACCATCCAGATGTCTGTAATAGTAGTATTTTAACTAACTTTAGTTCTGGCTGATGAGTAAAAAATACTCTAGGGCAATGGGAAAAATCCTAACACACAGACACACACACAGATTCAACACAGTTGAATGCTGTATTAATCAACACAGTAGTGGACTATTAGTGTTTGTATGTTGTGTCTGTTGACATTAGTAACATTAGTGTGTACTGCCCTGCAGTGGTCTGAGTGCAGAACCACAACAACTCATTACATTTGTGCTGACAAGGCTTTAGTATTGATCAAATTAGTGTGGAATCATTAGTGTAATTATTACAAATAACCACTGTCACATCAGTATTGGTAATTAACATATTATCACAGTGTTTTAACGTAACATCATAAAGGCAGATATGACAACATGCTATTTATTGCTCTCTTGCAGTCACAGTGAAAAATACAATCCACATTGCTTGGTGAGAAAAATAACAAATGATCTGTAATTATTAATTCTGTAAACTGATTGTTTACATGAAAGATGAGGGAAGTGTTTTGTCTCTTGACTGAGTCAACTGTTGATGTGAGTGTATTTGGATTCATGTGTTCACTGCCCTCCAGTGTTTACAGCGAGGAACTGCAACACTACATTTCAATTGTGGCACAAACATGAATAATACGGATGTTACTGTTATATATGTCATAATCAAACTAACTATTTGTACATGTTGATTATAACCCTGCATTAGCCATGATACTTAATACTTACCACTATTGCTGGTGGTGTGATAGTAATAATGTAAAAATGGGATTAAATAACGTACTGTGATAATAATGGAGAATACAGTAAAAGTAATTGACTGCATGTACACGGGCTTTTTGCTAACACGTGTTATTTTGCTCGACCTTATGTCAAATTAATATAATGCCCAAATGTTCGACAGACACGCGCACACACAAACAAAAGACCAATGAGAACTTTTTTTTTTTTTTGTCTTCACCATTTTTTCTCCCTGAACTTTATTAGTTTGAACAGGAAACGTGCCGCGGGAAAAATCAGAGGGACTCTGCGTCAGTGGCTCCTGATTGGCTACAAGACACAAAACCCCTGCATGTCATCACCGATTGGTCGAAAGCGGCGCGCCAAAGATCACGTGTCTCTCTTTTCGCGCGAAACTGCTGCTCTGTTGTCGGGACTGTGAGCGTGCTGTCGGTGTGTGTCCGGAGAGCTGCGGTGCGGATTGTACGACTTTCTGAGTGTTTGATTGCAGTTTGACGGTGTTTCACGATGGATGTTGCCACAGCAACCGCGGAGAATGCCGGGGAGATGGTGAAGGACGAGTTGGCGGAAAAATGCCAGAAGTTGTTTCAGGCTTTCTTGGAGGAGTAAGTCATTCAGAAACACGCTCTGTTGTATTGTTATCGGCCGAAGCGGGCTGTGCACGAGTCGATCTCACCATACTTAACTTAAATATATTCACCGGTAACTGTGAGCAGCCGGGGTCTATGTATTTGTCATATATTTCATTATTTGTCTGTCTCCGTGTGCAGGTTTCAGACCAGCGATGGGGAGGTGAAGTATGTCCGGGAGGCCGAGGAGCTGATCAGGCCTGAGAGGAACACCCTGCTGGTGAGCTTCACAGACCTGGAGGGCTTCAACCAGGAGCTGGCCACCACCATCCAGGAGGAGTACTACAGGTGAGCTAACCTGTCTGTCGCCCTGTAGCCTGATCCCTCATCACAATGTTGTAATGCTGTAGTTTGATCTCCCCAGTAAACCTGGTGTTCTGATATGAGTGCACACA
>NW_023339796.1:18928144-18940924 GCF_004916995.1 Morone saxatilis | reverse complement strand
ATATTATACTAACTGCATTAAGAGCCATGCAGCTGCAGCTCTGGACTAACATGAAGCATTGTGTTTTCAGAGTTTACCCCTTCCTTTGCCGGGCAGTGCGCAACTTTGCTCGGGATCATGGGAATGTTCCTCTTAACAAAGAGTTCTACGTTGCCCTCGAGGATCTGCCCACCAGACACAAGTAAGACGCATGACAGACCTACATTAAGTGCTGGTTATGGTGTGAATAACTGCTTTCAGTTTATTCCATATTGCTTTACAATATAATATAGTGTGATTTCACATTCACATTGTTGCTATAATTTTACTTTCAAAATCTAAAACTTGATTAATCTGTTACATGAGTGAACCTAGAGCAATATATAAAACCCTTTTCCTGTGTGTAATCTAGGATCCGTGAGCTGTCATCCATGCGTATTGGCACCCTGGTGAGGATCAGTGGTCAGGTGGTGAGGACACACCCAGTACACCCTGAACTGGTAAGATGTCCTGCAGTCAACACATGCACAAAGACAGTCAGTGGTGTGAGGTAGCAGCTGTGCAAAATCAAAGCTGTGGAGCGTAAACGTAGTAATGTTGAGCTTGTCTGTTACAGCCTGCTCATTACAAAGACTCCTTTTTGGTTGCAGGTGAGCGGCACCTTCCTGTGCATGGACTGCCAGGCAGTGATCAAAGACGTCCCTCAGCAGTTCAAATACTCCCCACCAACCATCTGCAGGAACCCCGTCTGCAGCAATCGTGCCCGCTTCCACCTGGACACACACAAATCCAAGTTCATCGACTTCCAGAAGGTAAATAAAAGAGAGGGTGTGTGTGTCCCTGCGAACATACAGAGGTACTGAAGACAGCTTTAAGTCCTGAGGTGTCTGATTGAGTCTTAACTGTGTGCGCTCAGGTCCGTATCCAGGAGACGCAGGCGGAGCTGCCTCGTGGTTCAATCCCACGCTCCCTGGAGGTCGTCCTGAGGGCCGAGGCTGTGGAGACGGCTCAGGCCGGAGACCGCTGTGACTTCACCGGGACCCTCATTGTTGTGCCGGATGTGTCCCAGCTGCGCACTCCTGGTATGGTCCTGATCCAAATTGTCACCAATTGAGAAAAGAAAGTACTTCAATAAATTGTTTTGGTTTCTTTTTGCACCTCACGACTATCTGTGTTGGTTTTCCCGTACAGGTGTGCGAGCAGAGACCAGTACCCGTGTAGCCGGAGGACCCCAGGGCTTTGAGTCTGAGGGTTTGAGAGGGCTGAAGGCTCTGGGAGTCAGAGAGCTTTCATACAGACTGGCCTTCCTGGCCTGCAACGTGGCCCCAACCAACCCACGAGTAAGAGACACTCACAGAAGCTAATACCCACTCGAACAGAAGAAGCAAAAAAAAGCTTCAAACATGGCTGGTGTTTAGTTAGAAATGTGTGTTTCCTTTTGTTGTAGTTTGGCGGTAAGGAGCTGCGGGAGGAGGAGCAGACAGCAGAAAGCATCAAGAGCCAGATGACAGAGAAGGAGTGGGAGAAAGTGTTTGAGATGAGCCAAGACAAAAACCTGTACCACAACCTGTGCACCAGCCTCTTCCCCACCATCCACGGTCAGTGCCTGAACCATCGCTGAACGTTTTCTGTCTGACAGCTTTGTCCGAGGGTGTTAGAGCTGAGGATTTTCACTTACATGGTGACTGTGGTTGTGCAGGCAATGACGAGGTGAAGCGCGGCATCCTGCTGATGCTGTTCGGAGGCGTTCCCAAGACGACCATGGAGAGAACCTCGCTGAGAGGAGACGTCAACGTCTGCATCGTCGGAGACCCCAGTACCGCCAAGAGCCAGTTCCTCAAGTATGTAACCCAGCAGACACGTTTCCAGCAACTACTTAACTACAGCAACTACGTTTTTATCTATTGAATGTATTAAAAATAGTCTTTTTAAATGTGTGTGTGTGTGTGTGTGTGTGTACAGGCACGTGGAGGAGTTCAGCCCCAGAGCTGTGTACACCAGCGGAAAGGCCAGCAGCGCTGCAGGTCTGACGGCAGCCGTGGTCCGAGACGAAGAGTCCCATGAGTTTGTCATCGAGGCCGGAGCTCTGATGCTGGCTGACAACGTGAGTGTTGAGTCACAATGGGCAGCGAGGGACATGATGAAGTGTATTCAGACGTACTGATGCCAGTGTTTCCCCTACAGGGCGTGTGCTGCATTGACGAGTTTGACAAGATGGACCTCAAGGACCAGGTGGCCATCCATGAAGCCATGGAGCAGCAGACCATCAGCATCACCAAGGCTGGAGTCAAGGTAATGAATCGATCAGCCGGATCAGCATACACTCAACACTGGAACATTACACATTCTGAAATTCAGGACTCACTGTTATCATGATGTCAGAAATGAATTTACTCTTGTGTGGTAAAAAATAAAAATGAAAGATGACAAATCTTCTTTTCCAATAAATTTGAGTCCAGAGAGACACTTTTATTGTCCATGAAGGACACATTTCTTCAGCATGATGTACAACTCAAACAGTTTACAACTTGCTTTTGAGATGTTATAAGCCAAGATTTTACCCAAGAGGCCTTTCAGTCCTCTCTGCAGTAGAATAACCAGACTTTACCTCTGTCTCCTCCAGGCCACCCTGAACGCTCGCACATCCATTCTGGCTGCCGCCAACCCTGTCGGCGGGCGCTACGACCGCAGCAAGAGCCTGAAGCAGAACGTCAACCTGACTGCCCCCATCATGAGCCGCTTCGACCTCTTCTTCATCCTGGTGGACGACTGTAATGAGGTACGCAGCACACTCTGTATTTATTCCTGCACTGATTATCAAATAAACTTAAATTAAAGTTAAGCTGAGTGCATTACATTTACCCTCTCATTTGTTGTCTTGCATCCTCTTATCTGATGCTATAATAATCCAAATTGCCCTACAGGGATTCTGAAACTTGTATCTGGCTTGGTCTAATGCTGTATGTGCATCTGTGTGTATTGCAGGTGACGGACTACGCCATCGCCAGACGCATTGTGGACCTGCACACCCGCATAGAGGAATCTGTGGACAGACTGTACTCTCTGGATGAGATCCGCAGATACCTGCTCTTTGCCAGGCAGTTCAAGCCTAAGGTGCGTGTCTGCCTGCGCTGATTGTGTCGTATACTACAGTTCTGGCTCTTGTGATTTGTATTAATCGTTGCACATTTCGTTGCACCTGTAGATCTCCAGCGAATCGGAAGAGTTCATTGTGGAGCAGTACAAGCGTCTGCGTCAGCGTGACGGCTCCGGAGGCGTGTCTAAGTCTGCCTGGAGAATAACGGTGCGACAGCTGGAGAGCATGATCCGCCTTTCAGAGGGCATGGCGCGCATGCACTGCTGTGATGAGGTGGGAGCCAAAAACATGAAAAACCTTAACTACTCCCAGGCAACATTACGTGATACAGAGCGTTGACCTTTGCCTTTCTCTGTATGTCTTCAGGTGCAGCCCAAGCATGTGAAGGAAGCCTTCCGTCTCCTGAACAAATCCATCATCAGAGTGGAGACGCCCGACATCAACCTAGAACAGGAGGACGAAATGGAAGAGGAGGAGCCGCAGGAGGAGGATGGTACTGACGCATACAAACACACACTCTCTTGGAGACAAATGTACACATTAACTTAATGTTGCATGTTTATCCACGTAAAGGCATCGCGAGGTTTCATCTAATGCAAACTTGCCTTTGCAGGAAACGCCGTCCCTAACGGAGTGAACGGCGTAAACGGCCCTGTTAATGGCATTAACGGGCACGTCACTGGCATGAATGGCCACGGCAACGGTGTGAGCGGCCACACGGAGTCTGGCAGCCATCCCAAACCGTCTCTCCGCCTCTCCTTCGCAGAGTACAGACGCATCTCCAACTTGCTGGTCCTGCATTTGCGTAGGGCAGAGGAGGGTAAGACATGTCCCCCTTCATACTACTCAAAAGAATGTCTTATTGTTGTATCATCCAGTCTAACCTTTGACTGATACCTGGGTTGCAGCTGAGGAAGAGGAGGAGCTGAAGAAAAGTGCAGTGGTGAACTGGTATCTGAAGGAGATCGAGTCAGAGATCGACTCCGAGGAGGAGCTGGTCAACAGGAAGGGTCTGATAGAGAAGGTCCTCCACAGGCTGGTGCACTATGTGAGTCCACCCTCTGCAACAATACTAGCACTGATTTAAACCAGCAGAAAGAGTCATTTTAACACAAGTTCGGACATAACTGACGTGTTTCTGTTTCCCCAGGATCACATCCTCATCGAGCTGTCCCAGGCGGGGCTGAAGGGCTCAGAGTCAGCGAGCACAGACGAAGAAGTTGTTCTGGTCGTCAACCCCAACTACGCCCTGGAAGATTAAACCCCTCCATTCATCCCTCCTGTTTTGTTTTTTTTCACTCCCCACTCCATGGTTGTTGGTATTAAACAGTCAACAATAAAGTGGATGTTCAGGGTGTTTTTCAATGCTCATATGTAACACATACATAATGGTAGCACTGGAGATGTTTTTAGACTTGTTTTGTGAGTTTATTATCTCGACTGTACAGATGATTCTGCGGCTCTTTGGAAAAAAACAAACAAAAAAAGGTCAAACTGACTCATGTAAATATGCTGCTCTCTTTCCTCCAGTTGCTTGCTGGTTTCTGTCTGTTTGGCTCTCAGTCAAGGGAACCGCCCTGAATTGTGTAATTGCTGTTTATCCATAAATGTATAATTGAGGCTTACTTGCCTCCATAGGTTCAAGTTATATTGTATGTCTTTTTGTAAAATGATGTGAAAGAAAGTGTTAATAATAAAATGTTGACATAAACTCTCCACTGCTTGGCTTTGTGTGTTTGCACTGTTTATTTGCCACAGTATGTCATTGAAGCGCTGCATCGACGTTGTCCGCCAGGTGGCAGCACACACGTGATTAAAATGCCACTGCGCATGGCAGACTGAGATTATTCAACAAACATGGCGGCAGCCTACGTGACAGCGGTTAGGACAGCACTGAAAGGTAAAACCTGTGTTAGACTCACACCTGTCAGCAAGTCTGGCAGCCAGAGATAATTCAAAGTAACAAGTAAGAAACCTTTGGGCAGCGACAGTGTCAGTAGTGTAAATAACGACATATAGCGTTAGTAGTGTTGTTTTGTTTGGACAGCACAGGCGCTTACATGGTGCAGGGTATCTAACCTCTCCGCAGAGGGGACAGAAGTCTTTGAAGAGTAAAGGTCTTTTTTCCTTTTAGGTGTCCACTGTGTTCCCGCCCGGTGGCTCCTCACGCAGAGCAGCGGAACCCCGGCGGTGTGTCAGTGTTTTCGGCTGCACGCTGCCCGCTGTCGGCCGCTACATGTCTCCTCTACTGCCTCCCTGTGCAGCTCCAGGACAGAGACCCAGAGGACAGACGACAGGAGAGCTCGGGAGGAGGAGGAGGAGGAGGAACCCGAGGGTCCTGAATACATTCCTAAGAAAAAGGCGAAGAACCCCATGATGCCGATTGGCTATGCCTGGTTAGTCTCCTTTACACATTAGTGTCTAACCAAATGTTTAGAAAGGATGTGTAGACTATCAGTCAGCAAATACCCCTCTACCAGTGGGAATGTACCTGTGAGTATGTCATGTTTTAAAATATATATATTTAAAATATAAAGTATCAGCAGTTTGCAGCTAGCTGATGTAGTACTTACAGCAGCAGTCACAGTGTTACTTTGTGTGCCAATCCAACATGGACTTATAAGACACCAAATACACAGTTGTAGTGGTAAAGCACCACATCATTTATACATGATTACATTGCAAACAAAGATCTTTGTCTCCTTTTTCGAGCTCTTCATAAAATGTGCCATATAAAAGTCTAAGCCACAGGCTCAGGAGGTAGAGTGGGTCATCCACTGATCAGAAGGTTGGTGGTTCACTCCCCAGCTCAAAGTGTCCTTAAGCAACCAGGTGCTAGGTCATCAGTGAATGAATGTGAATTAGTTTCTGTTTGTGATGTATGAATGTGTGTGAATGGATGACTGTGTAGGGTAAAAGACTAAAAAGCCCTGCATAAGTACAGTCCGTTAACATCCTTTTCCCTTCTTTAGGGCTGCACAGATATTACAAGTGTAATATGATTCACGATTTGTGGGAATGATCATTCTTGCAGCAGAATTTTCATTTTCACTGAAGAGAAAACCTATGGAATATGTATATTGCACTTCATATATTGCAATTTCAATACTATTTTGATGAATTGTGCAGCCCTATTTCAAATACAACTCAGAAATGATAGACCTTCAACTAAATAACGTAGCCCTTACATCATCATATAATCTCAAAATGTGAAAATGTACTTCATTTGAGTCTCAACTAACAATATGTTTATACCAAACATTGAAAGACTGTTTGTCCCTGTAGGAAAGGAGCAGTTTGCCCTCTGCTGCTGGGTCAGCTTTAGTTAGAGTAGTTGATTGGAAAAAGTTACATTTTATATATATTCTGAATATGTGTGATCACTTCAGTTTTAAAAAAAGGTCTTGTGGTCTGGGGCGCTGACGTAGCTCACTTGGTAGATTGCGTACCATTAAGGCTGAGTCCTTACTGTCCCTGCTGCTGGTTTATTGCCTCAAAAACAACCCTGGCAGTGTGTGTGTCAGATCTAGTAAATTATTCATTCTTCTTCCTATTCTGGTTATTTAAAGTGCTGTTGTAGGCACTAACAGCTGTTTTGCAGATACTGGAAGTTACTATTGTAACAATCTGACAGAAAAACAATGCAGGTGTTTATATTCATGCACCAGAACCAAACCAGTGTTTGAAAGGGAAGTTCTAGCCAGATTATACGCTCTACTGTAGATTTATTCTGTACACCAAGGTAAAACAAAAACAGTCTAATACCTTCATAATATCTACATTATAATCTCTACACTCATTCATATAAACAGGATGGACAATAGTCAAACACTTCTTGAATTCTTTTGAATCCTTCCACATTACAGTATGTCAATAGATTTTTTTTACACTCAGCATCAATAATAGATACTGTATGTGTCGTCCACTGAGTAAAACAATTATCGATCTCTGCCCTCCAGGATAATAGGCCTCCCCACAGGAATCATCAGCTTCCTCCTGGCCAAGAGACAAGTGGACAAGAACCGACTGAAGCAGCTGAAGGTCCGACAGAGGATGAGAAAGTCAAACGAGGGAGACTATGAAGGGAGTCGCTACCGCCATCCTGCTGAGGATGTTAAACTGGACCACTAACATACGTGTGTGGCTACTGTATCGTAACCTGAAAGTCACTACTGACACAGTGACTTTCACTACAGCCCCAAAGACTGATTACAGAAGAGATGTCAATTTCATGTGCTTGAGTTTAAAACATCCAAAACCTCTTTGAGGCATTCAGAAGTGGGTTAGTATTTCTTCTACAGGCTGTTGCAGGAAATCTGAGAAGGAACGCTCTTGTGACAGAGCCTTTAATCGAACGGATGTTTTGCTTCGCTTTTTTTTTTTTTTTTGCAGATTTGATTAGTCTTGCTAATGAAACAAGGGATGGATCATACTGTTGACTGCATCATTGAATCTGGAGAATGATCACATATTTATTAGCCCTGATGCTGATGTTCTGAAATATGAAATAAATGTTTATTATTTTCTGAATTATTGTCTTAAATGAGACTCATCACTGGTATAACTGCATATAAACCACATCAAAACTCACAAATACAAATCTTTATTTGATATGAAAAGGCAAACAGACTTCCCTCATCATTGATATGTATATTTACAAAGCCCACGCTGACTATCTGTTCCACACATTGAACAGTTTTGCTTTAGTTGTTTAGAGTCAAAGATTATATGTGGCTTGGGTCTATATTTGTGATAAATATGAACATGTGTGGAGGACCAGCTGGATGGGGTTGATCATGTTTTTGGACAGTTCCACATTAACTGTAGCTCACTGACTTTCAGGAATGACATTGTTACCCTGTATGGACAAACCCACCCTGCTGGCACTCAGTTTCTGACCCAACTCAGACTAACACAAGAGTATATAAACAGGCACATACTGTATGTAACAATACTATAAAAGCTTATCGAGTACTGTACACATACTTAAAGTAAAAAAATCTAATCTCAGAAACGTCATTGTGAAGGCACTATAGTGATGTGGAATGTATAAAGTTAGAATAAAGCAACACGTGTATTAAAGACCACCAGCAAAGGCTTGATAAAAGAACCCCATGACTGCAGGTCTGAGGCTGTCATTAGGTGTACTGAGCTGGGTGTCAGGGGTGGGCAGATCAATCACCAAAGTATCAATAATGCCGACATTAGGTGTGATTTTGTACTTCAGTACCAAATGTTACATTGTGTAACATCACTTTTTAGACACAAACACTCTTCATAGTGCAGAGTCATTGGTTCCGAGTTTACACAATAAATATTTGTTATTTACCATTAAACCTTTTTGCTTTTTTATGTATGTTATAAATATATTTAAAACCGTGCCTGTACGGTGAATATGAAGTTACAGCCAACTGGCAGCTTAGCTTAGCATAAAGGCTGGGAACAGGAGGGAACAGGAAGCCTACCAGCACCTGTAAAGCTCTAATTAACACCTAAGTATAAAAGTATAAACCCTCCAGTGGAGACTTCAGGAAATCTCTGCTCGAGGCCAGGAGGTCAGACACATAGCATCCATAAAAGCACAACCTGATGTTTGTACACTTTTTAATGGATTGAACAATGACATATACCATGTTAAATAGTCATTTTTAGAGGTACTGATAGGCAGATTTTTTATCTTCAGACAGAGGTAGGCTAGCTGTTTCCTTGTTTCTAGTCTTTATGCTAAGCTAAGCTAACCGGCTGCTGGTTGTATTATATTTATCGGACAGACACGAGAGTGGTATCAATCCTTTCATCTAACTCTCAACAAGAAGGCAAATAAGTGTTTCTTTACAAAAATCTGGAACCATTCCTTTAAGTACTTAACAGCAAATATAAGAAATACCTAATATTTGAAAAACGGAGTGGTAATTTAAATGTATTTAGAAGTAATGTATCAATTATTCATAAATCATAACATGCACTGCCCACCCCTACTGTACTTCAAAGCCAACCAGAGAGGCGGGTCTCTGTTTTGCCAAATTAGAGTTTGAACAAACACGTTTGCCTATTTCCTCCACGTTTGCCTATTTCCTCCACGTTTATACAGATGTGACCCAGTTTATGTATAGCAATACATCAACATGCAGAGAAATATGTTCAGACACTGTCTGCCTTAAAGTCCAGCAGAAGTGAATAAATGTTGCAGCTGGCAGTCCAGTGTCTATAGATATTTGCGCTATTTATATTGTATTTAATATTACAAGTATTAATATTCTCCTTTAAACACTATATCTGCTTTAAGCAATTTATCAAATATTGATATCAGAAAGTGTTTTTTGTACATAGGATTAACCTATAATATGACAAAATCTCAAATTCAGCCCTTCCCTTGAGTGCATCATGATTTCATAAAATGTATTCTGATTCTGACTGAAAACAAAGCAAAAGGTTTTAAAAAGCACAGTACGGTTTTGCACCCTGTTGACCCAAGTTGGTCGTGTACCCTTTGGTGCATTTATTTAGTTGAAGCACCGATAATTTGCAGCAGGAAAAGGAAGATCTGGATGATGTCGACGTAGATGGAGAGTGCAGCAAACACGTACTCCTCTGGGCTGATTGAATGCTTCCTGTTTCCTATCAGTAGCTGCGTGTGGTACGCTAGGAACTACAAGAAACATAGAAGAAACATTCAGAATAACTGTAAAAAGTGTTCAGTAAGAAAGTAATACACAAAGTAATACCACAAGGGCAACTGTAAAAAAATGAAAAAAGTAAAATTGCATAGCATTTAATACTCACCATAGTGAAAGCTATGGCTCCCAAAGCTGCATACAGCATGTGAAGCCACAGAATCTGCAACAACAAACGGTCATTACAATGGTGGAAACTTGAAAAGGCGTGTTCTCAGGAAACATTGTTTTGTTCACATCAGCCTTAACTCACATATTTGAAGGACAGCACTATGGTTGTTATGATGCCAGTCACAAATACTACAATCCCAAGGACACAGAAAAGGCCCTGGCACTTGGTGAAGTCCACCTGGAAAGAGAAACCACCAACAGGCTTGTTAACAAATATGTGGCTGCACAAATACACTGTGGCCACTAAAAGCTGATAAGCACGCGCGCGCACGCGCGCACGCACACACACACACACACACACACACCTTTGTCTGGAAGCAGAAGACTGTGACGGCGATGCAGACGACGGCAGTGATACCCAGCGCCAGAAACACTGCCTTTGTGTCATAGTAACTAAAAACAAAGAGCAACACACAGTTTATTCTGAGGCAAACGGACTGCATGTTAAGAGAATATATATGGGCTATAGCTTCAAGTTTATTTTACCTGGAAATAGATCCAGTCATGTAGGACAAAGCCAGGGTCTGTAAAAAGTAAAAGAAAGTTTTGTTTGTCGATCAAGAAACTGCAGTTACATCACAACATTAGAAGAAGAAAAAATAATCCCATAACTGACCTAAACCTAAACTATAGAGGACTGGACCGCGAAATATGCAGAAAATTGGATGGTTCACGATATATGATGCATTACTGCAATATATTAATATACATTTCAGTGATTAAGCTTAAGGAACTTTGTTTTTGTGGCGATTCTGGCGGCCCCTGTGGACAAAAGCGGTAGTGTTTCCACCACCTAATCTAACCCGGTGGCAGGCTTTAAGAGAATAACAACATACAAATAGCCAATCTTCTCACTGATGGTCTCGTTTGTTTATGTAGGTCATATAAGGATATCAGTATTAAACTGAGACTGTTTCATAACCTGGTAAAAACTTCTAGTAGTAGGTTTAAAAGGGGGGGGGACAATTGTAATAGAGCTGGACTGCAGCTTTCAGGGGAAGATTTAACATGTAGAAATGACCCCCACAAAGCTGAATAATAACAGTCCACCTTTACTGACAGACAAAACTGATCCATGAAGTAAAACATGGAGCCTTTTTGCACACAGAGCTGATAAAACACAGACAGAGAAACAACATATCAAAAGGTATTATGCAAACACAGTGTGTGTGAGTGTGGTGACTCACTGCTTAGTTCTAATATAAAGTCACACCTAGATAAAGTTTAAGTATTTCAGTCCAGGAAACCTTTTCTAGTTCCTGACTCACAAGTCAACCACAAGTAATCTGGCTTACAAAGATGGACAGCAGGATGATGTTCCACGGGAACTTCCTCCTACAAAGAGAGTGGAAGATTAAATGCAGTTTTATAAATATTCTTTGTAAGAATATTCTTTGTAGGACTTTGTAAAACTGAGGAATCACACTCACCGGGGGCCCTTACAGCAGACCAGCACAATGTGGGTGATGAAATACACAGCACTAAAACAATAATATTCATATTAGCAAACCTTAATACTCCTGTAAAACACAGCACTTTAATAACTTTAAAGGCGGTGTTTTCGGCACAGTGAGACTTACTATGATGCCCAGTAGATAGCTTGGTTTCTCTGTACAAAGGTTCTGACTGGTTGGCTGTGAGAAACAGAGACACAGTTAACAGAATGATACACAGACACAAATACAAACAGAACAACAAACATGCACAGAAAACACACACTCTGTATGAGAACTGGCAACTCCCAATGTGGCATGGATCTGCATTACAAGCTGACCAGGGCAGCTGCTGTTAAAGATATCAGACATACACCATGTAGAGAACCAGGCAGTTTCTGAAAGGAATGAGTAATGCATCTACTTCCTTGAAAAAATGTATGTATACTCTTTACTCCAGCATATTTTTGAGCCAGTAATCTACTTTGTAACAACTAGTCTGCTCTAAATGCAGGGATTGTAGGAGGGAGAGTGCACGAGGATCACCTCAACTGCAGATGCCGAGTTGCCCGCTGCCCGGAAGAAAAATAAGCACCACCTGTCTTTTGACCACAATGTGATGAAGAACAAGAGACAATCCCTGGCCACTTTCTATACCAAAAACATTTACATGAAGTGCCTGCTGTACACTGAGACCTCCACTTTTAAAACTCCTCCCCTCTAACCTCCTTCAGCACATTGAAGATGATGTTAGCTATCTTCATTTTGCATGTGTAATGGTAATCTCTGATGTTATGAGAGTTACACTGACTTATCTTGTAGCGAGAGGTCTGTTGGGCATTTAATATGTTTGCTTTAGAAATCAGTTAACGTAATGTCCACAATGTTAGTTTCACCTTTATAATTGGAAGTAAACACCATAAAAATATTCAAATGAAAGTAAGTTGAGTCATTTTTATGGGAGTACTATATATATACAGTAACATAGTATACGACCTGCCCTGCGTATACATCGCTCAGGCCGCTTCTTTTTTTTTTTTGTTTTTTCAGTTCTTCGTACCCTACCACCTTCTTGAACACAGCTTGAAAGGGTTGCTTACCAAAGCAGAATCGTTTTAGGCCCATCCTGATTCACCCTCAAACCCCACACATGCCCTGGTATCTGGAATGCCGCGGATGCTTGACTTCTCCTCCTGTTTTATCAGAACATTCTCCTTTCTGAAACACCAGGTCATCAAGCCCCTTCTTATCTGTGTGTGCCTGAGAAACTTAAATACTTGAGAGGGTTTTAAGAATGCTTTTGGTCATTTCCTTACAGTGGCGGTTTTGCCCTGTCAGTTTGCTGGCTTTTCTCTGGCTGAACACTCCGGCTCTGTCCCATGTGACCTTTACCCTGTCCATGACACTAATGCACTCGGCGGTGACC
>NW_023339796.1:18912865-18928119 GCF_004916995.1 Morone saxatilis | reverse complement strand
GCTGAACATGGTCTGTCATGTGACTTTACCCTGTTTACACTAATCATGTGACTACTTGCCGGGAAACAGCCCGAGCCGACACATTTGTATTTGCCCTGATGAAGGCCTTAATGGCTCAAACTTATTAGGCATCTTTAACTGTTGCTAATACAACACACTAAGTATACTCACACAAATGTGAATACGGCCACAATGGCTGTGGTGACAAGGAGCTGAGACGCCAAAATCAGATAGACCTGAAAAACACATGCAGACAAAAGGAACATTACACCCCGTAGTTTTAGGAAATTTAGTCCATCCTTTGCCAGCACTGGCCCCAGTTAGTGTCTCATCTTCCTTCTCACACACACAAAATAATGACACTTTTCAGATTGCAGGTGATTTAACTTTCAGAAAAACATTAGTTTTGTTCTGTGGTTCAAATGTAATGATAAAGGACAGACATCTAGTATGGTTTGTGGGTTTTACCTTTCTGATGAAGGCATGACGAATACTCATGCTGTCCCAACCGCTGCCGCTCGCCGCAAACTCGTCACCTGTGTTGTCAGGACAGAAATATGAGCAGTCATCCTTCACCAAAGAGTAAGAATAGTGTAAATTCAACGTTCAAAGCAACCTTTTTTAAAATATGCTATATTAGCTTCCTTGCAGAATGTTAGAAGAGAAGATTAATACCGCATACTGAATATCCCATTCAATTACAGGCAAGAGATGATTAGCAGAGCTTAGCATAAAGACCTGAAACAGCTAGCTTAGCTCTGTGCAAATGTACAAAATCTGCATAGCGGCCCCTTTAAAGCTCACTGTCTGTTTCCCCCCCTTCTTTTTTATGCTAAGCTAAGCTTACTGTCTCCTGCCTGTAGCTTCATATTTACTGTACAGATGCGAGCGGTATTAATCTTCTCATCTAACTGTAGGCAAGAAAGTGAATGAGCAAAGTTTACTAAAATGTTTCGCTCTTTATTTAAACAAATTGAGCATTAAGGCCCGGTCCACACATGATGCATGAGCAGCGTGTGTGCGTGGTAAACATTTGGATTTGGATTTTGGTGCCCATGTTAACAGGTTAGAGCCACAGGGGCAGTGTGAGCCATGTAGGACACACTCAGCCACAGCGATGCTTCACTAGAGAGTCAAGGTCTCACCTATTTTGTCCGCACACATTAATTAATTAAAGGGTTTGTTCATAGTCATATCGACATTATAGCAGCAAGGTATACCCCTTTTGACTTCAGTTTCAATGTCTATCTGTACAATATGTACAGACATGAAAAAATATAAATATATATTTTTATTCAACACCTTTCATATCTGTTTCACATTAAAAGCTCTCTGACGTTTCTGTGGACAGAATCCATTCATTTATTAACAAGGCTTTTACTGTATTGTATTTATCAATGGCAAACTCAAAGACAGGACTGGCAACAGCAGCGCAGCAGCTCTCAGGGGTGCGAGCTGGGGCAGTTGAGCGAGGCAGCTGTCACGCACTGCTCATGCATGCTGTGAGGATAAGGGGTAATACTGAGGGACCAGGGCCTTTGTTCTTGTTAATGCTGGTTGTATGTAGCTTGTGTGTTTTTTTCAACTGGTTCAACAAGCCAGTGTCATTTTTTTAAAACGTCAGTACAAGGTACCAAAAATCACCCTCCCAAATTTTGTCACAAGTGGCACAGTACTGTGTTCACTTTACATTAGTTTTAAAAAAGGAAAACTCCATTAGAAGTCACACACACACACACACACAATAATATGCTCAGCAGTCCCCGTCTTACCAGAGCTCAGGATATCTGATGGAATGGTAGGTGGCATGATAGGGGGCATGGGAGGAGGATTGGGGTAGCCAGCTCCTGGAGGCCCAGCGGGGTGAGGCTGTCCTGGGTACGGGCCAGGAGGATAGCCCCCCGGCTGGCCTGGGTACAGAGGGGCATTCGAACCAGTGGGGTAGGGAGCAGAGGGCTGGGGACCACCAAAGGCAGGGAAGCCATACGCAGGGGGTGGTGGGTAATTCCCTCCCTGAGGTGGATATAGCGGGCCCCGGGAGTCGTCGTACCCTGGTGGGTAGTCTGACCTGGACATTTTCTCTGTGAGGAGGGAAGTGGGAGAAAATACAGTTCACTTGTGTTTAACATTTCTATGTACAAAAGCAGACAACAGACAGGGTGAACAGTAGGGAACAAACAACAAGGACAAATACATCTCCATGGCCAATACCCACTGATTGGAGCTTTACACAGATCCAGCCATCAGTGCACATACATGCCTTTAATGCTGCTCATTATGAATAGATTAAATGACTGTGAATGTGAAAGGAGCAGTAGAGAATTATCCCCAACTGTACTGTTGGTGACAAAACAATTCCTATATTCAGGTGATTATACTAATGAAAACATATTATTCAAAAAAACATATCACAAACATGTACACACAAGAATGTGGCTGCAGTCAGCACTGGCTGCTGTTGGTGTCTGTGAATTATGTGCACATATTTATCCAACACTTACATTTGGCTGGGTAATAATCTTACAAGATACATTTAGGGTTGTATGAGGTTAAAGTGAGCATATGGTTCTGCTTAGCATTGTGGTTCCCAAAAAACCACCACGGGCTCAGGAACCACCACATGCATCTCTGAGGGAAATATCTAATAATAAACCACACACACATGAACAAAGTGTTGTCACATATGGCCGAAGTATTCCATGTTCCTGCGATGAGTATTAAAAAAGTTGTGGTACTTTTACAAGATGCTTTACCAACTAATTTAACCCTCTTTTACAACGTCAATCATTTATATTTTAAACACATTCCGCAGATGATTTCACTCCTTACAATATTACAATAGAAACTAAGCCACCTTATTAAAAAGACTGACCTGTGAGTAGGTTCCTGTTTGCTCAGTTATTTAGAAAATAGAAAATGTTCTCTGAGCTTTATCCACACTAGAGCTTTTAGGGGAATACACACAGTAAAGGAATTTAAGAGCTGGCTCCACCTAGTGCTGCCATTACATCACATCCCAGGCACCAAGCAACAGGACCGAAAACACTGAATGGAAAAAGTGCTTCAGTCAAACAGTCACAAAATGAGCCACAGAGCTGATCACCGCTTTGGGCATTTACACACAGCAGACGAGAGGGCTGACAGACTGTGTGTGTTTGAATAGGAGGGTGTAACTTCTCTGTCGGAAAGTTAACAATTAGAATCTGTCAAAGTGGGTTTCAGATAAGTTGTAGTGGATGTACAAGGCGGTGGCTTGAGTCGATTTCCCACATCATCATCATCGTCACCAACACTATGTTCTAGTCAGTGTTGTAAAGTTTACTCAAATATCTCTTTACACATCACTGGCAGCAAGGCCCTGTACCCAGGAAATACCACATATACCATGTGAAGTGTGGCGTCACAGAACAATAGAAACACAAGACAAAAATAGTACGAACCGGTTTGGCTGTCAAATTAAAACCAGTGATAAAACATATTTCTGACTTTATTTATTCAGGGTAGGTTCACTGAACAACAACAACAACACATTCACACTCTTTATGACTTCAATAACTTTGTTTGGTTTTCTGTTACTTTGTCATCCATAGTTAGGTTAACAGGTGACGATGATTAGGGACTGTAGAGAAATTATTAGGGGGTTAGAGTCTCAGAAAAGGAAGAGGGTATTGTAATTTGTCTTTTAGCTGTAACTAGTGTAGTGTGACCTTTTTGGAATAGCAGAAGAGACTATTTTATTATTTTCTTGCCCTAAATTTACATTTTATTTTACCCTTCTTCTGCAATATAGTTATTAGTTTAGAGCTGCAAAGATTACTTGTGTAATAAAACTCAACTGACAGAATAGGCAACAACAATTTTGATTCAGCAATTTAATGGTAAAATGACCTCTTCATGACCTTACATGATAGAAAATTGGATAACTTTATTTTTGTTCGACTGTCAAACTAACTGAAGTAATGAGTTAGTTAGTAATGGCTGCATTCCCTTTATGTGTCCCAGGTACAGGGCCCTGACTCACTGTGATGGCTTACTGAGACACTTAAATGGATGAAGCCATCATTAGTGTTACTGGTTACACCTGTGCTTCTCCCTGTATCACGGTTCAAATGTCTGCCCTACATGAGTCTATTCTCTGGTTCTCAGCCGACAGCAGTTAAAGTAATTATTCATAAACAATTAATTATATAATATATAAATAATTACATATTAAACAAACAAATCGAAACAACGAGTAATAACCCAAAATATAAACGTAAACACTCATACAGGCTGGACGAGAGGTTGTGCAACAGGATATGTGCATCTTTACGGTTTCGCCCAAAGTTTTAAAGACAGCCGTCTGAAGCGTGAATATTCAGTTCAACCGCAGCTAAATTAAACTTTAATATTTTATGTTTACTCGACTTTAAACCGGGATGTCAGAGCAGTTTCAAACGGGGGGCTAACATGAACAGAGCTCACAGTCTGCGCCCACCCTGTCCGCGGAGGACCAGACCCCAGCTCACAAAAAGCCTTTTCAGGTGTTTGACCTTAGCCTGCAACACAAACAGCTACCCGGCTATGAATAGCGCCCAGCCACCAGAAAACACAAGCCTACACTTGATGGCGGGTTACCAACACACCATAGCAACACATGAAATTCAGTCCACAAAGTATGTATATCTAAGCTAATAAATCGCTTTGAAAAGATGACAACATCTTAAAATGAGCTCTACTTACCAAGTAAGAGACGGCAACGTAAGACACAGTCTGGGCGTGTTAATTTTCCAGCGATAAAACGACAGAAGTGGAGGCTTCCCGCTGTCAGCCACGCCCTCCCTGCTTATAAAAGACCTCCACAGCACTGAGAGCTTTGATAAACGGGTTATGGGCAGATGACCAGCAGCCTGTCTGTCTGTCTGCTCTCAGCTCTGTCCTCTAGTATGTGGAGCAGCAGTGGACAGATGTGAGGCAGCAGTGAAGAACATTTCCTGGAATAGTGAAGAGCAGGGTGGAGTCCAGAGGAATCTGAGACACACACACACACACATATCCAGGGTGTGTATATGTTTGTGTGTGTGTGTGTGTGTGTGTGTGTGGCCTGACGGGTTTAGCTGACTCATTTTCAACAGGCACTTCTCGTGTTACTAACTAAAGGGTGCATTGCAACTACAAAGTAACTACTGTACTTTTAAAGCATTTTAAAGTACATGAGATGTTCCAGTTAGTGCTATCATACATGTCCACTCAATCTTGGAGTTAAAATGAATTTGTTTATTCTCATGCATTCATCTGACAGCACAAATGTCTATTTTGCGATAAAGATTTAACATTCAAAACTATATAAGTCCAACTCTATGATAAAGTGGTTAGTTATCTGGACATGATCAATATTAGTAGTATAATAGTTTACTGTAAATGTCAACATAACATACAACTCATCAATCATTTAACAGTCTGAAAGGCCGGTCTACTTAGAACATTTTACTCTTGTATCCATGTTTTTAAAACGATTAGAGGATGTAGATAATGGATGAATGCGAATAAAGGACAGTAGTTTTACATTTCAGTATTGTTGCTACTTTTACTTGGATAAAGGAAAGAAAAAAAAAAAAGAAAAAAAACTGTTTTATCCGCAAAAACCCTGACACTGATCATTATTATATGCCCTACACACTGATTTCATTGTGTTATATCAGTTTAAAAAGGTGGATGGAAGGTTTGTCACATAAGTGGTGACATTCATCACTCGCGTACATGCAACTGCTTCTCTGTGATCTGTAATGTGACAAAAAGAAAAGTTCCAAATGATGTCTTATTGTTTATTTTTCCTATATCACATGGAATTAATCACCAATGGTCATCAATTCAAAACAGACATGATGCTTCTTTGTTCTTAAGATTAGGAGACATCAGCTTCTTAAGGCAACTTCAAAGACGCTTACATTTAAATTCATACAATCAGCTATACCTTACAAAGATTAAAAAAACACACACACACTGATACATTCAGTAAATTTAGTATGGTCTATTAGAACCCGGAAATTTGTGCACATTTCCGGGATTGCACTTGGTCTCCGTCAGCTCACACACATTTGAGGACGAGCTTCTTGGTGAGGGTGTATTTAGGCTCAGGCATTTGTTTGTATGTTAAATATTCTCCTTTGCTGACCTCCCTGTTCACACGTGTCAGGACAGTGAGAATATCATCATCCCGCTCCGAGCTGCACAGAAAACATTGGAAACATATTACAAATTATAAATCTTGCTCAAATTTTAATACAACAACATCATGGCCTCTGACATATCACATCAACAGCATAAAAAAAACAGCAAAACCACATCTACAGTATTAATTGTTTTTGCCTTTCTTGGACAGGTCAGCTGAAGATAGAAAGGAGAGAGGGAGAGAGAGGGGGGATCAGTCTAAGCTCTATTCTAATAATTGTACGTTATTTATTGATATTTTTTATTATAAGTGCTCATCCTTCACAACAGATACTGTGGTTGGTCAAAGCTTTGTCTAAACTGTGACTGGTGGACAAACAGCTCAACAAGCATCTTCTTAAACTCGTGTCTCTCACCTTTCAGCTGACTTCAGAAGCTCCCGGCACAGCTGCTGGATGTAGATGGAGCCTGTGGAAGTGTTTCGAAACGACCTGCACTCTGGCACAGTGGCCATCCCCAGCAGGAAGTCAGCATCATGAGGCACCGTCTCGCCATGTACAGGACCTGCGTCTTCCTCCAGGCGGCTCTCTCTGTCCCCCTCCTCCTGTCTTGGCCTTGGGGGACATGGCACAGATCCTCTCTGGTAGAGGTTTCCCTGACATGCTTGGATGAAGAACAGTTTGGGCTTCCCTGCCAAGGTGGGAGCTTGCCCGCTTGTAAAGGGCTTTGTCACATCTTGCAAGAACACCTTCTGCCCATCAGTCCCAAAGACACACCCCTTGTCTCCGTGGGAAAGCAGGCACACCACCTGAAATCAGAGATCAGAAGCAGTTAAACATGAGATGAACTTATATGCAAGCAATCACAGTAAATCACAAAAACTTGTAGATTTGGATCTACAAGTTTAGTTAGATAGACAGACATCGTTTTTGAGAAGTTTTCTCATTCTTTTCTGGAGAGTGGTATAGGATGTTTTCATTTAACTCTAATCAAGAAAGCAAATAGGGTATTAAGATGTCAACTTTTTCTTTTAAGGAGTAAAAAAAAAGGTATATGCAGTAGTAACTGTTGTTAGAGCTCTGAAAGTGTGTGGTACTGCTCACCAAGGCATCATCATTCAAAAAATTCCTTTGGCCCAGCTCTTCTAGCTCCCTTTGCATGCATTCAGCACTCAAGTTGTGGTGCACTACCACAGTGAAGCCAAGCGTTGTGAACACTTGGAGCAAAGACTCTGTGTCACATAAAAGAGAGACAAACTGAAGCACACTGGTAGATTTTATTTTACATCATATCATATGAGATAAGTATCAACTCTGAGCATCCGGAACCCTGATTGGTGCTCGCTAACTAATAAGTATGCAGTTACATAAACAAATCAGATCACATGGTTAAATACAAGCGTACATACTCTCATCCTGCTGAGACCCTCTTCTATAGTTCAGCGATGTTTCCGAGAAGTTCTCATTGTTGAAAATCACACACATACCGTGAGGGATATGAGCCAGGACGTAGTAGTCTTTCTAAAAGGTACATGCACATCCACATAGATAAATCATAAACATGATTATGTTAATGATAATGTTCTGATAAATTCATGAATAGACGAATGGATGAGAAGCATGTGTGTTTGTGTGAATGGTTACCGGATCAAAAAGAGGCAAGGACTTTGGCAAGGAGTTTGGTTCTGCATCGGAGTAAACATTAGGCCTGAAATCTGAAGAACAAAGACAGCAGAAACTTACATCCCTTGGATGTGTGTGATAAAGAATAAAGAGTAATAGCATGAGAGTGGATATCTGACATTGAGGAAGGGATGTGAGGTTCTTAAACTGTTACCTAGGCTTTAGGGGTAATTATTCAATAGCTGTGTGCTCAAATAAATATGGAGTCAGTGAGTAATACTGGGAAATAGAGTGACTTACCGTTGTACATCTCAGATATGGACAGAACAGGTTGTGTTGGCTGAGGGGGGAAGAAAACAGAGTCTTAGTCCTCAGTAAAGTGGCTCATTATAAGAACTGTACACAAACACACATCTAACACACACACACACACACACCTGGTAATCCATGCTGACACGAGATAGTAATGTAGTTTGAGGTCGCCGGGTTCCCCCTGAAAGAGAACATTGATATCATCGATGAATTTCATAGTAATACACCATACACATATGTTTGTATGTGCTTGTATGTATTACTGTGTGTGTGTGTGTGTGTGTGTGTGTGTGTGTCTCATACTCTGTTTGTAGCGCTGTACAGTCAGTGCCTGCTGTTGATCCAGCTGCAGCAGTGTTTCATGCAGCTCATCAAGGTTTGTCTCTGACAGTAAACCCGCCTTTTCCATCTCAACAAACACATCCAGGGCTGTCTGTAATCAACAGAGAAGACTTGTTTGTCTCCGTGTGTGGAGGCTTTGCAGCCGCATTGAAGGTGTGGACAACACTTCTGTTGCACTAATAAAGGTCTGGAAGGGTTATCAATACAATGTGCCAAAAGTTGGGTGCACATTCCTATTGAAGCCCAGTATGCATGTTAAATGAATGTACACTATTCTATTTTAATTTGAAACATTAAAGTTGTATGTACAGTATGTACAACCCAGTTCCTTGGATAATGAAACTTACTGAAAGCATTCAATTATTTACCAAACAAAACATGGTTTAGTTTGTTTGATACATGTCAATTTTCAAAATATGAAGGAGATACATACCAAGCTGCAGGTTAATGTAGCAGTTGGGAAAAGATAAAGTAGTAGTAGTAAATGGTGAAATCCTATTGGTATGCTAATCACAGTGAAGAGAGTTTAATTATTAACTTATAACTTTTAACTAATGTTGTATATCATACTTTTACTAAAGTAAAAGAGTGAAGTCTACATGTCATCATTTCTTTTATAACTGTGGGTGTGGCAAAGTAAGTGAGTATTCTTACATTGCATGTCTCAATTTGTCTTTTGCCCAGCTTGCTACTCAACAGAAACTTCATCTTGCCGAGGTTTTCCTCGGTCATGTCCTCATGTATTTGGTACAGCATCACCCTGACAGAAAGAGCAGGAGAGTGAAAAGGAGAAAGACAGACAAAGAAAAAAACAGGAAAATGACTAAAACTTTGGGAATAAAACTGATTGGATTGCAATCTTGCCACACTGTTTTCTCTTGCAGTTGCAGTACATTTCTCTCTGCTTTCACCTGTAATCTGACAGGATGGGATTTGCGTCGGTTTCTTCTGGCCGCCTGCTGTCTGTCTCCAGGAGGCTGAGGAGATCAGCTCTTTTGATAGTTCGGAGCAGCTGATAAAGTAAGGAAGGGTTGTCTAACAGACCTTTTTCTTCTAGTTTCACAAAGAGGGTTTTTGCATCCTTGACCTGTATGAGAACAACCAAGAAATACACCATCAAACCTTTGACAAGACAAACCTTGAAAGGAAGCAAGATGCAGAGAATGTTAACAATGGGAGAGAAATACTGTCTGTAAAACACATATCCATCATAGACTCTGACTACGTTTTGCCATCCAAAAAAGTATTTTGAGTTAAAAGAAAAATATGAAAAAATATGAAATAATGATCCCTAAGGCCTATTTCAACAGCAGCACTTTGATATGTGTAAGTTTGATAAGTAAGTAAGTGTTTTTTTTCTACCTTTGCCTTTTGCCAATTCCCCCTGGTTTCCTTTAGATAGTGTCTCAGTTCCTATAGTTTTTGGAGCACTTTGTGAATTGAATTGATGTAGATGTTCACATAGACCAGTCTAACCCAGCAGCTAAGCCACCCTTTTTTGAGACAGGATAGCAGCTGAATGTTGTATGCTTGTAGCTACGTGGAGAGTGATAAGGAGAATGTTTATCAAGCTTGGCCCAGCACTCCAGATGGATACTAATATTATCAGGGGGTGAATTTTAAGATAACAGAGCACACAAGGCTCAAACTCAGAAAGTTCAAGTTCTTTTTCTTTTTTCTTTTTTCCCCTTAATCCAAGAACTTTTAAGTACTTTCCAGGCCCGTGGCAACCGTGGCTTTGGTAAAGGATACTTATTCTCATTGTTTGAGTAAAGGCCAAACAAAAGCAGATGAGCCATGTAGTACTCACCCCCTCCAGGCGTTTCCTTTGGATAAGACCCTGACACAAGAAGCAGAGAGCTTCCACCTCAGAGGACACCAGCTCCTCATCAATGTGGGCCAACATCAGTCTGTCCATCACAGTACCAATCCCACCAGCACAGGCCTGGTGCTCGGCTATCAGGTGATATCAGAGGCACAAACAAGAGAGACAAAGAGAAGGTCAAAAGATTGTATCGTGTTACTGCCTCTTTCCTTGTTTTTCTTCTTGATTTTAACTTTTACACTTATGTTAGGTTTTTTGCCACTTTGTAACATTTCCTGTGCCATATACATAAGACTTCATATTATTACATCATAGTTGCCCCACAGTACGGATCACAGTCGGTGTTAATATTCAATAACACGCTGCGGTGGCCACACAGAAAAGTCCATCAGACAGACAACGAAAAAGGTTTGGACTCAAAACCGAGTGGCACCATTAAAGTAATATCATGTCAGTTTTTATGAGTTAGTTATACATTACTGCCAACAGGTTACATTTTGGGTTTCTCCATAGACTTTACATAACGTAGGTTACAGCAGGCACAGGCTGAACTAAGTTGCTTTCGTGTAGAAACTGCGTCAACTTACGATGTTGAAACTTACCGAGTTCAACTTACGTCCAACAAGCGAAAATATCTAATAAACTTCAGTAAAACCTCCTTTCTGAGAGCTAACAATTAGGTTTTAGTAGCAGCGGTTGTTATTTTGCCGACACTCCTTCACGTAAGTTAGTTCCCGCTGCTTTCACTTTCAGAGGAAACCAGAGAGACTTTTTAGGGTTGTTGCTTCCGCTTACAACCTTCAAAATAAAAGCCATGAGCGTAAACAACGAAGACGCAGAGGGATTTGGAATATTATTGCCGAGATATTCATAACAGCCTATGTTCTTACATCTCCAAATGTACCTATTTAGAGAAGGCTGTAACACGTCTATCTTTTATCTTTTCTATAACCTTTTTATTATTTATATTTTATTTTGAAGACAGACTCGCTTCTTCTTAGTTTGGGTGACTTTACCTTAAATACTCACTGCCCAGACATCTGCCTCGCCCAGACAGGACTGATAGGGTAACACAACGAAGCTACAACCACAGCTTGAAACAAACCACTTTATTCATATACTAATCATCTGTCACTCACACAAACAGAACAAGCCAAATATAAATTAAAATTTTAATCTCCAGTTAAACTGATAAACAACAACAGAAAGTTATTTAAAAAAAAAGGCTGATTTAAGCACGGCCCCTCCCCCCGGTGTGCTTTCAGAGTGAGGGGGCTTTCAGGCTTGGCTCTGGAGGACGGCGGGAGGCAAAAGGGAGAAAGTACTCTCTGGCAAACGAGAAGATATCATCTGGTTTCCTTAGCAGCAAGAACTGTAAGAAGTCAGATATAAGGGCACGGATCTCTGGATGCTGTCTCAGGTAGGAGGCATGGTCCCCCTTCAGCTCCTCCTGTCCCACAGAGACATAAACACACATTCATATTTATATCTGTTCAAAGGATTTATGCGGAAGGTGATATCTGTATAAGGAAACAGTATTACTCAGGTATTTCAGGTAAATGATTCAAATATTAGGCCACTGTCTTTATCACATGAGAACACTGTTGGTTACCTTTCTGTCCAAGAACTTGGAGCGCATCTGCATGTCTTCTTCCCAAACCAGGGGGGTCTTCTCAAAACCTAACATGCACAAACACACACACACACACACACACACACACACACTGTGTGAAAACAACATAACTGACTTTTTTTAGACAAACAGTTTTATGTGTGTGGGTACGGTTACCTTTTTCCAGGTGTGATGGCAGCTGCAGAAGTGTCATGGTGACCGGTGATCCTACCTGCATTCTGGTGGCCAAGTGCCTGATCAGAGAACATAAACTGATCAAAAAGTCTATTTATCACACAATATTAACATTTTATTCAAAAGAGTTATGTAGTTATATAATAGTTATGGATCTTAACGTAGTCTAAAGTTATTATTTTCATCATATAAACTGATTTAGGAACAGTTTTTGGACCTTACTTAAGAATGTTGTGGCAAAAAAAAAGCAATTCTTATTTTCAGGTGATGATACACTAATGAAAACATACCTATGAATATTATGTTCCATTTCTGCTAATATATCCTCCTAAATGTTACACACTGGACCTTTAAGGAGCTGTAAAAGTGTCAAATCAACAATCACACCCTGTGACAGTGTGAGACAGTGAGACTGTCCAGTAAGTGCAATACCCTGAAGAGGTGTAGTCATTGAGCTTACCCATCAGCCAGGAAGTAGCACTGCCAGGTAGTGGGACTGTCCTCCACAGAGTGAACAGTCCTCTCCACTCCAAACACCTCCACTGTCTCAGCCCCAACCTCCAGCTGCTTTAGACCCAGCTCGCTCTGACCACACGGAAACACACAATCAGAGCTCAACAACCCCACACAGAATCAGCGTCAGAGGTCATTCTGGCATACATACTTACAAAAGTGGTGTGGATAATGTGTAATCCCTGGTCGAGGGAGATGAAAGTCATGTGTTGTGGCACCTCCTTCTTAAGAGCGATCAGGCGCATCAGCAGCAGGTTGGAACCCTCAGTTACCAGCCCTCTTAGGACAGACATGGGATGGGAAACGCTCTCCTTCGTCACGTCCTGTGCACACACACAAGAGGATCACACCTTACAGTAATTTCACAAGACAAGAAAAGGTTTGTTGGTGATCTCCAAGCAAGAATTGAATGAATGGTGGTGTATCACATTTATATAAAAACTATTGTTTCTTCTCTCACCTCTCCTGTAATGGTAACTCTATCGATCACCATCTGCCCGTCACGCTGCACCATGTGACACCTCTTGTCCAAACTGTGGCCCTCGAGCTGAAAAGGGATTCAAATGTGTTATAGGGAATGCACAATACTCACTGAGCGCAACAGCTGATCCTTGTGCCTTGAGGAGGAAAATTTTACAGTAACTTGCTAACCAAATGAGAGGTGGCAGCCGCCAAACCCCCTCGCTGGTTGTGTCTTTTCACTTTCTCAAACTGCTAGAATTCATATCTGTCTCCTGTCCCCTTGACCAATCCCCACCCACGCCCTTCTTCCCTTTGCTATGTTCGACTGCGTCTCCAATTCCCTCCTTGATGCGAAACCCCACTACCTACCTTTCCTGTCCTCTTGTTCACCATCACCTTCGTGTCGCGACCCACTACCTTTTCCTTTGTTTTTCACTTCCTCCTGCGCACTGCCAATGATATCCATGTAACCATCCTGGTAACCTGAATCTCTCTACATACGACCATCTGGTTATTGCCATCGCTATATCAAAGTAGTGTGTTTCACTTGCCTCTGGGTACTCCGCTTACCTTACTCCACGACCCTCTCTGTGGTACTGGATAAAGCTTTCACCAAGGATGCCCGGCATTCCTGTTCAGTAAACGACACCCCCACAGCAGACACTGCTTGGCACCTGGTAGTTGCGCGATCTTTTCGTTCATACAGCCCTCTAAAACTGACAGTAACTACGGCCAAAGCTTGCAATGACTCACCCTGACACGTACCCACTGGTAAATCTCCTCCAGCCACCCCTCCCAGCTCCGTTGGTGGGAGGTACGGCTTAACATGGCACAAAGGACCATAAAATACTGAAACATCTGTGAAAGGATAAAACCTCAACCGTCTTTGTAGCCCCTGGCTCACCTCGTCATGTTGTTCCACACGGGGAGCATCATGCTCCCTGCTCTCGGCATCGGCGCACACGGGCGCTGGCTTGGCAAACACTCACGTCACACTGAACCCTCCCAGGTCGTCGGCTCCCTCGTGACACAGCACCAGAGACAGTCGTGGAAACACACACTTTCTGCCAGCGGCGCAGCTCTCGAGACGAGAGCTGGGCGCGGCAGACACCTAGCTCACACAATGGACCATCTGCTTCCTATAAAGCTGCGTTCTTTCTTTCAAAATGCTCACATGAAGTAAACACTCTCGCTTCCTTTGTCATTACCTTGACTGTGTGTGCTGTGCTGCGTGTGTAGGCTTGTGTCGTGCAGTGTGTGGTGCCCGTGTGTGTGGTGTATGTGGTGTGAGCTGTGTGTGTGAGGGTGTGCTGGTGTGTGCTGTGGTGTGTGTGCCTGTGAGTGTGAGTGTGGTGTGTGTTGAGCTGTGTCGTGTGTGTGTGAGTTGTGCTTGTGCGTGTGCTCGCTGTGCTGTTCCGAGTGTGAGTGTGTCCGTGTGCTGCCTGTGTCGTGTGTGTGTGAGTGGTGGTGTGTGTGTGACTGTTGTGTGTGTGTGATGTGTGTGAGTGGTGTGCTTGTGATGTGGTGTGTTGTGCTGTGCTCGATGTGTGTGTGTTGTGTGTGTGTGAGATGTGGTGGTCGTGTTGTGTGTGTGCGGAGTTGTGTGTGGTGTGAGTGTGTGCTCGTGTGGTGTGAAGTGGTGTGTGTGTGAGTGTGCTGTGTGTGTGTGGTGTGATTGTGTGTGTTGAGGTGCTGTGTGGTGTGTGTGCTGCTGTGTGTGACGTGTCCGCCTGTGTGAGCTCCTGGTGTGTGCTGTGTGCCTGTCGTGGCAACTCAAGCATGTGCCAAAACCCAGGTGGTGCCAACTCTCCAGAAAACACACTGACCAACTCACCGGACGACTGCACATGAATGTGAACCGCTTCCTTCCAGCAGCTTTCAGCTCTTCTCCGTGTCCCGCTCCATTTCCCAGTATCCCCTGTAAGGCACCGGCAGCGAGTCTCGTCTTCCAGCCGGGAGGCTAATTCGTTGAACCGCTGCTGTTCTATTTAACGCAGATACTCCCCCGGTAGTGAAATACGCCTTCCGCTTCGGCGTGTCAGCAGCTTCTATGAGAACAGCACACTTCCTGTTGTGCCAAGAGGTGTGCTTGATATGATCTTGTTCTTGGGGCAAGGCAGTCTTTTGCTGTAACTTCCTACCTCCGCAGCCTAAAATTTTCCGACACGGGAAAAAGACGTTGTACCATGCAAACGACGCTGCACGTACCGTAACGGTGGTT
>NW_023339796.1:18909623-18912765 GCF_004916995.1 Morone saxatilis | reverse complement strand
ATAAGAGTGTAAAAAGTGTGACAATAAGCCCTGGTCTCCCCTACAAAATATGTATTGATAGATATAAGTCTAGGAGGCAATAAAAATATCACCAGTATTCTGCATTCAGGGCTTCTGTGTGTAAAAGGTTCTGATGGACATGGACCCATCAGTGATCATAAAGGGGGTTTATTCTTATACAAAAATCTGTGACAATATAAAAGACAATGATTCGAGGTGATGATTTAAAAATAAAAGATTTCGATTGATAAAAAAGATACAGTACATTTTAAGGAAAAAACCCTTCCCCTGAGCTAGTTATACATTCTTAATTAAGACATAAGGATACTGTATTTACATGATTTCTGGTGACTGAGCTTCAGTTACGATGTGGTAACACAAGTCTCTTCCTCAGGGTGAACCTCACTTCAGGCATTTGCTTAAATGCACCCGGCTGACTGGACCCTTCTTTCTGGGCTACCTCATTGTTCACACGGTGGAGGATGGTGGTCATGTCGTCACCCCTAAAATAAAATAGTGTTGAAAAACAGATTACTGCGCCTATATTATGATTCAATACAGAGTACAGTACACACTGCATGCTAAGCGTGATATTTACCTCGGACAGCCTTCCTTCAGCTGCTGACACACAGATTGGACAAACCAGCTCCCATTCATTGTGTGTCTAAATGCCGCATAGTCTTCAACAGTGGCAATGGCTACCAGAACATCGGCTTCCTCAGGGATGAATTGTGAATCAGAATCATCAGCCTGCAGATCTTCTAGTAACACTCCCTTCTGAATCGGCGCTCCCTGACAGGCCTGGATCAGGAACACCTTGGGCTTGCCGGTGAGGGCCGATTGGTCGGTTGCCTTGAAGGTTCTCGTTATTTGTTTAATGGAGAGGGGATTCCCATCAACCCCTAAGACTACACCCTTTTTTCCGTGACTGAGAATACAGCAGATGAAGGCGTCCCCATGTTTAGGAGCCTCCTGAAGATCAGTGAATCCGTTGCCGGACCACTCCTTGACCCTGAACTCCTGCAGCTCAGAGAGGTCACTCAGAGAAGCAAAGTAACTCAGTGCCTGATCCATCTGGTCTTTGGTTTGATCTTCACACATCAGCACTCTGAACCCCAGCTCGCTGAAAACCTCTGCCAAACTTTCTGCGGGAAATGTAACAAAACTCAGTTACGTTTCAACCACCAACAAACAAGACAATCAGGTAAATCTGTAAACCTGCCTGCTCTGTAACATACGAGCATCTCTGTAGGTTCCACTTCTCTGTTTCATATGCGTGAAATTTTGGTTGTTTATGATCACACAGAGGCCGGTAGGCTGGCTGTTCAACTGGTACTGCTCGTCCTGGAAACAATGAAAACATGCATTTCAATATTTTATGCTCCAACACTTTTACTAACACAGCACAACTTTACTTTTCTTTACTAGTTTTAATTTCATTACATATTACAGTCTTACAAAGCAAATGTTCTATATGTAAATACAGGCTAATAAGCATGTGTGCAGACTTTGAGGTAAAAGGTTTAAAACCCTCTTGTTGTGTCTCTTTAACAAAGCCTAACTAAAATCACATAGTGTGCTGTTACAATATGAAGTAAAGACCTCACCTTCTTTCGCCTCTTGCTCTCTTGTGACAGGACATCTGAGGAAATCAGAGTGAAACAGATTTACACCTCCAAACACAAAACTCAACCTCGTGGGAAACTAGACTGTAGGCTGGTATATGAGGAATACTAGACACAGTAATCTTTTTCACCAAAATGACATCTGTTAACATACCGCTGTTGTCAACTGAACAAGCTTGGACAGGTTTAGGTAAGAAGCTAATGTTGTTCAACTGTAGGCTCTGCAGTTCAGGGTAAGTGGTTTTAATGTCCTCATCAGTTTGCAGGAGGTCGAGGAAGGCTTGGCAGGTGTCCTCTCCTTTATTCATGATCTTATCCACAAGCTCAATGACGTGACCCTCTACGTCCTCTTTGTTGATGCTTTTAAGGTTGATGTACTCCCGTCTTGTTATCAGGTCCTTCTCATGAACTTTGTTGAGGATTAGTATGCGGTCTGCAGACAAAGTCATCTGAATGGCAGTTTTATTACGTCTCATTGTGTCTCTGGCTGCCATGCTGAATCTGACAGAGATATAGAGACAAATAGAAGAGGATTAGAAGAAGAGGAGGACTGGACATGTTGCTCTTCTGCTCATAGTAAGGTACACCAGTCACCACACTGGGGTTTTTGGTTTATAGTCTAACTGTGCATACTGTAGTAGCACTGCTTCAGCACTAAAGAGCCATTATCCTTTTGTACAGTATAAGTACTCACGCTGTACTTCACTCATGAGAGACAATAAAGCAACATATGTTTAATGCTCAATACAGTAAGCTGCGTTACTTTGTTAGTCTTCAGAAGGAATTAAAGTGTTATTCACTAACTATTTGGAATTCAAACTAACTCTGTCATTCACTTACAGTCAGAACTTAACCTGGCTAACTTTATCCTTTTCTATGGTAATGGCACTGAGGGTACCGTAAGTTAACTGTACTTAGGAACTATGGTTTATACACAATAAAACAATACAGTGATGATTACATAAAGCGTTGGTAACTTACTGCCAGGAAGTCTCTGCTCCAAGTGTCCTTTAACGGTCTGTAACGTTACCTTGAATCCCTCGTTGTTGTGCCGTAATAACTGTAGCTGCTTGAGTTATAAAGCTCAGTAGTCAGAGATGACTTTCCTCCCAAGCTGAGGTGAGTGTGTAGACCATTTCATTCTGACCTCTTGTGCTTCGGCTTTATCGTGCAATGAGCAAGAAGTGCATAGAGTAACAAGTGAAAGCTGGAGTAGGATGAAGTGAAAGACAAAAGAGACGGAAGAAGCATGAGCGTGGTGCGTGGCCACCACCTAGTGGAAGAGTTTCTCATTGCTGTTGGTGTTGTCCCACCATCGGCCACAGGGGGCAGTGATTAGTCTAGTCCTTTTTGAAGAAGCTACGCAACGGTGAGGTTTATGGAAGTGTTGTTGTCATCACCAGATCAGTTCAGTTATCAGTTCAGTTATCAGTTCAGTTATCAGTTCCTTTTGTCGACCGACAATCTTTGAGTCGCTTTCCTGAGTTACGGATCGGAAGTTGCAAATAGAGGCCGAA
>NW_023339796.1:18908892-18909523 GCF_004916995.1 Morone saxatilis | reverse complement strand
TAAAATCTTTCAATTTTGAAGTGTTTGTATGAGAGAATAATAATAAAGAAACAGGAAGAAACTTGTGGTTTCCTGAAACTTTGTACAGTATGTGACGTCATGCTTCTTCTTTCCCCAGAAATGTGCCATTGTCTCAGAAAGCAGTCAGTGCAAGAGTTAGTGCAAGAGTTAGTGCCAGAGTGAAAGGACAGCAGGCGGTAAGGGCTTCTCGTTAATACTATTTACAATAATGATATAATAATATATACTCTAGGAGGATTATGTGATAGATCTTATTCATAAGAAAGCGTACCCCTAGAATAATCATGGGAATGTCCATTTATCACTTTTGAGTAACAAAGCTGTAGCTGAGTGCTTAAACAAAACACCGGTAACTTATTCTTTTTTTTTCTGTTGAAAATGTAAAAGCTTTTGTAGGAAGTGGAAATGTTTATGCTATTAAAACTCACAATTAAATGTAAATGGGAAGAGAGTTAACACTCATGAAGAAAGCTGTTTGTGTTTCATTGTATCCCATTGAGACGTCTTACTGTCAGTCTCTAAATGTAAGAATTTTAAAAGGGGAAGTTCAAACATCCAGGAAATTACTCACTGTGGACTGATACAACTGTACATACCTACACTAGTGTGT
>NW_023339796.1:18905255-18908850 GCF_004916995.1 Morone saxatilis | reverse complement strand
TGTGTGTGTATGTCTCTGTGTGTGTGTGTGTGTGTGTGTGTGTGTGTAAAACCGCTAGGCATATAATGAAGCTGTTTCCTGTCCATTCAATACTTTGGTCCAGTTTGCTGGTTTTGTATGCCTCACAAAGCGGTGAGTAAGTTTAGACATTACAGACAATTCACACAGACAGTGTGAATATAAGTGATGGCTGTCAGAATAAACACAGCTCTTCTTTAGCACACCATGGTCAATTCATACATCTATTTTGGCTATCTTACTTTCATCAGGGTGGTGTGACAATTTGTTTCTTTGTCTACACCCTTCCTGCTTCCTCTCCCACCCCAATTAGAGATCCAGTGGGTAACATTTAGGACAAAATATAATATTGTGTGTGTTTTCATTAGTGTATAATCACCAAGTCATGTTTATCTAGACAGGGAGTTGGTCCTCTTCTACAAAGTCTGCCCCCTACAGTAGTCTAGTAGTGGACAAACCAAACACTGGTCCTTTCACGTTTTTCCCGAGTTTCCTCCGTAGTTTCTCCTACATGCTTGGAACAGGAGGGTGAGGCGATGGTGTTGCAACCAGCAACTACACGACTACAGGCCACTAAATCCTACAAATAGACTAAATACCCCAAAATGCCTGTGAATTAAGCATGGTGTACTGCAGAAGTGCAAGCTGTTTAATGTTGATAGACTGTCTGCACATTGCTACTGTATGTGTGCACTCTTAAAGCCAGAACTTGATGATCCACTGCTAATATCCATTTTGCATATATGTTCTCTTTTAACAGAGCTGGAAGACAATCATGATGTTTGTATGGATGAGATTATCCCGGATGAGGTGAGAATCAAAATCTAATTTTTAACTTCCAGTGTCCACATAGGCACAGTAAAAGCTTGATGCTTAAATACAGATATATCTTTTAATAGCTCTTTCAGATACAGACTACACAGCAGGATCAAGTAGAAACAGATGCGATGGATAAAGAAAACTTCCTCTGCCTCCTTTACCCAACAAATGAACTCAACTGCTCCTGGTCATTTAATACTTTACAAAAAGATACTCAGCTCTTTGTCTATATCAGGTATTTTTTACATTATGCATTACTCATTTAGCTTTGATGAGCATTTATGATTATCGACTAATAAGTTATCGGCCCTAATATATATATGCATCCCTAATATTTACAATACAGGTATGTCAGAATGTTTTCAGCGTGTATCTCTTTCTCTGTCTCTATACCCAGAATCTGTGTGAATAGTACCACAGTTCCCAATATGAGCCATTATTCTGAGGAAAGAGTTGGATCAACATCTCTGATTCTGCATGAGCATGAAATGTTACATGTAATCCTCCAATTTAACATAACCCGGCACGACAAGTGGACAGTCTACACCTACACATACGACGAGGACATGCTAGGTACTACTCCAGCGCAAACAGTCACTGAGCTATTGTGGAGTATTTGCAAATGATAATACCACAGACGGTCTTCAATGTTTGAATAATGGACTAGGTAGCACTTTATTTGGACTCTATCCATGTAGCTCCTGACAGCAGATCAATAGATATGTAAAGTCTGTTTGTCAGCAATCATTTATTAAACAATTGTATAACAGATTGTCTATGGGTTATGTCAACTATACAAAATGTGATTGTTTCAGAGCCCCTTGGGAGGTTACATGGTATACATGGTAGAAATGGGGTCTAAGCAGTCTATTCCGATTATTAAACTTAAGAGCTAAAATTTTTTGAAGCATGGAGTCCAGATGTGCCTTTTTTTAACTCTAGGAGCGGCACTAATGGGTAACTCACAGCAGTGTTTAAATCAGACACTTTAGAGGCAGACCGTATAAATGAAATAAAATAAATTAATTAATCAATATCAATTATTTGACTACTTCTTTGGTTGTGTGTGCCACAGAGGTACTCCTGCCACCTCAAAACATCTCTGTATCAGTCAAAGATGGAAACCTGTTGGTGACATGGGCTCTGCCCCACAGTCGAGTATCCTACAACCCTTCCTGCTTTGACTACCAGCTGGAAGTGGGTGACCAGGTACAGTATGTCAGTATATGGATGTTGATTATTCCAGACATACAACATTAAGTATTATTTAAAAAGCAACCATCCTTTATTTCTATATTTTAAAAACAGGGAAACCTGAAAAACTTGGACACCCACCTGTCTTATAAAGAGCCAAATGCAGATCCCAGTGAAACCTACAGAGTGAGGATGAGGACAAGACCTAAAGATACATGCCAATCAAACCCTCAATGGAGCGATTGGAGTCACCCTGTCAGTGAGTGCTGTTTGTTAAAGTCACCCAAATTGTGGTTTAACCAAAGGCTGCTGATTGTTTGTCATCTCCATCCACTGGTTGATTGGTTGATGTCGGGACACTAGGTCTATTTGATCAGCATCTTTTAATTACATGTGTGTCTGTTTGTAGCGGTGGAACAGTCCATTTACAGTCTGAACATTCTGGTGATCCTCTCAATTTCACTTGGAATACCCATGATCCTCCTGGCTGTGCTTCTGTTGGTGCGCTATCAGAGGTACTGTTTCTGTCTCTAACTGAATGACTAACCTGGTAACTGATGTGTGACTCACACACACTCACATGTGCCCAGTGTTGGGTCAGACACACAAATATAAATTACAAGACAATTTTTGCAATTGGTAACATAATCCATTGTATTACAAAAACTGTTATTTAAACTGAATCCTTTTTAAAACATTACGCTTTATACTAAAGAAATGGACACAAATGTTGTTGCACATGGCAGAGTGGGGGATTTACCCCGTTCCCCTATCAAGATGTATAGAGCCCAGAGAGTTAATAGAACATATCACGAAAAAAAAAGCTCACAATTTTTAAAGCTTCCATAATTTAAAGACGTAATTAAAAATGTAATCAAGTAATGTGAACAATGATGAACTATAATCAAACAGTAGGAGCAGTTTGTTGATCATTATAGTTACAGTCATCAAACTACCCAACACTGCGTGCCGACCATTCATACACACCTCCTTCAGTCTTGCTACCTCTCTTCACACCTATTTTATTTTTTTATCCGCCTCTGCGAACTGTTGCTAAACTGAAAACAAAAACAGTTTTAAGATGACCCCGCAGGAGTGAAGTTATGAAAAAAAGAGTGCAGAAAAGAGAAGTGAGAGGAGTTCATGAGAGGTTGGAGTGTTTTCTCTGAAATGCCACCGCAAAGCATCGACCCTGAACTTCCTTAAGATGCAGACAGAAATCCCCTGTTTGAACTCTAAAATAGCCAACAGGAAAAAACACAGAATGAAAGAAATGCACTTTTGTTCTTCTTTCTTTGGCAGTTTCACGTTTTTGGTCAACTATTTGCTTTAAAACATAATACATATAAAAATTATAACATTTTCTGTGGAAATTGCAGCAAAATAAATGTACAGTGTGTATTGACATTCTTGTTTAAGCATTATTGTGCGTGTTTCAGGGTGTCTAAGGTTCTGTTTCCTCCGATTCCTCGCCCCCCGCTGAAGTATATATATTTTTTGGAAAAAAATGACACTTCCAATGTAAGTACATGTCCATTCTGTACTCTGTCTGTCTGTCTGTCTG
>NW_023339796.1:18904630-18905220 GCF_004916995.1 Morone saxatilis | reverse complement strand
TCTCTCTCTTTTACACACACACACTTTACCACTGACCACACTCTTAAAACTAACCCAAGTCAGTTGCGTTAGTAATTATAATTACTTGTGTACAAATGGTGCCAAAGTTTTAGTGTGTTTTTGTGCTGCGTTTCCAGTTCTTTTATCCTGCCCCAGCAGCTGAACCTGTGGAGGAGATCACAACGGTGGAGGACACAGAACAAGATCCTGGAAAGACATCTTAAATCTCATTTTCATCCTTAATTTCCATTCAGAAACAGAAATGTGTTGAATGTATGCAAAGTGTATGTAGGTGTGTTTGTGTAACTCAAGAAATGTTTTTTAGTTTTTATATTCTTTTTTATTTAAACCAAAGGGACATGCATAGATGAGTTTTAATTAAATACTTTATCTGCCTGAACTAGCCGGTTAGCTTGTCCTAAAATGTTTATCTATATCTAGTGCTTCTACAAAATATGTATACCTTTTTGCGTGTGGAATAAAGTTGAGTGATACAGTATGTTATTATCTGCTCATTTAATCAGGCTAATTTATTTATTCAGCACTTGTTTTTACACGGTGGTCCAATGACAGCAGTTCACGCTCTATAT
>NW_023339796.1:18895702-18904530 GCF_004916995.1 Morone saxatilis | reverse complement strand
GGTATACTACTAACTCAAGACAGGTTAGGCGCTGTGTGATGACGCTTCTCTCGTATCTAGGCAACACAGTCTCTTAAAGGCACATTTCACAATTTTGGCTGTTACATTGTGATTAAGAAGTTGTTTCATTAAGCCAACTCTATTCAAGTCCGGTTTAATAACTGACTCGGAAAACACAGACTGGAGATATTAAACACAGATCACATCAATTCACAATGAAATACATTGCCATTAAGAAAACAATGCAATGTTCATGGCCAGAGCAGCAGATATTATCTATAATACAACAGGACAACATGAACAGGACCGCAGCAGCAGTGAGCTGAAGTAAAGATGAAGGTCTATTGTTGCTGTGCTCTGACAGAAACCATATCATTGTGGGGTACTATGTGTTATGGTAAAAATGACACTTCCTATGAGGGCTAGAGCCACACGCCAAAGTTGTTTGTTATCGCAGTGCACTTTGCACATGTTGACTGGCTTACTTTGCAGATACTTTAGACTGACAAAAAACAATGACATATTTAAGGGGAAGCAGTAAGTGCAGCTTCTGTCAAAATGCGATAAATTTGACATTTGCTACAAAGTCATGTATGCTGACAGTTTAGCAGCTAAGAGGAACTATCAGGAAAGAAGAAACACTGTGTGTCAGTCTGACAGATTGACGGTAACACTGACTAAGTCTAAGGTGAAGCTAAAACTGAAAACTGCCAGACCAGCGGACACATGTCTATATATTGTGAGGAGCACGGTTTATGTATTTTTTTCTATTTGATACCAGATCAAAGTTTGTTTTGACTCATCTTGAAGACTAGATACCATCAGTCAGAAGAACCTCATGATTAAAAAAATAAATAAAGTCACGTGATGAAATAAGTGTGTGCCCACAATCGATTTTATGATCCGCCTTTCCTGCATTGCTATGTTTCCTGTGTTGCTACTGTGGCTTCAGATAAGACTAACCACACAGATCACTGTGTGACTTCCCCAAATAGATATAAAACACAAAAACACACGTTTACTCGGTATCTGTGTGTTTGTAGAAAAAAAAAACACCATTTCAATACAGGGCCACAACTATGTAAAAATATATTTCTTTTATGACACAAAACATCAAAATACACACAGCAACTGGAGACTTCATTGAGGACATAATGGTGTGTACCTCACCCACAATGACAGACAATGGGTCATAGGTCTTAGAAAAAAGAAACCGCAATAACAGAGATAGTGTGTGATAGATTTGCATAGCACCTATTTTTATGAACAACCCTGTTCCCACACTCACTCAGACACCAAGTTAAAACATTTCAATGGCTTACAATGTCTCTTGAGTACATGGTGAAATATATCTATATGAAATCGTTTCTGTGATCGTGTTTGTCCATCTGATTACCGGTGTTGGTCTGCCAGGCTACAGGCACGGCCTCAACAGACAGAGCTGCTGCTGCTGCTGTTGCACGTTTCCATGTAGACAAACTCTGTGGAGGGCAACAGTGAAACTGCATTAGAGTTGAGTGAACAGCATTTCATACCTTATATGGGACTCATTGATGTACCACAAACATCAAAACACACACAAAGTTTATTGCGTGAGTGCATGAACCAGATTTAAGGTTATTTTTCAGGATGTTTTTGTAATTTGACAAAAAGGAAAATACTTCATATCAAAACATATAAAACTGCACAAGTGTGTGTGTCATACCTCCAATGCTGCTGTATTGTAGCTGTGTTTTGACCAGTGGATCTGTGAGGGGGGCTATACTAACGTCAGAGGCTGCGGCCCTTCTGTAGCCCTCTATCAGTGTTTCCAGAGTCCTAAAATTCTGCAGTCTGACTCCTGAATCCTGCCAATCACACACACAGGAAACCATAAAGATGCTTCTGTGTGTCTGTGTGTGTGTGTTCACTGACCTGCAGACTCCAGCTGTCAGTGGCATGTACGAGCCTGTAGGTGTGCACAAATGGTGCTTTCCTGCAAAACACAAAGTTGAGAAATTTGAATGATTTGCTGTGAATGTGTCAAATCTGAAACTGCACAAGTGCACGTACATGTTCCGATGTGATGATTAAATCTGAAAGAGACGATGACACACTAGACACAAGTAAAAACCAGACCTCAGTAATTGCTTTATCAATCTTTATACAGAGCAATAAAACTTATTTTAATCCATTTAAATCATCTAATTATTCTTTATAGATACATTATATAGTCCTTTAGAATTTCTTTACAATTTTCCAACTTTCTTTCTTTTTTTATTTTTATTCTGTCTTTTAAAATTTGGTCTACTCAGATTTTACTATTTCAGGTATTTGCGTCTTACGTATAATATTTCTGTTGAACGCAACTTTATACTACTTCTCCGCTACACTAGAGGGAAATATTGTTCTTTTTTCTACATTACATTTCAGTTTAGAAAATATTTATTTTTATAGATGCAACTCCCCAACAGTATACAGTTATTAAAATTAGCGTAGCTCTATACCTTGACAACATGCAGATGCTGCTTCCAATATATATATATTTTGAAATTCATTTTGCGTAGTGAGTACACTAAGTACAATTTACTGCTTTACTTGAGTACATTTTTAAATGTAAGACTATTTTTCATTGTAGTATAGTATTTTTGTTTCAGTAAAAGCCCTGTTTACCTCTTCCACTGCAGTCAGTACATATTCTTTCTACTTTACCAAGGTGGACATTTCTATTACAAGTGGTTTTGTTTGGTCTGTTTTTGAGTTTTACTGTGGTAGAATTTGTTGACGCGTTCCCTTTAAAATAAATGTCTGCAGTGCCAGCAAATACATTTAGACAAAAATTAGAAAACCACTGTTTTGTTTTAGATCAGTAGTTCAGTGTGGTGCTATCTAAAAATATTTAATGTCAATACGTCTCATGTACTGTAAATATGGTGTCTGAAACTGTAGCTGAAATGAAACGGCCAATGAATGTCTGT
Source organism: Morone saxatilis (assembly GCF_004916995.1). NCBI lineage: Eukaryota > Metazoa > Chordata > Actinopteri > Moronidae > Morone > Morone saxatilis. Next base: position 18,901,573 of record NW_023339796.1, on the reverse strand, counting down.
GTTTCTCATTCTATAATGTGGATTTACATAGACAATTTTCCATGGATTGAGGCTTCTCTATATTTTCCCCAGTGTCACAATACAACATTACACATTTTCCTGCATCAAATATCAAACACAGCAGCAGGCAGAAAACTAAAGACACGATTTAATGTTGTTTAAATGAATATCATAACATGGGAGAGCACTTAATTTAACAGTTACACATGATGTATTTAAAATATAAGTTTGTAACACTTCTGTGTTATTTTCCAGGTACAGTTCTGTTTGCCAATGTTTGCCAACTTTCTATGTATTTATTTTTGTGTTTTTAAACTGTCCTTACACCTTTTTCAGCACAAAGTCAGTCTGACATCTCCTTTTGTCAATTTAACAAAGTATAAAGCTGTCAGGAACCAACAATGCAGGAAAAAACTATACACAAATAAATGTAGAACAGTTCAAGGTTGGAAAAAATATTTACTATTTATACACAGCTAATACTGTCCATTTACATGTAAAGTGACTTTTGTCCCAACCTTTTTTAATTTTAAGTCTATACATGCCATGAAATCTCTGAAAATGTTTATAATTCACAGATTTACAGATTTATTTCAGTTTTTTAATGATATAGAGACATAAATGCAACGTCAGCAAAAAGCCCTACGTTTTAATTAATTAATTAATTAATTTTTTTTTTCTAATTTTAGTTTAATGTATGTTTAATGTATGTTTTGTATTTTGTATGCTACTGATGGGTTGAATTTCCCTCGGGATATATAAAGTACTATCTATCATCTATCTATCTATCTGATCTATCATTCTATCATATCTATCATCTATCTTCTATCTACGATAAATAAAACATGTTCAGTGTATTCACCAATGGATAGATAGCTTAAATGAAGAATGATCCAAACTACAAAACATAATGGTTCAACAAAACTGGATTAAAAATGTCACTTTTAGTCACCTTTGTACAACTCAGTCACCGCTCACCTCACACACAGACAGTAGGCTCCCTGCACAGTTGCGCTGTCTCTCAGCAGAAAGCTGCCCTCATGTCCAAACCTCTCCAGCAGCCTCTCCGTGACCTCGCTCCCAATTCTTCCGTAGTAAATAGAATGGACCAGCATCCCTTCTCTCTCCATGTTGCCTCAGAGGCAGGCACCCATATGTGCTGAAGATGTTCGGGTGCAGCAGGTTGTAGCAGCAGATAAGTGTGTGAAAGTTTGAAGCAGGAAAAGCTTCTCTGGTTTTCACACTTTTCTGTTATGCGGCTGCAGCTCACATGTTGTGCATCAACCTGAACAATGGCTTTTATCTGTCGAAAAGCGAAAGTACATTTTTGCCTTTGATGACATGATATTCTTTGTTTGGTAAGTAATAAAACAGAAAAACATCCTCACAAAATAATTAATACTAATTGCTCAGTCCTCAAGCCTCTAGGCTCTACCACCCACTCCACCAGTTTTTCTTTTTGATAACCCACTTGAGTTGTCACACAGTTTTATACAATTAAATCAAATATTTAACTGCTACTTACATATTTCAAGAGAACTTGTATGCACAGTCTTCAGTACCCACTCATATATATTTGGACAGCTGTATGGAAGTGGTTTATGATAAAGTCACAGCTGGGCGAGGGAGGGGGGGGGGCGCTGAGCAGACAGATTTCTGCAGACACTAACGTCCTACAAACTAACCGCCAGCCAACTCACGCAGACACAAACTCACAAAAACAAAGACATTAAACCCACACACTGGATGTGGTTGTATTTAGCACTGTTGCCTGTGTTTACACATTTAAGAGCTTTTGTGCAAAAAGCATTTCAGAGCAAAGTATTTCAGATTGCACCCAATCGCTTCACCTTCCCCTTCCAAGAGCCAACGAGAAACTACAGAGGCCACAAAAAAAGCGAACACCCCTGTCTGGTGCCAGTATATCATTTGCCCCTTCGGGGCTACTGTAGAAACATGTTGGTTCAACATGGATGAATCCATGGAAGGCACTGAAGATATAAAAGGCTCATTCTAAAGTAACACAAACATAACGATTCCTATTTAGCTGATTATAAACTAATGAAAACATACCTATAGATCCTCCTAAATGTTACACACTGGACCTTTAAATTACCGTCTGAAAATGTACTATTGGTTACCTTTGATGTTGAATCACTCCACATAACGGAGGCATTAATGCATTGATTTTTTCCCCTAGTTTTAACTGTATTATGGAATCAACCAATCTTGTACTGACAACAAAACGTTTTTTATATACAAGTAGGATTATTTCCTGTAGTGGGAAGTACAGACTTAAGACTTGACTTGCATGAAATGACTTGTGAAGATCTCTGGCTCGCACACACTAAACAACATTTAAACCAAGTACTTTTATACGTTTATATGTTGATATATATATATATATATATATATATATGTGAGTAATTGTAATTTTACTTGAATAAAGATTTAGTACTCTACTGAGCACTGCATATGACAACATAAACATAAATACAGATTAATGATACTATACTGACTTTTAAAATTAGTGACTGAAAGAGAATAATTTTATGTGTGTACAAATAAGCAGTTACCTGTTTGCACAAATCACTGATGTTGTTGGTCCCCATCACATCTCTCCAATCAGAACACATCTCACAATCTAAAGGACTCTGCAGTTTAAAAATTAGAATAAAAACACATATAATAATTATATAATAATAATAATAATATATATCGTTTATTATTATTATTATTATTATTATTATTATTATTATAAGACTTAGGGGGACTTTAAAACCCACATTGTGATGGTAAATAATAGGTTTCATGGTCGGGGGCGATCGCCTACCGACCTGGTTTGATCGTGGTTTCCAGTGTTTGAACTCGCATCTCTTGACACATTGATGCCGGCTGCGTATTGTATTGCGCAGTTGCTCGTTTGCGTATAAATGAAAGTCTCCAGTGGTTTCTTCCGAACAGTCTCCATGCTGATTAAACACCAAACACCAGACAAAAAAGAGGAGTAGTGAATGAAAAGCAGATGCGCTGTGATTGGTCCGCTTCAGCCAATCAGGAAGGTTAAATGTTTGTTATGGTTTATGATGCAAGATTGAGGTTTTACTGTAAAGCTCCAGTAATGAGCCCTTATCACTTTATTGATGGTAAAGAAGTGCAGAGTAAAGCATGACCTCAATATTACACTGAGGTTGGTGAGTGAAAGATTGAAGCAACATCGCCATGGTTAATAGGGTCAACAAGGTTTGATGGTGAAACTTAGATTCATACTGCTGTTCTGTGGAAACCTCAACAGTTACAGCAGGGACTGTAATGTGGTTATGAGGATGATCTTTAGCATATATGAGACAATCCAATCACCCATTGACCCAAAAGGTTAAATTCAGTCTAAAAACCCTTTGTTCTAATGTCTCTTTCTGTCTTTTCTATAAATGCCAGCTAATTATAAGAAGAGCACTTTTTTAAAATACTTTTTATTCATTTATTCAGGAAAGTCGTGCATGTTCAGCAGATTAATCTTGCTGTGTAAATCAGTGGGGTAGCAAGGCTTTGCAATGGCGGCAATCGATCAGCAGGGGTCGCCATTTAGAGGTTAGATATTGCACAGTGAAATGTCTGCGAGATGGACTGTTTCAGTTGTTGATATAAGTCACAATTCATTTTGATAAATATATATGCCACCAACAATAGGTTTAATAATTTATCATTGTTCCAAGAGTCAAGAGTCTGTCAGCTTTATTCAATTTATTCTTGGAGGGGATTTTAATACAATTTTAATTTTAATACTCACTTTTGATTGACTATAACTTGATGGCATCCAAAAAATACAACCTCTGACTGTGAACTCAATCATACATGTTTAGAAAGAAAAACCCTCAACAAAAGCGTGTACATGGTGCAATAAGAATTTGAAACATTTCTAGTGATCCTGTTGATCTGCTTGTAGACGTTTTGATAGAACCAGCTATTTGAACAGATCATAAAGGGATCTTCATTCAACCTGATCAAAAGGATACTTTATCATCAGAGCAATGTTAGATAAAGGAGGAACTGAATATGACACTTGGTTTTCATTATCAATTAATCTACAGATTATTTTCTGGATTGATTAATTGTTTGGTCAACAGCTTTGGGTTTTGAACTGGCAAAACTAAATATTTGTCTTGTTTTATCAGTCCAAACCCCAAAGATATTCAGTTTAATATGATATGAAACATAGAAAAGCAAAATATCCACATTGGAGATGCTGAAAACAGCATATTCTCCCAGTTTGGCATAAATACAATATGTAATAACATAACTGATTTATTTTTATTGATCAACTAATCAGTGAACTAGTTGTTTACGTTTACGTTACACCACACACCACTCAAACACTAAATCAGAAATTCCCACAATATATCCTTTGTTAAAATTGATAAACTGGTAAAGGTTGATTTTATTATTGTTAATATTATTTTAAGTTAACGACCAAAATAAAGATCTATAAATCAGGAAACAAAATACATTGTTTGATCTTTAATTTACATTTTTAATGAAATTCTATATAGTGTACATGAACATACAAGTTGTCACAAATCCCCTGATCAGCTTAAATTCTGACCATAACACATTTTAAGTAGTGAATATATAAATGTAGTGCACAAGATGCTCTGCATTCTCTTTGTCCCGCCTTCCTCCTCTTATTCTCTGGCCTCCAGTGAGTTGATGGCTTTGAGCTCTGTAGAAAACCGCTCAGCCAGGTCTCTGTTGGCCTGCAGGAAACCCCCCAGTCTCTTCAACTGCTCAGTGTCCTAAGGAAGAGACAGAGAGTTGGTTGAAGTCATGTGACATATTTTATGTGAAAGTGCATGTGGACATTTTTGTTTGTTCTTTTGCACCTCTGCCTTTGTGACATCTGTATCATCTTCAGCAGCAGTAGCAACATGCAGTAACTCCTGCAGTCTCTCTTGTAGTAACTCAGTCTCCCACTGGCTGATTAAGTCAGGGCTTGTCTCCCATTGGCTGACAGAGTCGCACTCTATTCCATCCATGTTAGCAGAATCCATTCGGTCCAAACCAGAGACACATATTGACAAATCAACGACCAGCATCTGGACAAACAAATATGCACACAGACACAAACTGAGACACCAAATAACACTAATGCAACTGGGACTGGAGAGCTTCCAAACACACACACACACACACACTCACTCACTCACCTCCTCTATCTGTTGGCCGACTCTTGCCATCTGTGGTATGGGGCTGAACTGCCTTACAAGGTTTTTCAAACTGGTCTCATAGTGCCTCATCCAGTCATTCTTCACACGCAGCTCACAAGAATGCATCAACTCGTTCCTGTAACGGATCACCTGAAACCACACACACAAAAGAAGAAAGGAAAACTAAATATAATATGCACTTTATTCTTGTGGTGGTTAGGCAATGACTGATGCACACACCTTTATTTATTCTCCTTTTTAGTTTGCAAAGTCTCTTTAAATGTGAATGTTATATATATAACTCCCCATCATTTAATGATGTGCTCATATTTAGTGTGCATATTTTATTGTTATAAAACAATCTATTTATATACTTTGTATTAGTATATCTCATGTTCCCCCCAGTATATAAGGCTTTGTCATTCTGACTTAAGAAGCCCAGTTTAAACAATATGAATATTTACCTCTCTCACACATTTTAGATCCACAGACTGGAAATAATCACAGTAGTTGATTAGGTTGAGCAGAGCAGAGGCATCGCATTGATCTGCTGCCTTCACCTTCCCCAGACCCCGTGGCATAAAGGCCTACAGAGAGATAAAGAGAGAGAGAGAGAGAGAGGGAGAGAGAGAGAGAAAGGGAAGGAGGGGGGGAGAGAGAGAGAGAG
>NW_023339796.1:18889969-18895602 GCF_004916995.1 Morone saxatilis | reverse complement strand
AAAAAATGCTTTTACATAATGAAATTTACACTGTTTCACAAGTGAAACAAACTCAGATGCCACAATCTATGAATTCAATTTATCAGCAGCTCTATGAGCCACAGAAAAAAAAGGGATCCCTTGGACAGACAGACACGCGGTGTTTTACTTGTTTGTACTATAAAGCAATAATTCTTATTTCCTGTAAATTAAAGAAATAGAGAGTAAAAGGCCAGAACCAGAATCCGATTTATTGACAAGTAGGTATTCACATACAAGAAATTTGCCTTGGCAAAGTTGTGCATAACAATTAAAGATAGAAAAATATAAAGATAAAGAGAATATATAAAGATAAAATAGAGATGATGAATAAGAGACAATATATACAAAAGAGAGACATTATATATGATATGACCGTTACTTAAATAAATGAATAAAGAAAGAGCCTTACAGGAATGTCCAAAATGTTGTCCAGGGAATGTGCAGGGTAGCAGTGTGACACATATTTATATTTACATTGTTTAAGATAAAATCCAAGCGATGTGCATGTAAGTACCACATGGATTCAGGGTGGGTAAGGGAGCCAGTGTCAACTTGGTGATGAGGCAACTGATGACAACTATTCAACGGCGTCATACATAATGTAGTAATAGCCTGATAATATTAAATGCTACTCACAGCAGATATAAGTAAAGTGTGTGTGTGTGTGTGTGTGGACTACCTTGGCCAATTCCCAGTAGTCTGTCCTCCAGTGGGGAGGGAAACAGTTCTCCCAGTTCACTGTGGCTGTCGCTCGCTGTCTGTGGTGTCTCAGGATCACTGTTTGCCACTCTGAACAAGCCCTGCATGGTAGAAACTACACACACACACAAACACACGCACACACACACTTAATCATGTTACTACAGGATGCCACAGGGGACTCACGACCACATTTAAGTTCCACAAAAACAAGAATTAAATTAGGAATAAGCTTAATGTACAGACTAATCCAACCTTAGTCCCTCTGGGCCTGCATGAAGAGGTCTCACAGGGTTTCCGCAGCAGACTGTTCTGATTGATCAGGTCTGCGTGGAAAGCTCTCATGCGTTGGCTGATGAAGGGGTGCAGCCCATCCCTCAGTAAGAGCAGACACCGGCCTGCTTTCAGCCAGTTCTTATACTCTCTGTCGTTGAGACGGGTGGCCAGCTCCTCAAGAACCATGTCGGCCTAATTTCCTGATAGGACACCTAAAGGAACGGAGCAAGTTTAGACAAAGTCCTCCTCATGTTAGCTCCACCCTCTCAGGCCAGCAATAGGGCCGAGCGGCCACAAGATGGCACTGTGTACTTTAGTATCGCCAGGATGGGGCTGTTTGCTGCTGCTGGTAGTTTGAAGAGGTGTGCTGATGGTGGCAGAAAGCTTTAAATAAACTAATACAGTTCGTACAGCCTGCAGAGCCATGAGACATGAGTGTAAATTGTTCTGGTTACACCTGGGTCCGGTGGGATGAGGCCACAATTTCAGCCTCGTCTCTCTGTGTTCGGGCTGCTGCTTTCAGCTGTCACACAGAGCAGACTAGCATCAGCTGGCTGCAGTTTCCATGCCTCTACTTTTCCTGCAGAGGTCCATAAGAAGCCTGTGGGCTTCAGGACATGTGGGTCAGGCCTGCTGTCCTACACCTGCTTGTCCAGGTGTGGGGTCAGGGCATGTTTGAGCCAGACAGCAGGGCTGCAGCTCCAAGCACTAAAGCAACTACTGTATGGTACTGACTTTTTCAGGATGACTAGAGTTTTGACCTACCACCTTTTATTCCCAGGAAGCTACAGAGGCTGATTATGCATTTTTCTGAGTTTTCTATATATTCTGTAGAGCTGAGAATGTGGGTGTGTCAGAGGAAGGCTCTTCACTGCATACAGGAGCAGAGTTAGTGATTTTGAGGGCCTGTACAAAGGTAACTATTGGCCCTCTGAATTCCAAACCTGGTCATTTTTAAATCCAGCCAATAAACATCTGTTGCTGACATTAAAAACTGTGATGAACAATGCAGCGGATGCCTCATGACTGAAGAAAGTAAGTCTACTATAGCTTGATTATAGTGAAGGGGTGGAAGAGGATGGATGTTTGTGTTTGCAGTTCACCCAAATTAAAAAACAAACGAAACAAAAAACAGCTTTGTGCATAATGGCATCTAGTCATGCAGATGGTTTCAGATATTTTTAGTTGTATTTAATATATATTTTTTCGCCTCTGATTTTACATATTAAAGTCTACAGTTTACAGTTGTTGGGGAGTGTAGCTCTGCATACAGTCTGATTAACGATTGGGACTAAAACGTTTGAAAATGTAAAAAATGCAGGCACTAACCGCATAACACATCCAAATCTGACTTCTGAGTAGGCACCAGGTTTTGACAAGAAAGAGCCCATGTTAAAATTCTCAACTTTACAGCAGAAATAAACATGTTGATAGACTGGTACAATAAATGGCTTCGGCCTGTAGCTAATTTTCCCGTTCATGACAACTCCCCACGTACATCAGTGAGCGATGAGTGATCATAATGTTATGGCTGGTGTATTCTCAGTTTTTGTCCACCTGATGAATGTAAGTTAAATATTCACTCTCCTATTAGCTCTGTTTCGGTCTCCACCAACTCCTGAGGTAAAAATATCTGCCTGTCTTTGTCTGAGCAGGTAGTGTACAGTTGGTTTTTAGACCTTTCTAGCTAAAAACAGCTCACACAGTGCTTGTGAGAGAGGTGTAACTGAACCAAAACTGTAAAGGTGGGAAAAGATTGAGCTAAAAGATGTTAAAGTGCTCAGTAGAGCTGAGCAGAACTACAGAGTGCCCCCCTTTACATTACACATAGTGATTCGATCTGTTGTTAAAATAAAGATATTGATTATAGCTATATATATATTTACTTATAACATAATACTTGATATTTTGTTTTTAAGAGGCCCCTTAGGAGATCGTCTACACCTTTGTTCACCATATCTGATTCCATAACCCGCTGGAGTTGATGCATTGTGCCTCCCTGAGGCAGCCCCTTATGAGAGGTGGCATCACAAAGCTGCTACATCTGCTGTGAAGACGAGGGTAGGAAAACCCAGAAGAGCCGGGCCAGCAGCTGCATGCACTGACGTCCCTGAGGCTGCTGCTGGAGGCATTCATCAGGGAGGAGCTGGAGTTTCTGACAGATTCATGTATCAACTGAGACCAGGGGCTTGCAGGAGGAGGGAGGATTGACTAACCTCCACTTATTTCAAGTCGGAGCAGTATGAACAGACTTGTAGAAATTGTTGAAAGATAATACCCTCTAAAACACTTCAACTCAAAAAAAGCTATTGACATTGCACCATCCATTTCTGGGTCTGATGTGTTCAGTGGTATATTTTTCTTATTGCTGCAGATAACTATCCAGACTTAGACAACATCAAGTTATTTCCAACTTACTGCGGTTTCACAGCACAATAACGCCTCAGCTATTTACAACTTCTAGATCAACATTAAATGTCAGGTCTTTGTATCAGATGGAACAGGGCAATGCTCTTCAAAAATAGTGCCAGAACAGGCTGCAGAGCAGAAGAAGTTAGTCAGTAAACACATTTATTATACAAAAAATGCTTTTACATAATGAATTTCACACTGTTTCACATTCAAGTCGGGTCAAGTCAAATTTATCAGCAGCTCTATGAGCCACAGAAAAGGGATCCCTCAGATAGACAGACACAGTGCCAGGGCTACAACCCCACATGTCATGGAGCCTCAGCCTTGTTCACTCTTCAACACACTCTTTTGTATGAGACGCTGACTTGTCTTCTGATCACTCCAGTCTGCCACAGCTGTGGAGTTTGCTTCAAGCGGCTCGCCGGCAGACCCAGGAGGAAGCAGGGAGAGAGAGAGAGCAGGTGATCAGTGGAAGCACAGGAGGTGCTCACAAGAAAAATAAAACCATATCCAGCTGTGTCGCTTACACAGAATCAAGAGAAAAACAGCTTCTTTCCAGAGCTGCCAATGTATATTTAATTGTAATTATACAATAATTAAATATAGAAGAGACTGAGAAACCAGTTTATCACACAAACAATTGTACGTATACACACACTGTATATCCATAGTTAGCAGGTAACAGCTGGGGTTTATCCAAGCTCACTTTGGGAAATCAATAAATGAAATAGGAGTAAACTAAGACTCCCTGAAAATAGGGCTACAAATCATTAAGTGAAGATATTTGGGATGTTAAGATTCACAGATTTGCATCGGTGCACCGGCATAAAAGGTCCAGATACGATTGCCATGGTTAAGTGTGTAAATTTTGGGATGAACTCAGGATACATTATTTCTAAAACCTTTGCATCAGTAAAATCTGATTTATTTATCAGTTCATTAATTGTTAGTAGAGGCCTTATGCTTTATTATTTAGAAATGTGACCAATAATTTGTGATCAATATTGAGACATCCTCTCTAAACTGTTTCTCAAGCTTCTTAGGATAGCAACACATTCTTTCAGGATTCATTATATTAAGATAAGATAAGATATTCCTTTATTTGTCCCACAATGGGGAAATTCCGAATTGCATTCTGTAGTTGTTTCAAATGTATCTGTAATGTATCAGATCGTCGGCAATGTATTGGATGTGACACAGAGTATCGCATCAGCCTGAGTGATGGAGATGCACAGCCCTGGAAGCTATGTAACAGCAGGCATACTGGGTGAGCAGTTTCTTACAAGCTAGTACTTGTTAGCCACATTAGCAGTGTGGGTCGTAATGTCAGTCTGTTGATCAGTTGGACCACTACTTTGGTCCAGACTAAAATATGTCCAAAACTGCTCAATACATCGCCTTTAAACTTTGAAATAGGTAAGTTATCCCAGAGAATATTTTGTCACCCTTATTTGTTGGCTCGTTCTGCAGACGTTCTTGGCGGCTCTCTCAAGGTTGTGCCAACAAAAGGCATTGCATTCATGCTGTTATCGAAAATAAAACTTGGACGTATGAATGCAACAACAGTGAATGTTTTTAGCCATGCTAGCGACATGCCCTTAGGGATGGAGATGTCAGTCCAGCACTTTAGTCCAGACTGAAATATTTCAACAGCTACTAGATGAATTGCCCCAGATGATGTATGACTTGATGATCACCTGACCTTTCTAATAGCAATTATTGAATGGATTACCATGATACCTGGCACACGTGTATGCCTCCCTCAGGATGAATTGTAAATAAACTGACTTCAATAGGTCAACATTTAAATTTGTACAATACCTGTATTGACATTCCCATCAGCCTCAGCTTTATTTCTAGCTAATATAAGCATTCTAAACTAAGATGGTGAATATGGTAAACATATACCTGCTTAACGTCAGCATGTTAGTTAGCACTCTAAACATGTCAGCATGCTGACGTTAGCATTTAGTTCACAACACCACTGTGTCTGAGTAGGCTGCACAGAGCCGTGCCTGTAGACTCTTAGTCCTGTAGTCTTAGAAGTGTTCAAGAGCCCTGCAGTGGAGGGTTGTACTGTGTAGTGTGTTCTTGTGCAGGAATACATATTGGTGGTCTGTGACCTTGCCTGACCACTTGCAGCTGTGATTATGATTAAGTTTAGTTTCTTTTTCATTACGTTTTTATATTACTTATATAATGCAGTTTCATCCTTCTTTCTCAGG
>NW_023339796.1:18889191-18889885 GCF_004916995.1 Morone saxatilis | reverse complement strand
TTGAGTTGAAGTATGTGTTTGCCTGTGTTCTTTGTTAGCTCTTTGATTGACTGCCTTCTGCAGTGCATTCTGAGATATGCTCCAGCCCTCATGACCCTGACTAGGAATAATGATGGAATCATACGAGACATACGAAAAAGAAAGAAAGAAAGAAAGGTAAGTAGAGTATGTCACCATCTTGTTCTTGTGACTGATTTAACTGCTGTACAGGATAACAGGCCTGGAAGTGTAGCTGAAATAGGCAGGAATAGTCACAGGATCCCCAATTAAAACATATTACATTACAATTATGAAAATGAAAAGTGGTTTGTGTTGTATCAAATAATTTCATCTTTACATGAAAATTTAATTAGTCTTTTAGGATGCACAGAGAAAAACAAATATCCCTCTATCTTTGTAATTGGATCTCTATGGATTTGACGATAGTTAAAGTAGATTAGGCGCCCTAGAGTATGCGTGTGTGTGTGTGAGTGTCAAAGTGTCAATAGTCCTCAGTGATATAAATAACAGCGCCACGTCTTGCTACCCTTTACATACCTGCGAGCTTACTCCCCACTCGGCCAGAGGTCTGAAATAAGGCCACACAAATTAATAGGTTTATGTTATTGATGTATAAGGGTGCAAAAGGATTTGTCCTCTCAACGGACTGTGGCTGAGGCAGGGTAACTCTAATTTGTCATGGTCGCTTTCTCAC
>NW_023339796.1:18884702-18889166 GCF_004916995.1 Morone saxatilis | reverse complement strand
TGTGCATGTGTGTATGTGTGTGTATGTGTGTGTGAGAGTGCCCACAATCCCAGCAGGGTGTTTTTTTAAGCAGAGGAGATCAAAGAGACATTAGTATTCTGAAATAAATCACATGCCCAGGCCTTACTGTGTGGGTCCCCAAACACATACACAGGAGACACACACTCCCTCTCTGTCTCATTCTCTGCATCTCCTCCTTTCTCTTTCCCCAACCATCTCTCTCTTCAAAAGACACCACTAGCCCCCACCACCACCACCACCTCCCTCCACCCTTCCCTCCACTCTTCCCGCTTCTCTCCCCGGCCCCTAGCGGCCTTCAGAGCTATCTGCTTACTTGCTCTGAATCCTTTGTTACATCTTTTCAGTTTCTCACGTTCCAACTTGAGCCCCGTCTCCTCCCTCCGTCTGCAAATAAGCAGGAAAATGCTTTGTCAGAGAAAACTGTTGTTCATCGCTGAAAAAGTCAGAAACGCAAAGTAGGGGTTTTTGACAAGTATATCCTTAGGGAGAGACCTCCATCTCTCTCCCTCTCTCCATCTTTCTCCTCTCCTTCCCTTGCAACCCCCCTTTCACACCTTTCGTTCACTCTCTTTCTCCAACTCTCTTCTAAGCTCAGCAGCAGAATGATTCCTGGTGATGGTGATTTTTTTCTTCTTCTGTTTTTCGTGCATGAATATCGTTTTGGAGGAGTGTGAGCACTTCTTAGACTTTTGACAATGTTACGACTCACTCACAAGTTCTGGAGCAATGAGAGCTGTTCTGCTGGGCAGCCAGCATCAGCCGGACTTCACTTTGCGCTGAAAGATGGTCCCTGCTTTTGCCAGCGGGAGAAAGAGGGGACTAGAGGAGGAGAAGTGAAAGGAAAAGGAGAAAAATGATTGACTACAAGAGGAAGAAGCCTAATTTTTAGCCAGAAAATTAGAATGAGTAGAACATAAATGCCCCCTGTGGCTCCTTAAAAGTTGCAATATCCATGAGATTCAGGGTTTTCTTTGTGCTTTGTTGTCTGTGTGTGTGTGCATTTGCATGTATGTGCGCATGTGGGCACGTGTGTGGGATGGATAAGTTTAGGACAATGTGTACATGCATGTACTTATTTATGTGAGTGCATGTATCTGTGCGTGTCTACTTGTGTGTGTGTCATTTTGATAGCCACCCACATGAATATGCAGATCAGTTTTAGAGAGCGTATGTGCTCAGCATTAAAGCCCACTCTCCACTGCTGACCCAATTTCACACACTGCAGTGTGTGTGTGTGTGTGTGTGTGTGTATGTGTGTATGCATGCACTTGCTTATCAATGCATTTCGCCAAGCTTGGAAAAATTGTGCGGTTAAGACGGAGGTGTGTGAGTGGGGGTGTGAGTTGGCCTATGAGTGTTTATGGTGTTTATGAGGAAAAAAACACATGCGATAAGCCCCCTCCAACACATTCACAGTTAGCTGTGAATAAAAGAAAATTCACATTAATGCACGCTGACCAAACCACATACCTCTACAACCTGAACCACATTCTTGCTCAGATTTGATCTCTTACGCACATTGGTTTCTGTACTTCTAGCCCCTGCCTCACTTTGAAATTGCACTATAGCACTATTAAAGTAGGTAAAGATTAAAGGACTGGTTTGACATAGAGGGAAATGTGCTTCTTCACTTTATTGAATTTATTGAACTTTACTGAAGACGGGAAGATTGCTACCACTCTTTCGCTCATGTCTATAGGATAAATATGAAGCTACAAGTTTATCTTAGCTTGGCATAAACTGAAAACAGGAGGAAACAGGTAGCCTGGTCCTGTCCTAGTTAAAGTTATTAAATCGCCAGAACTGCTAAAACTTGTTTGTTCAGTATGTAGTTCTGCTGTAGAGCGGTTTATGTGCTGCGCTATTTCATGGCTAAGCTCAGTGATTTTCCCTGCCTTCCACTGTTTATGCTAAGCTAAGCTAAACATTTCCTGGCTGTGGTTCCATATTAAAGAAATATTTTGACATTTTGAAAAAAGCTTATTTGCTATCTTTCATAGACTTAGAAGAGAAGATAAAATGTCTGTACGCTGCTCTGAACTGCCAGCAGCTTAAGCATTTAGCTTAGCATTTAAACACTAGGGGGAAAACAGATCCATCCAAAAGTATATGGATCTGCCAGGACTGGTAAAGCTCACTAATTAACATGATATATCTTTGTTTAAATTCAGGGGTTTATGTGATGGACTATTTCCTAACCAAGTGCAGTGACTTCTCTCAGCTTTCAGTTTTCTTAAAGAAAAACTTTTATTATTATAATTTATCAACCTGACCAAACAACAACCTTAGCATTCATCAGTAACTGACTCTCATTGTCCCTAGAAATGTGTTTGTATTTGCAAAATCTTTGACAAGCTTCAAATTTTTGGTGGTTAGTGATATCAAATGCAAACACTTTTTCATTTCATGTGTCTGATTTACAACAGACGTTGTATCAACAGACTTCCATGTTGTCAACTCAGCAGTGCCAGTCAGCAGAACCATCCAGGACAAACCACCAGTTCATCTAGCCACCAGTAGATGGAGACGTTGAGAAGAGGGAGGCCAAGTGGTAGAGCTGAGGTAATGGCTCTCTGGTCTATTGTTCCCAGAATTCATCCTCACCCTCCACCCTCTCCTTCTGCCTTCCAGTCTAACTTCCCCCTCATGGACTTCAAAGGAAAGGAAGGAACTACAAAATAAGGTGAATTCATTTGCCCCCCTATGCAATGCCTACACGTTGCAGCGGATGTGATTTTTAATTGCTTGTGCTAAATACATAACCTATTTTTGTATCCTTTACAAAAGCCTAAATGATTATCTGGGTAGAATCTATGCAAATGCCAGAAGCCCTCATAAAACATTAATAAAACCTCATATAAGCAAAGCACCTTGAAAACAAGTTGCAAGAAAAAAAGGACACTGTAAAGCACAGCTCGGGCAGTGTATGGCTTAATAAGATCTGGCACTCGGTGCTGCAAACTCTGACAGACATTCCTCAGCATCTTTAACCCTCAACCCAGAAGCCTCGGTGCAGACTGAACTCTGTGAAGTAGATCAATGAGAGGATTATCGCAGGACCAAGATGCCAGTTATAGAGCAGCTCTGTGCTGCCTCAGTGAGGGGAGAAGATTGAGAGGCTTTCCTTTGATCTTGTGCTGGCGCATCTGAGAGGGCCCGCTGCTGATGATAATGATGCTGAGGCCCATTGCAGAGAGCCAGGCTGGGGCTCGGCCCCGCTCTCGCTCCCATTCCTATACTGCCGATATAAAAGGCTGGCCTGTGGAGGGACAAACGGATTTAGTCAGACGGATTGTGGATTTGTGTGAATTTATCCCAACAAATGTTTTTTCTCTTCCTGGAAAGGAATGTTATTGATGCAACAGTGGTGTGTGTTTGTGTGTGTGTGTGTGTATATGCTCCAGTTGTTTCCTCCATCACATTAGATCCAGCTGAACACCTCTGTCCTCTTTCAAGGACACCCCTCCCTCCTGCATGTCTCCGTCCCTCAGCCTCCGTCTCTGTCTCTCTCTCTCTCACACAGACACACACTTCACATATACACACTTCACACACACACTCGCACTTCCTCTCTCTCACTCTGTGTGACAGGCCACGGTGCTGGAGACGGCTGCTGACATTCTGGACAGTAAAAGGCTTAAGGTGGAATGTGTGTGTGTGTGTGTCTCAAAGGCAGACAGAGGAACCTCACAATTCTTCCTTCAGTGTATCTCAGCTCATCTTATCTGAGTGAGGGCTGTTGTCACACACAGAATCTCTAACAGCACACCAGTGCTGGCGTCTGGACTGCGGCTGTTGTTTTATTGACTCCTTTTTGTTTCTGTTTGACCGTTTGCCAAAGCTCAATGATTATGATAATAGGATGTGAGGTCAATAATCTCTTAATTAGTGCTAAGTGGGAATTAGATTAGGATTTAGTTCATTTCAGAAACAGCTCTAGTTAACCAGATTAGCGCAGTGTGGATTAAGCCCGGGACGAGGAGGACACAGCAGCTGAGGTTAGAGAGGGAAAGGTTGACATGTTCAGCCTGAGGTCACAGCCGTGCTGACCAGGAACACATTATCTGATTGGCTGTCAGTCAGGTTAGGTGAAAGGTGTCTGTACGACCTATTGGCTACTGAGTGCTAGTGGCTGGAGGAGGAGGATACAGGGTGATACAAGACAAAATCTTAGTCACCTCACCAGCTCCACAGCAGCAGAGCCTATCTAACACCTCTCTCACACATAGTCATGTTCTCCTCTCTCCTCCAGTGTTCTGTTATTTCTTTACTCTCCTCTCTCCCTCATCCCTTTGCTCCTAAAGAGCTTTTCTGTTCAGCTGACCTCCTATCCACTTCATTTGATGGGCCCCCGCTAAGAGGACTCCATCCCCTCTCTCGTTCTCCCTTTCCCTCGTCTTCCTCTCTCTCTTCTCACTGTCTTTGCTCTCTCTCTCTCTCTCT
>NW_023339796.1:18881288-18884672 GCF_004916995.1 Morone saxatilis | reverse complement strand
CTCTCTCTCTCTCGCTCTCTCTCATCGTCATCCTCCTCCTCCCCGCCTTCCTTCCCTCGCTACCCCCTCTATTCTGTGGCCCAGCGTGGGTGGCTGAGTTTAATGAATTCTCTTTTCTCTCTGCAGCCAGGCGCTGATTTCTGATTGTGAAGAGGTGTGTGTGTGTGCGCGCGTTGTGAGTACATGTGCGTAACAGTGAGTGAGCGAGTGAAGCATTCACACACACACACACACACACACACATTTTACTTACTCACTTTCACTGCTATGACTGTGATCATTTTATCAGTCTAAATAAATCTCGGCCTTTATCCCGATCGAGGCTTCAGGTTGCACTTCCTGTTTATTAAAGTATGAAGTCGCAGACTGTCAGCTTTAAAATAGATTTGCCCCAGGATGTGTCTGTTTTTGCTGTGAACACTACCTGCTGTCTCCTGCAGCCAGAAACATGAGTCAAGAGTCTGTTTTGTCCTCTGCCTGTGATGTCTTACTAAGGCACAGGAAAATTCAAAAACAGTCAATGACTGCAGAAAGTGTCCTAAACAGGACCCTGGATAATCTTTAGCTGACCAGATTGTGCTTTGTTGTATTAATGTGGTTGGTTATCAGGATTTCATACAGGCATCTTACACGCACACAAAGTCAATGTACCATTTTGTGCCAATGAAGCATCCATAGCAGGCTTTACATCAGAGCGTGTTGGAGGAGAATTGTTCTCAGACAATGTAGGATTTGGCAATGTGAAGTAGCGTATTGTCATGCTACAATGATCTGCCATACTTGTGGTTACAGCTATCTGTACTGCACAGGATCCAGCTTACTGTATATGGCTCTGCCTGTTTTAACTCGTGGCTACAGCTAAATTTGATAGTTGAAATAACTGGCAAGATAAACCCACATTTTCATTTACAGAATAATATTTAAAGTTGTTTACCCAATGCTAAATGTTAAATAATTTATAGGGAACCACCTTGGATCATTTGCTGTTTTCAGTTTAAGCGTATAACCATCGAGTCTAATAGAGACCACGTTGGGTTTCATTTTACAGTTTTTAACCATGCTAGCAGTGGTTCAAAGGATGGTGCTGTCAGTCGGTCAGTCCAGCACTTTGGTCCACAGTGAACCACTGAAAGCAACATAAAACCGTCAAATTTTTTGTATGTGTGTGCATACTTGGCCTATAAAAGTGAGTCTGATTCTGATTCTGATATCTCAACAACTAGCCTATTGGATGGTTTACCATTACCATACCATAAATGTTTATATCCGAGGACTTTTTCTGGATTTAGTTATCCCCTGACCTTTTCTCTAGCACCACCATGAGGTTGAGGTGCAATCATCAGGTCAAAATCTCAATTTGTTCAGTACTTCAGTTTGTGTTTTGTGCTAATTAGCAACAGTTAAGATGCTAACTTGCTAAAGATGGCAAACACTGCAACTGCTTAGTTAGCATCAGCACTGAGGTATGCATTTTAGCATCGGCTACTGACATCAGCATTTAGCTTAAATCACCACTGTGCCTAGCCTCACAGGGCTGCTAGTGTGGCTGTGGACTGTTTAGATCAGGGGTCTCCAACCTGTGAGGGCTACCTAAAAGGAGAAAATTATTGGAAGGGCTTGATGAACACCTATGTTAGATTGATGCTTTCAATAGAATAACATAGCAGTGTGTATTTTAACCTCTATTAATTCCCATATACAGGGTTGAACCAACTTGATGTGGAATTTGAATTGCTGGTGTGGAAGTTATTTTTTCTCTGCTTGTGTATTAACACTAAAGGAAATAATATTAGTCCGTTTATCCAGCTCACCTATTAAAGGTAAACTAAGTAACTGGTAGATTATGAAAATCTTAAAGTGCAACTCAGCAAGGGCTTAAGTCACTATTTGGGACACAGAATGAAAGCCAAATGCAGACGGGCAGAATAGGGAAGCATTGTTTCAACTCAGATCATACATTAATGGCTAGACTTAATATACTTTAGAAATGAATAAAAACGTATCAGTAATGTATTTAAATGTTTTGACGCAATGGAACCCATACGTACCCTTCTTTTCAAGTGTTCAAGATGAACATGCTCTGTGGGCACCTCATAGGCTGTTTGCGGGCCACGTTGGAGACCCCTGGTTTAGACTCTTGCAGCTCAGAAGTCAGAGAAGCGACCATATAGCTGCAGGGTTGCTGATTCAATTCCCTGCCCTGGCCAGGAAAGCGAGGCTGGGGTAACCTGAATGAAAACTGTCCATGTCCTCGGGAACAGCAAGCGACCCTATGTGTAGTTTCATTACAGCACCGAAAAGTGAATCTACTGTATGAAAATGAGGCAGAACTTTGCTTGGAAAGTGCATGGACCTCAATCAACTTTCCAAATAAACGTGAAAAGTAGAATTTATAAACTGGGTTGCATTCCCCTTTTCATGCCAAACGCAAGACATCAAAAGGATGAAACAATCCTCCCTCGATTCTGAGCAGCGACTCTGAAAGTGGATCACTTCCACATCTCCACATCTGTCTGAGGTCACCGCTGGGGAGCAGGTGTTGCTGCCTCTGCCCTGCCTTCTGATTGGACGGATGGATTGGCTGCTTAACGAGGGGAATTTGTTTAATCTGATAATTGTCTCGGCGATGAAAACATATTCAGTAATTCTCTGTGGCCTCTGTTTTTCTGTCCTCCTGATTAAAGACACTTTCATTCTGGCGCACACACAAATAATGGAACAGTTGTTGTTATGACCAGAAGACAATGCTCTGAGGTGCGCTGGCACACACACACACACAGAGAAACACTCAGTCCCCTGTGTGTAGCCCCCCTGTGGTATGGTAATGAGCTGCTAATCTCTCTGGTTTACACAGCCAGAATGTGTGTGTGTGTTTGTGTGTGCGCATTAAGGTGCAGTGTGGAAAAGCCTGAGGAATTCTCTTAGGCCGTCAACCTTCTGCTCTCACTTGGGCGCAGGCTGTCAACACATTAAATAGTGGAATATGTGTATGTGTGTCTGTGTGTGTGACAGAGGGAGAGAAATAGAAAGTGAAAACTCTGCAATAATACACTGTAAAGGCGAAAAAGAGGGAAAAAGAAGAAATTAGGGTCGAGACAGAACAGCAACCGCATGGATCAGGCAGCATCAGCGCATTTGTTTACTTCCCTTGTAAATGTATGCTTTCTTCATCTGATCTGTAAATCCTGACTCTCCTCTAACTCTCTCTTCTGTGTTCTTTTTTGTGTTTTGATGCTGCATTGCTGTGCGTGTGTGTTTATTTATTATGCCGAAGTCACATCACTAATTAGTCCCTGGGAGAAGCCCGAGGCCATTTGCAAAATCCCACTGATTAAAAACAAGTCCAAATCCAACCTTGTGTCACATATGCACACACACACACAC
>NW_023339796.1:18874425-18881255 GCF_004916995.1 Morone saxatilis | reverse complement strand
CAAACACACACACACACATACAATTTGCACTCACACATCCACACAGCCATATATGTGTGCTGAGGAAAGCTACTTACTGTCAAAGATGGAACACGTGTGGGCGAGTGTTTGCGAAACCTAGCTCGCGCAATGCATGTTGAACGGCTGTTGAACGGGTGTTAGAGAGCTGTCAGTTGTTGAGGCCAGTTTAATATTTAAACTCGCCGTCTAAAGTTATCATACCCCAGGGTGGCTCCTGTCACATAGGAAACACAAGCACACGCTAGCGCACACACTCGGACGCACACACGCTCAAAGCCTTCAGGAGCTTCAGCTTGTCACAAATCACACTCAAGATGTCAAGGGCATCGTGCATTAGCAAGTGTGACAGACAGAGGCAGAGAGAGAGTGAGAGACAGACACATACAAGACAGAATAAGAGAGAGGGCAAGAGAGTCTACACAATATTTTTATCAGTATTTTGAATTATATTTACATTTTGCACCTTGTACAACCTGCTTCAGCCAAAAAAATTAAGTCCTACCGATTAATCCTATTTGAATTTTAATTCGAGCAAAAGAGGGAGAGCGGATGGATGTGATGGATGCAGACAGAGGAGGAGCGAGAAGACTGGAAGGAGGAGAAGAGAAGGAGGAGACAGTGACAGCATGGGGAGAAGGGGAGGAGGGAGTGAGGGATGATGGGAGACGTAGAGAGGAGGAGGAGGGCGATAGTGATAAATTGCTTTGAACTTTAATGGACGTCTCAGATGCTCCTCTAGTGATGTGTTCGGACAATACACAACATTACTGGCACACGTGAGGGCTGATTGCAGCTGACAGCCAAAGAGGCTTGTCCCCATCGACCTACAACACACACACGCAGACATGCACACATGCTGCACCATAGCTTTCCAAACGTCAGCTAAAGGAAGAAGTCAGGGAGGCAACTTTCTTAGTTGAAAGTGCAGACGAGAGAGGCTGAACAGATGAACCCTGGGTGAAGGGGAAGGAGGGAAAACAAAGGCGGAGGAGAAGAAGTGAGGTAGAAGCGGAGAAGGAGGAGAATTGAGAGGAAGGTGGAGGGGAGAGAGAGGAGCGAGCAGGAGAAAGTGTCGCCATATGGTCAGGGTTGGGTTCAGACAAATAAAATGTTGCCTTCTCACCACAATGGTTAACTACACACAAATGAATCACTAATGGAGCGCTCATTCACAGTAGAAAAAAAAACCCATAGACACACACACACACACACTCATGCATGCACATACACACACACAATGGCAGACATGTGAATGAAACTCGGGAGACATTCACACAGAAGGAGCAATAAATGTCGACAGAGGTGGGCGGGCGGGCTGGGAAGTATGGAGGGTTGTTTGCGAGGTTCAAGCTGTGTGTGTGTGTGTGTCTGTCTGTGTGTGTGTGCAGCAGTGTATCGTTGGAACCGCCCCTCTTCCCTTCCACCCGGCTGCTTCTCTGTGAGTGTGTTGGTGTGTGTGTGTGTGCAGGCCTGTCTTTGTGTGTGCCTGAATGGGGGGTTTGTCCCTCAATCTGTGCCCCTCTACTTTGCCAGATTTCTAATGATTTTCCAATGATGATTTAGGTTGTGTTTGTGTGTGCGTTTTTTGTGTGTGAGTGTGCGTCCAAGGGCTCACTCTCTCCATTCTCCACCTAGCTTTTCTTCACTGTGCTGCTTTTGTGGTTGCCTTCTGAGTGTGTGTCTGTCTACAAAAACCAGTACGAGTATCATGTGACTTATCAACAGTGGCCAAAACCATATCTATCTATCTATCTATCTATCTATCTAGTTTCTCCATTTTTTTATAAAGTAAAGGCAATCAGGATTAGATCTTAAATGCTAAATTCCACTAACTACAAATTGTGTACAGAGCACTTTGTGTTCTTGCTGATCATTTCCCAGAGTTTACGTAAGATTTGAGACTAATTTCCTACCTTACCGACAGCTGTTGTTTTCCCTCCATTTCAAATGGAATTCAGCTTGCAGAGGCTTACCAGCTTGAAATAGGTAAGTTATCACAGAGAATATTTTGTCACCCTTATTCTCCGGATCATATTGAAAACTTTCTTTGACGGCTCTCTCAAGGTTGCTCCAAAATGCAAGATTCACCTGACAAAAAGGATTGCCTTCATGTTTTTGGACAATCGACAAACAACAAAAAATAAGCAGCCTTGGACTCGATCAATCGGATTGATTAAATTAAAAAGGTTTTTTTTAATTAAAAGAGTGAAAGTTTTTATCCATGCTAATGCTAACGGCGTGTCTATGGTAATGTCAGCCTGTTGGCCGTTGGTTTACGACCGAATACCTGCAAAACTAATGAGGTTCACATCAGGTTGTACTTTGTTATCAGTGATAAAATGATCATGCTAACGTTAAACATACCATATTTCTGCCACTAGGGGGTCTTTCACAACAAAACAATAGTCATCTTCTACCAGTTAAGATTCCTTCAGTGTTCATTGTTCAGGAGGTTTCTACTGGGAGCCAAATTATCTCTCTCCTCCAAAACAAATGGACCTGGTGATTAAATCCAGTAAAAACACAGAATATAGCAGTTTCACCTTAAAAATCTGTGTCTGTCTGTGACAAATCTGTGACACTGTTTGGCAGACAAAGGATGTCCTGGAGGGTCTGCCAGCCGAGCCGCTGCCAATTCTAGCTCAGTTTGTTTCTCTGATAACTTAAGAGACGTCCAATGACTAAACTCCTAACTCCTGACTAAACGACCAAGATCTAAAAAGTGTATTGTAAAAATGTGGTGTGAAACTGGATAAAAGTCAATTTATGACAGCTTCTGGCAGACAACCACAATGTCGACGCATGCCCAAAGATGATATGATGCCACAGGCGACCAGTGAAACGCACTGTTATTGGAATACAATGACAGATTCCTCTGGGTTTGAACATTGTTGGAAACATTTGGGATAATGTAAGTATACAACTCAGCAAAATATATAGGTCTAGTGTTTTACTGACATTTTAATGCAGTTGC
This sequence comes from Morone saxatilis, assembly GCF_004916995.1. Lineage (NCBI taxonomy): Eukaryota > Metazoa > Chordata > Actinopteri > Moronidae > Morone > Morone saxatilis. The sequence continues at coordinate 18,878,260 of NW_023339796.1, read as the reverse complement.
TGTTTAATTATATGTTTAAAATATGCATGCTGAACATGGTAAATATAATACTTACTAAACATCAGCACAACAATGTTGTGAGCATGGTAACATGCTTAAGTTAGCATTTACCTGAAAGCACTGCTGTGCCTCAGTACAGCAGCTAGTGTGGCTGTGGACTCTTTGTCCCTAGTGACAGGTACTTTAAAATGTAACAGTACTGTTAACTTTCACAAAATATGAAAGAGACAAAATGTTAATTACATTGGATTACCTATCTCAAGAAAGTGCTTCAAAGTTTTCATATGGGACTAAAATGAGTCGACCACTGCCTGAAAGGTAGAAAAATCAATCTGAAAATATTCAGAAAATGGTCAGCAGCAATGTTTATGCCATTTGCAGACCTATGGTTCCCTTAAGTAGGTCAGAACTTTGAGGGATTTTTTTAACAGCAGACAACTTAGGGAGTCAGCAAGACATTTGTTGAGGCAGAGGTGGCAGACCAGCCCCCAAAGCTTCTGCCATAAAATGGATGTTTAGTCCATGTGAATAGAGGATGAGCGCAGAGAGCGTGTATCACTCTGAACAAGAACCTGAATATTTCATAGCAAGACAATGGGGATATATTTGTGTTAATGTTTCATAACTGCACATTTATCAAGGCGTGAAAGCCCCCATGTGTGTTTGTGTGTACGCGTGCATGCAGGTGTGTGCACACCCGGCCCAGTTTTAATGTTTGATGAGGGTTTGAGGTTTGAGGAGGGAGGTGTTGTGTGGTTGTTTATGCCTCGATGCATCCTCTTTGGGTTTATTCACAGGAGGATGACCTGTGAGCTCTAACGTGTGGCAGGCATCTGTGGATGTGTGTGTGTGTGTCTTGTGGTGTGTGTGTTGGGGGGGGGTGTTCCAAGGGAGCCATAAAAGATTCAGCTCCCAAGCTGTATTGTTGTGAAGATAACAAATGTTTCCATTTAGTGATCGTGCATGAGTTATAACTCACAGGACATAGCTTACGCTGTTTGGGTGTGTGTGTCTGGATTTGTGTGTCCTCACGCTTTCATAGCCTTCTTATAGCTAACGAGTGGTCAGAGCCTGTCGAAATGAACGGAGCACAGTTAGAGCATTGTGTAGTTCGAGTACAAAAGAGCCCTGCATGCTGTGATGAGGTTTTTTATGCCTCAGGTGAGCACAAAGACAAATTTTCGGCCAGGCGTATCAGAGAGTTCTGTCTGATTCTTCGCATTCAGCGCTATTCTTCATACACAGATGGACAGACACAGGCTGGCAGATAAAACACAGATACACACATATATAGACACACATACACACACAGAGCTCTATTATGCAGGAGTCCTCTCTATCCAGTTGATCACAGGCATGAATTTCAGAACAAAAGGGAAATATTCCACCTCAAAGAGCAGAGAATTTCTAACAGAATGCCTAAACGTGGCGCACTGTCCTCACCGTATACTTCTGAAGCCTTTGTAACACTGAATGAGTTATAAAGACAGTGAAACAATGTGTGTGTGAATGTGTGAGTGTGCACATCCACAAGGGTAAGGCGCTGAGCACTTCAAACCAAGGGCCTAATCAGCACCCCATAGCCCACCCACACAACCTCTCTCTGTATCTCTCTCTCTTCTGCTCATCTTATTTTCATTCCCTCTCCCCCTCCCACGGACTTCATTCGAACATTCTTCCGTTCTCCCCCTCCTTACAGCCCTCTTTTTCTCTCCCCTTCCCCTCTCCCTGCCCCTCCCTCGAGATGGCAGCGGCGGCAGCGGTGGTGGTGATGGCGGGGGTGACGGGCGGGTGTGGGATGGGGAGGAGGGGACTCCTGGGAATGTTGGGCACAGCGCTAGCTCAGCTTCGAGGTCAGCTGAGTGCTTTCCCCGTCGTGGTGGTGATGTTGGAGGGTGAGGACAAGCCGGGCTGATCTAGGATCTGTGTCCCTGGGGAGCAGGCGGTGACAAGGCCGTTGGCGAATGCTATGACGCTGCTGAAATATTAAAGCTAATGGGATCGTGGTGCTGCGTGCCTGCATATGTGTGTGTGTGTGTGTGTGTGTGTGTGAGCGTGAGCGTGAGCGTGTGTTGCTCATAAGTTGCAGCTACTTGAAGTGAAGTGGAGTGAACAAAGTGGAATGGAGATGGATAATGCATTACACTCTAAACAATGGCACGGAAGAGAGAGTTTGGGCTGTAATAGAACAAAACCTACTTCTGAGTGTGAAAAATGGTTGAGATAGGAAAGAGAGGAGAGGAGAGAAGAAGAAACAGGAGCAGTGGAAAGAAGAGAGGGGAGAAGAACGGAGATAGGATGAAAGGAGAGAAGAAACGAGGAGAGGAAAAGAGAGGAGATAGGAAGTGAGGAGAGGAAGCCAGAGGAGAGAAGAAGAAGAGGAGCACATAAAAATTAGAAAAAATGAGAGACTGTTAAGATCCCTCAGCTGCCAATAAGCAGGCACGCACATACACACTTTAATACAAACACACACACACACAGACCGGCTTGAAGCTATCATACACATCGCCTGGAGCACAATACAGCTCGTTAGTGGATACATGCTCAAAATGAGTCCCTCTCCCTTTCTCAACCCCTCCATCTCTCAAGCAGTTGTCAATGTTATTATTTCCAAATGAATACACACAAATGCACTACATTGTCTGACAGAATACGCTATAAATACACTCTGTGTGCCGTATCACAAACACACAGACTGAGAGAAAGGGAGAGTGCCACGCTGCAAAATACTGAACTCTATGATGCTATATGTTTGGGGGAGGGAGAACATGAACAACAATTAAAAATACAGTAGTAGCATGGGTGTGTGTGTGTGTGTGTGTGTGTGTATGTGCACGCGGAAAACACCCACAGCAGAACTTGTATATGTAAGACCTGAGAGACGCGTGTTGAAATCACTGTTGCTGTGTGCAGCTTGTGGGCATTCGGTTAAATTATGGATTTCAGCTCACTGTCTCTGTCACTCCCTCACACACACACACACGCACACACACACACACACAGACACACACTCTCTCTGCATAACCCCAGGAAGGGGCGATGCCCCAGGGATGCTTCGTTGCGTGTAAAGAATATGAGACAGGAAGGGCGGCGTGGGTTTTAGTGCGAAACCCGGAAGCTGGTGATGTTAATTAAAAAATCAGACAAGAGGACCGTCGGGCGAAAGAAAATAGAGTTGAAGGCGGTCATTGACATTCCTGTGTGAGAAGCGGAAACAGAGTAGGGGCCAGGCTTTTGGAGGCCGGGCGCAAGCCGGTTCGCTTGTCGGCTAGCCGGAGGAAGAAAAATGACTGTGGACGAAGCGAGGGAGGAAGAGAGGAGGAGGACGAGGAAGAGGGAAAGAAGGAGACGACCCCCCGCCCGCGGCCCCCCCCGTTTGTTATCCCCCTGACAATCCACACAAACAGCAGACTGCCATGCCAATGTGTCACACACTCTGCTTGTCACCTATCAGTCTCCAAAGGCCAGAAGTGGGCCACAGACTTGACTGTTGCTAATTTCTCCCACCACACCTCATCCTCCACACCTCAGCAGGGCCCTCTGTGTCGCCTCGCATAAGGTCCATTGACTTGTCTAACAGCTATGAACGCCACTGCTCAGCCCTGATGGCGCACTGTGCCTTGTTAGTCTCGGGTAAAACACTGGTAGAGTTGCACATTAAAACTGCGTGAGGTGCCGCTGTCGTCCCTTGAGTTGGTCACACGGGCTCATTTACATAAGCTGCCTTTTATTTAAACGACACGCACACATGTAACCACCTACAGCAAGCGCACGTATCCACACGCAGGCCTCCCATGCGCCCTCAGGGAGGTACACACACAGACACACACAC
>NW_023339796.1:18873744-18874366 GCF_004916995.1 Morone saxatilis | reverse complement strand
CACACACACACACACACCTAATTTCCCAAAACCCACCCCTACGTGCCCGCTGAGATGCAAGGATTTAAGGGAATTTGCTTGCCAAAGGGGATCGTGCTGGATTTCATCATTCAAATATGTTATTCCTACGCCTTAGGACAATTTGCCGTGTATTAGTGAGCATTCAACACTCGTTTCCATTGCCAGAAACAAGATAGAAAAGTTTTCCACTACCATGCATCTGTAAATTCACACTGAAATGGGAAATAAAGCTAAAAAGGTCACTCTGGTTCTGTGATGGAGGATTTTTCTGCAGATAGCAGTGTATTTTCTGGTTCAGAAGTGATAGATGATGTAAATTTGATTCAGATGAAAAGATATTCCATTATTCCGCAAAGTTAGTATCTCCTGTGCTTTATCAAGGAAGTGGCTTCAGGAGGTATACGGGTAATTTTGCACTATTGCTTTCTTTAGTTTCCGGATTTGGCAGAAAGCTTTTCATATTTACACAGTATTGATTGGAGCTGAGGGCCAGTGTGAATCTGGGACTTAGTTGAAATGTTCCTCTTTGAGATGGATTTTATAGCTGGAACTTGTGTTGGAAAGTAACTAAAATGCAGATTTGAGGTTATTGTACTTTATT
>NW_023339796.1:18873503-18873657 GCF_004916995.1 Morone saxatilis | reverse complement strand
CACTACATTTATCTGACAGCTAATATTTCAGAAATTATGATCTTTCATACAAAGCATGTGGTGAGCTTTTGAAATAATAATTCATAAACTACAACATGAATAGGAATAGTTCAGTATTTTTAGATATATGCTTATTTGCTTTCTAGCAGAGAGT
>NW_023339796.1:18863522-18873350 GCF_004916995.1 Morone saxatilis | reverse complement strand
CAGCAGCTCTGAAGCTCACTAATTAACAGGTTATATCTAGTTAGTTTTTTCCGTAAAAACGACCACCTGCTATTGCAGACAGGTTATTTGTTGGACTACTTCTTGGTCCGGTACAGTAACTTCATGGGATGACCGTTGGTTGCCTGGTAACTGGTCCCAGCCAAGCGATACCCCTGGCACATAAACCCCTGTAAAAGAGCAAATTGTCCATTTAAACAAACAACCTACAGTGTAATGTGTTAATTAGTTATCTTTAGAGGTGAGGGTAGATTTGTTAGCCTACCTTTAGACAGAGCCTATAGCTGTTTCTATGTCTTTATGCTAAGCTAACCAGCTTCATATTTAATGTGCCATGAGAGTGGTATCAATGTCCTCAGCTAACTCTCGGCCAGAACTGAATAAGCATATTTCTCAAAATGCTGCACTCAACCAACGCAGTCTCCAGCAGTGATGTCCATTAATGCATCAGTAATGGTAATCTGACCAAACATAGGCCGAGTATACTCACAGGGACCATTATTCTGCAATAAATACTTTGATACGGTGATTTTATGACACTTAGATACTTCAGTAAAAATATTTGAGAGCAGGACTTTTACTTGGTAGTTAATTTTTATTTATTTTTTTACAGTGTGTTGTTGTTGTGTTGTGTAACTAACAAAACATGGGATTATACGTTATTCCTCCTATGATTTCATATCTCCTATTCATGACTTTGTATCTCGTGGGACATTGTCAACATTGTGAAATAAATGAGTGTGACATACTAAAATGTTTAACTCCCAGGCCTAATTATGACTTCTGGCTTATGAAAGTCATGTTTACTTCTGTCATTCCTATTAATTTCCCCGACTGGATCTCCATACTGATTTTGCCTGTTTGCCTAGAAGATGCAGATTGCACTCCGGCCAATAGTAGACGTTTCATCTGTCTCGTTAGAGTCTAAACTCGTAAGAGTTGGCTGGTTAGCCCGGTGCAGTCTGCGGGGGTTTGCGGCTACAATATAACTCCCGCTGCTCGGACCCATTCTGCACCGTTTAGTGAGGAAAACTCTCTGATGGCTTTTGTGTAGTTTAGACTAATGGTAGAATGTCTCAGCACGACGCGTCTTTGATGCTTTTGATGCGCCTCATTAACAGTTTAAATTTACACCTGCCTCATGCATTCCTGCGGGATCCCTCCTCACATGTGAATGGGAATGTTTGTTCTGTATAACGAGCCTCCTGAACATTTCAGTCTCTGATGTCTTAATGAAATGCAGTTTATTGGGTTTAAGCATTTTGCATATATATGTGGTTTCTGGTTGTCCATTTGGAACACAGTGTGTGCCTTAATAATGGAAATAGTATAATATTACCGTGGAGTATTTTCTGTCTTCTTTGCTATTATTGACCTGCAGCATCCCTCTTGTATATTGAGATAACAGAGCTTAATTAGACTTGATTGATCTCGATATCTACTGGCCTATAGCTTAAACTAGCCTAATATACCATACAGAAGGTAATTTCTAACAGGGCTACACTTAAGAATTCAACCCAAAGGGAAAACGCAGGCTGTGGGTTCACTGCTGGGAGCTATTATTCTTAGTTAATAAATGCAAACATTTGTTCCTGATGGCTCACTTAACCTCTTAATTTATGTATGACCACCAGAGCCCTATTCAGGCGAGAGCCATCGGTCAAACAGGCCTCAACAGAAAGGCACCGCATGGCCTCTTTCCCTCTTTCATCTCCGCTGTAATCACTGCGTGTTTCACGCAGCAGCGAGCGCCGCTGCGCAGCCAGAGCTGGCGCTCAAACGCGCCTAATTGTTCTGCGTATTGACAAGTCGGTTCCGGTGTATTACTGATTTTCTACTGCTTCGTGACGGAGTTCTGCCTGAGTTTGGGACATCTGTGGGGGGTCAGGGGTGAGGGCAGCCCCGGAGCTGCGTCCATCTGCCCAACAAATACCCACGTCTTCAGACACAAGCCTGCTAAACACCTCTAATAGCCTGTGTTACATTTGCATTATTAGCCCCTAATGAGCGAACCAACGTGAATAGAGAAGAAGCCCCATTAAGTTATCAATGAAATACGGCCTATAATAAATGATTGCTACAGAGCGAAATGAAAATAATGACACAGTGCAAATTTCTCTCCATTATCTTGGCCCAAAGCTCTGCAGCCTGTGTGGTTCTCTTTGTGCAATCAGAGGATATCAAGCTGAATCTAGGACACAGACATGAAACAGCAACTTCGAGATGGTTTCCTAATCCTCTAATCTTTTTTAGGAGGACAACTCTGAGATGTGTCCTTAAACTCAGTCAGTGGATTTTTTTTTAAAATATTCAGTGCCACTGCCTTCTGGAATTAGTGCCACTCTTAAAAATATAAATGCATGTGGAAATGTGGAATGAGTTTAAATCTATAATTACACTGCTAGATGCCATTAAATAGCACACATTGGTCCCATTAATGGAGGAACAAGCAAATTACAAAAAGAGCCCTTATTCTCATCATACAGTTGTATGTTAAAATTACAATTATGATATCATAATAAGATAAACATAGCAAATCCTTTATTTGGGACTTGGTCTGAAACTTGCAGTATAGCTACATGTGATGTGCTTTTCCTGTTGCATCATGTAGCTTGTAAAGGGCGCTGACCTTTAGAGATAAAACACAAATAACAGCCTAAAGTGGCCTGAATTTGACAAAAACAATATATCACATTTGTATAGTCAAAATGAGAACGTTCCAGTGAATTAGAGCAGAGGTCTAACAGTTAACATTTAAAGCAGAGGTTAAACCTGCATTAACAGATGTTATATTTTTAGCTGTGATTGGCCACACGGGCGAGGTGCAAAAGAAGGTAACGTTTTTTTTTTACCTTGATGACATGTTAGAGGTGTGCTAGTCACAAAGTACAGTAAGAAACTGTCGACTGCAGCTCTTTTCCAGAATCACTATCACCTTTATTGGCCAAGTATGTGAACACATACAAGGAAGGTAGAAATAGAGAATATAGCTAAAAATAAGGGCAACAAATCTTAACAGAGATGAGTAAAAAAGTATTATGTACATACAAGTAGCTGAAGAAATAGGTGCAAATGTAAATATATAAATCAACAATGACCAACAACGCCTATAAACACTTACAGTCAGATGTTGTCTTTTCAGCACTGTTACTATTTGTACTATTCCCCATTGCAATATCTAAAACTGCTCCCCTGTCCAAATGGCACAGAATATGTCCACATCTGGTTAATCAGACTTGTTTTTATTGAAGAATAGCACTGCTAATGACACTCTGTTAACTTGGTGACAAACACATTTTACTCCCTGTAACTTCTTCACTATAAAAGTAATAAACAGTGGAGTATATCAGAGCTTTGTCACTGAAAACAGCTGCCTGCTGCTGCTGGAAATGGCACTGATGTGAAACCTGTGAAAGTGAACCAAAACAGTACAGTTGAGCTGAAAGACCTTAAAATATTCTGTAAAGCTCGGTTCGTCACTAGGAGCGATTTCTTTCTTATGACACAGTCGTGTGATCCATTGTTAAACATAAATATATTAATTATAGCAGCTTTAAATTCTGGTTTATTACAGTTCATACGTTTGGCCATGAGTTCTGTCAGATATGGTAACACTGTGCTGACCGAGTTAACTGCTGAGATTTGGGAATGCAGTGACATTGATCCTGTTTCTGTGTGCTGCCTTTTGGACTTTGGACCAATGTTGCCATATTCCCAGATCTCAGTAATTAGTTTGGTGAGCACAGTGTTATCACGATCAATAAAAATGACAGCCGTGGCTACGGAAATAAGAGCCAAGTTAAAACAGAAATGATAGTTTGAAATTTGATGGAATATACTGGGCTGGTAGTGAGTTGTCTGAAATCTCAGCATCTTAAAAAGATGTAATTCAGTAATTGTTTGTGATCACCAACTCCAGCTGAAGTATTATGGGTCCTTTGTGCTACAGTGTGGGAAAATAATACACCTGTAGTGCGTTTCACTTAGGTATCAATCTGGGTCTCCACAGTGATGTAACTAACTGGATTAAATCATTTAAGGACAAGCTGTGGAAGTTCAAATCCTACTGGGTTTCTTATGTAGTCCATTTCATACAGTCTCCTCCTAATATAGTCTGCTCAGCTGTGGTGAAATCCAGGTTTTGAAGGGCCCGCCTGGCCTCTGTACCCCAGCCAACCCCACCCACCAAACACAAACAAAAGGGCTCTTGCTCTGGCGGAACGAACCGAGTTTGGCCCACTCATTGCGTTTGTTAGCCCCACAGAGACCCTGAATATAGAACAGCTATTCTATCTAATGAGGCAGAACTTCATGGCTGCCTCTATAAAACTTTGTCAGCCTTCTGTTCTCTGGCAACAAAGCCTGAATTTTTTAAAGTTTCACCCATTTTTTTCCCCAGTGACACACAAACTGTTAAGATGAATCGAACGCGGGTTTTTTCCTCACGGTGACGCGAGACAAGTGTTGCAAACAAAGATGACTATGTGGAGAAATAGGGCGCTTAGACGGGAGGAGTGATCAAGAATAACGCCTCCGCAGGGAGTGCTTTGATGACACAGGGTTGTAGTTTTATGAAATAGCCTACATTTGGCTTTGTGTCGAGGGTCTGTGAGGAATTGTGAGTAGGGATGTTTTCCTCCACTTTTTAAATTCTAATCTGTGAAGATACTTCCCAGATCCAATACTAATTTGACTATCCCTCATTTATTGTGAGTACAGATAATTGGGTGTTGCCTGCTGTGTGTGTTAGTGTGCCTGCAAGGATCTCTGTTTACATAGCTTGTTTTTTCCTCTTTGATGGCAATGGAGACCCAAAATGTAGCACGCTAACAGCATTTCATAACTTTATCACTTTAAAGAATTTTTAGTCCTGCAACCATAACATAACAAATTTAACATCACATTTAGGGACTGTACAAAAATGATTTTGGGGGTGGTGGGGGGTCTGAGCCTTGTAAAGAAAAACAAAAAAAAACCTTCCTCTTGACTCTTTGCCATGACGAGTCAAAATAATTGTTAAATTTATACTATAATCCTATACCCCGATTTAAACCTTCATATCTTAAATGGGAACTCCATTTCAAACATCAAAGTCTGTTTACAAGTCCTGGGGAGTGCTAATGCATATGTGAAAATTGTTACATAAAGCCTTTTGGCTCCAGAGGGAGAGGAGTGAAGTCTGATAAATAAATGTAGTCAAGTGACATGGAGTCAGTGTCAGTTGGAGCTGAAGACGTTTTCAAATGAAAAAAATCTGTGCTTGTTGAGTTAAGAAGTGCGCTTACCAGACCTCTGTAGCCCTCTCCTCATCTCTGCTCGAGTGTAGATTAGCTGCTACCAGAAAAACACACCCGAATCTCAGACAAAACTGAGAATCTGAAATTCTGTCTGTCTGTGTTTGAGTTGCATTGTGGGTAATGTAGCTGACAAGCAATATGAATAAGAATAAAGAAGAATGCTCCACCAATCTACACATTAATGAAACCCTGCTGCAGTGACAGTTGTAACTGTGTTCTGTAATTATAAAGTATATCACAAAGGAAGACTGAAATAAAATATACATTTAGAACTTAAAAAAAACAAAACAGAAAACCCTCAGCTCTTTTCTGAACCCCTAATCATTTTTGAACAGCCCTTAGCAACACTGGTATGAACGTTTTGTCTTCCCAAATATTTAATGCAACATTAGAAGACCTGTTTGTGGTTAACTAAACTTTGATTAAAACCTCATAACTCCAATTTCTCAATTTGGTGTCAATCAAATATCTTTATTTATTTGCATAGCACGTTTCACCACATAAAATGCCATTCAAACTACGTTGACAGAAAACAGCATATGAGGTGTGAGGACTTTGACACAGCAGATCAGAGGGAACCACATCTGTGCTCTCCCAGACAGACATGCCTACTCATAAGCTGTCATCCAGTGGAAGGTCTCGAGTGGTTCACTCCAGTAGCATCTCCTCCTGGGCAGAGCACGACTGATCCCGGAGATCTGAAAGATAATTTTGTCCTTTAGTAGATAGCCTACTTTGGTGAGCACATTGTCTTTGCAGCTCCGCCTCATTAGCCCTCTCATGGCCTGCATGAACAATCAAGGCCGGGCTGCTGAAATATTGATTAGTTCCATAGTGAGTGGAGATATATTTCAGTTTTTTTGGTGTGGGGCGTTTTGGTGCATATAGACTATTTGTTGAATATAGTTATTTCTCTTTAGTAGCTGTTTACTCCCAAGGGAAAACAATGCCTTCCCTTCAAAGTCTTGCTGGCACATGCAGGGGACACACTGATCGCATAATGCCTTGGTTGTGTGCATGTGTGTGTGTGTGTGTACTTGGAGCTTGTGTACTGTATTATGTGGGTGTGCATGGTGTCCCCTCATATTTTGCATTGTTTTATATGAGGCATGTGCTGTAACGTTCAAAGAGAATTATATAGCATTGTTTATGGAGGGTGACTCCATAAACAGGGGAGCTTTAATGCTCTGTGAGAGAGGAACCGTACCGCAGAGTTTACTGCCAGCTGGACTTGTGTTACCTGTACAATCCTCTTTAGTCACATTAATATAGCCCTGTGCCATGCTCTAAATAGAGCTGCGGGAACTTGAAACAGCAAGAAAAAGTATAGAGCAGAGAGAGAAACAGGAAAATGTAAGATGGAAGAGGAGTGGGAGAGGAGATGAGAGAGAGGAATTACAAAGTAAGTGAGAGTGGGAGTTCTGTTGTCTATCAAATAGGCAAGTTTAAGAAGCGTTTCCACCTTGGCTGCTAATGCACTCAGTGATTGTCTTGTGTGACTCACACAGTCTATAAAGTAGGTTAGTGGGTTATTGCTTAAAGTTAAAGAGCTAATAAGTCTCAAAATGTTTTTATTCATGATGGGAATGATTTGGCAGCAGAGAAGTCTGTCGTAAGGTTTATCTATGATAATGTAATGTATCATTAAAGATTAAAAGTTTAATAAGCCCACACAGCAACAAAAAACAAAAATGTATTTGTTTGTTAGGCTGCGGATAAAAACCTTTGATCTAATCTGGAGTGTTTTATGTCTCTGATCAGTATAAAGATGACATTTCAGCAGAGCGGTCTCTCTTTTGACAAATGTATCAGTTCCCAGCTGGAGGATCTGACACAAGACCAGTAAAGCTGTTTAGTGGGAGTGAATGTAAAGCATGCATGTGTATGATTTAGGGAATTATATGTACAGAATATTGGCAAAAACTGAATTAAATATTCATAAAAAAAAATTATTACTATATAATCACATGAAAATAAGAATTGTTGTGTTTCTGTTACCTTAGAATGAGACATTTTTATCTACAGGGAAGCAGGTCCTTTACTACGGAGTCCGCCATGTTGAACCACCATGTTTCTACAGTAGCCCAGAATGATGTTTGAGTTTCGCAGCCACTGTAGTTTCTCTTTCACACTTGGACTGGCTGTATTCAGTTGGTTGCAATCTGCAACTTCAGTGCTATATGCCCAGATATCCTACACAATGGTCCTTTAAGTCGGATTACACTTAGTCCATGTGGTGACACCTGAACCAGCTCCAGTACCTGAAGGAAGACAGTGAGATATGGTTGAGTAAGTGGACCTTTGAGCAGAAATTATTTTGTTCTCTTGCCAAGAATAAACATTCCATCCATCTTGTCCATCTTGTCAGGCTACAAGCTTTACGTGTGTCAAAATCAGAGTTGTTTGGACAAATCAGCGTGCTTTGAGGGACTACTAGAAGAGCTACACGGTTTAACACAGTAGTCGCAATAATCAATTAGTTTTCAAATGTTTATGATATTAGTTTAATTATTTAAATACACATTTTAACAGCTGTCTGTTAAGAGCTAACAGAGTTGTTCAAAACATGGAATAAATAACTTACAAACAGACTTGTCGATGCGATGGATGATGTTACTTACAAATCACTTCACTACAAACTCGCTCCTCTCCATTTCTCCCTTCACACCTCTCCTGTCCCTGTCTGAACCCGCTGTGTCTAGTCCTGGTCGGAGCTGCTGTAAATCACCTGGCCTCTGATGGAGGTTGTTTGTGTCCCACTCTGGCTATGGTGCTCATTCCGGTACCACTCCCGGTAGTCCAAAGCTTCTGTGTTAGGGGTGGAAACAAGTCTCCCCGGTACTTCCACCTCACAGTCCGGGTACAGTCAGCTGATAGGACCGCTAACTAGCTAGTGGCAACAGCTCGTATATCTACGACTCAAACCATTGATGGCTTGTACAGTTAGCACATGCAGCAGTACTGTGATACACGAGAGGAGGTGTGTGTTGCAACAATCCCCTGATCCACAGCTCACTGTTCAAGCTGTTTTTGTTTTGTGAATATCTGACTAATGAAAAGTGCCTCGACTAAGACTCGTCGACTAACAGTTTACTCGACTACTAGGGGACCGCCCTAGAGGAGTGACTTTTCGCTCGAAAACAACAATGGCTGCTGCAAAAGAGGTTAGAGTAGAGGCTGCTAGCATCAGTTATATCAGAACTGGAGAGTATTACATCACTAAAAGAAGAGCAAAGAACGGTACTGAAGGCTTTTCTCCCAACTGACTTTGGTAACTTTGTTTAGATCTGATAGGTAGAAGTTTGCCTGTGATAGACTGATGCTTCATCCAATTGCCTGCCAAGTATTTTTGAAAGCCCTTTTCCAAACTGTTTCCAGTGATGACTTTGCAGATGGTTTTTTGTAACAAACCATTTGGCACAGTCAGGTTAATTTAGTCATAAAGCAATAAAAAAAATTTGACCCAATGATGGCGCTAGATGAAAAGCGCAATCCATTCATTAGTTGATGAGACATTTCAATCATAAAAATACATGACTGTACACAAATTTGTGCCAAGATTTTAAAAAATCCAGGTGTGACTAAATTCATAGGATCCATTCTTTGGGCACCACAGGTATCTGTAACTTTCATGGCAATCCATCCAGTAGTTGTTGAGATTTCAGCCTGGACCAAAAGGGTGGGCTGAGAGACTGACAGTGCTATCACAGAATCATGCTGCTGTTAATGTGGCTAAAAAGCTGTGACCACAACTTTTTCAGAGCTGATTTTTCAGTGACTGTCTCACACTTGTCAACTCTAAATAACTATGTGCCATAGAGCTGATCTGTCTTAGGAGCAGCTGTTAAAACACTGAAAAAAGTGTTACTTTAATAGTCTTACATAAACATTGATCTAATGCTCACAGTTAATGTGTATATTCATATTTCATGCAGTGTGCTGTGCCTTTGTTACTGCTGTGTCACAATATTACTCATTTCTCATCAGGAGAATGTTAAGTAAACCATTTGGCCAGTAAAAGTATTCCCTATAGATCCCATAAGTCTCTGACATTGATTGATGAATTATCACAGACACTTACAGTACAACTACCAACCTGCGTTTGGCTACATCAACCTCACACATCAAACGCAGCTCATTTGCATGCCGGTGCCTGTTTGTTTGAATGCACATGGACCTTGCAAGGGGAGAGAAGAAGGGGAGACATAACTTCACATGAGTGATATGCAGACGTCTGCCATTCCCTCCCTCCATGCTTCTCTTAACTCATCCACCCCCATCTGTTCATCCAAAGCACGGCACAATCTGGCGCACTGCAACCATCAGGTGTGCGCGCACAAACACACACACACAACACACACACACACACACACACACACCACACACACACACACACAAACGCCCCGAGGTCTTTTTATTGACCTCACGCACTAGTCCATGTCTTTAAATGAGCAAAAAAAGGTGTTTGGGTAACACACTTGTTATTTGCAAAACAAATTCAGAGCAGACACGA
>NW_023339796.1:18859646-18863497 GCF_004916995.1 Morone saxatilis | reverse complement strand
ACACACACACACACAAACGCCCCCGAGTCTTTTATTACCTCACGCACTAGTCTGTCTTTAAAATGAGCAAAAAAAGGTGTTTGGGTAAAACTTGTATTTGCAAAACAAATTCAGAGCAGACACAAGCCTCTAATTCATTCCAACGGATTCTCCCACTACTAGACTAAGGAAGGGGCCAAAGTTGGTCCCGTGTAACTCCCCTATATATCGTCCCTTTATTCAGGCCTGATGTGTGAATCTTTATGCGCGCTCCTCCTGACCTCTCCTGAATCCAGAGTGCCAGTGATGGAAACAACTCTAGACAAAAGCGGATGGGATTCAAAAGCAGTGAAAGGAAGAATGAGAGGGGAGGTGGGAGGAGTTTGGAGGGAAACGAGTCTGCGAGCTTTTAAATCATCATTGGAAAGTCATTAGAAAGCTGGCTGGGCCGGGCGGAGACGGCCGCACAGATTGCGCGCTCCCGAGCACAATACCGGTAATGAAGTGGAAGCTAAGAGGGAGTGTCCCAGGACAGATTTCTTTGCACTAGTTACTCCACTGGCCCTAAAGTTTCCCCACAATCTGTGTATGGGGTGTAAAAAGCTGCATTCATGAGATGTTAACCGCTTTGTTTGTCGGGAGGAATTTATTCAAAGTGTTGCAGCTATCAGCGACAGATGGGATGGAAGGTGATGGATCGGAGCAGAAGTTAACTAAAAGAAAAAGAGATGGGGAAAAGAGAATAAATGTTTAATGTAACTGGACGTTATCAATCTGGTGGCACTCTGGTGCCAGTCCATGCCTGCTGCTCCATTCAGATCTGGCTCGCTGCAGTTCACTGACTGTTGCAGTATTACATGCAGACTATTGGTCCCCTGATGGAGCAATCGGAATGCGCAATAGTCTGCAGACATCTCTATTCTAGATTATCAATTAGCCTATGTTGTTTTTCCTAAAGCAAGCAGATTTACACGGCAGTTTGGTGCAGTTTCATACACAATCTTTAATTGAGACGTAGGCTACTAATCAATTAACACTTTCAAGATATTAACTAAGTTATTATATTTGGGTACAAAAGGCAGTAAACAAGTTGTACCAAGTTAACACTGTTATATTGCTACAACTTTCGGGCATATTCAGGCTGCAGCAGTTGTTTTTATTATCGATTAATTTGTCAACTATTTGATCAATTCATCGCTTAATCGCAGTGTGTATCAGAAAATAGCAGCATAACAGTGCTCATCACAACCTCTCAGAGCAAGGTGACATCTTCACATGTTATATTTTGTCTGCCCTACAGTCTAAAACCAAAATATAAACCTATATATATAGTTAACTATCATATTAAGAAAGGCATCAAATTCTAAACTGGAACTAGCAAAAGTTTTGCTTAAAGATTGTCTCAAAATATGAATGAATTGTCAAAATAGTAGATCAACTAATCGATTAATAATTTCTCATATACAACATAAGAATAATAACCCCGGGAGGAATTTGCTTTTTTGCAAAGTGAAACATTTCCCTTAAAGAAACGTATAGAAACTACTTTTAAATACATTGACACTTTTAGCTTCTAAAAAACAACATTTTCTGAACCAAACACTTACTCTGCATAGAAGATTATGACCTTAACTGGAGTGCCAGCCACAGAGTCTCAGCCAACAACCTCTATTTTTTACCTTAACGGCCACACAAAGGGCCTAATTAACCCGCACACCACTTTATCATGTATTCAATTTTCTATAATAGTTAAGGAATAATGCAGGTTGAATGGGCGCATCAAGCCTGTGTAAGTGAAGTGCGATCCTCTCTTTAAGACCTCTAAACAGGGGCCGTGACACAAGTTTCTCAAGTGTTGCACTCTGGAGCTGATTCAGTCCTAATCATTTTCATCAATAGTGTAGAAGATGAGGCCATTACCCAGACGGGCCCTGGAGTGCGGTTCTCCGGTGGAGAGGCGATAATTGGATAATTAGTGCTGGGAACCAATTAGGACTCTGTGCTTGTGATGGCACGCGAGTTAAGCAAAGGTTAGCTGAGAGGGGAAGGGGAGGGGGACGTGAGGGACCGAGGGGGGGGTGTTCAGCGCTCTGATCGATTATCTTAGACACCCCCTCCTCACACACACACACACGTATAGCCTACATCCCTCCTTTCTCACCCTCCTGCTCCCTCTACCCACTTTCGCCTTCCACCGCTTATCTGGTGGACAAAAGAGACCAAATCGCCTATTTCCATCTCAATGACTTAAGCCCCAACAAGAGGCAGGGATCGGGCGACCGGCTCCAGACCCCAAATACCCGGCGATCACTAGAGCAAATGGGACCACAATGCAGGAGAAAAGAAAGAAAGGAGGAGAGGGAGGGTGAGGAGGGGGATCCTCTAAAGATATATTTATATATGTTAAAGAAAATGCTAATATGCCCCGTGAAGAATAGAGGGGATTTTGGAGACTCTCTCTAATTCTGCTATTGTTGAACTCGCGTGCAGACTGGCAAGATTGACACGGTGATCACGTGAGAGATTATTTTTTTTAAAGGTCCTTCAGATGACAGCTTTGCTTTGGGGGGTGGCAAACGCCCGTCAAACACTGTAAGAAAGTCTCCCTGTCTCCGCGACGCACGCGCACGTGCGCACGCAGGGGGGTTTAATCCGGGAGGCGAGACTCAACATAGTGTAATTTGCTTTTGATTGCTCTGTGTGTATGTGTGTGAGAGAATGCTGAGCGGTATTAGAATACCGTCAGAGTGCTGTGTACTCTAAACACATAAAGAAATGAGAATAAACAGGATGATTCTCACGCGGCCCCACAGAGAGCACATTATTACTGCGCTTCAGTGGACCCTCTCCGCCTGCAGTGTGGACAGAATGGGCTCTCACAATGCTTCACACTGAAAGAAGGAGCTGGTGGATCGGACTTAATGTTGCTGCTGCCTGCAACAAATCCATCAGTTATCTTCATTTTATCGTTTGGTCCAATGCTGCTACTTTGCATCCTTTATAACCCCATTTATTAATGCTTCATGTACCAATTATAATCAAGAACAGCACATTTAAAGGGCTGCCAGGCTGTGAAAACAAATTCCTTTGGTTGGTATTTATCCTTTCCAATAATGCAGTTATGAATGTGGGTAATGTATAAATAAAAGTTTAACAAGTTGGTAATACATTCTTTTTTCATACAGCTGTTCTGCAACCTTTTTCTAAAACAGGACAAATCTGGACAAAAACTCATATATTAACAACTTACCAAGGGATTGTACACATATTATTGGGGTGGTGATGGAGGCTGATCCTTGTGTTTAACTTTGTAAAAGTCCCTCCCCATAGTTATTAATGCTTTCTTTGAACTCTCCTCTTGAGTTAAGAACTGCAGCACCCTCCCCACGACATGTCAGAATGATATAACAGTGTTGAATTGGTTTGTTTCATTTGTTTAATTGTGTACCTCCATTTAAACCGTAATATCTTAATGGAACTTCTAATGTGCGACACCGCTGTGTATAACGTATTAATCAGACCTGCAAAGACAGAACTCCAGCATGTGGCAACATTATGAACCATGTCACAAGTGAAAGTTGTCTTTTTGAGGGTAACTATTTATTGCAAGGACGGCTGAAATAAAATGCAAATTTAGGACAAGAGAAAGGGACTTATCATAACCTGGGAAGGCAACAGCTGTTCTTATTAAAGGATCATAACTGATAGTATATAGTCAATTATATATTTATTATTTATTGTAACACCATTAGTTAGTTTCTCTCTTTATAAAGGAGTCTGATTGGAAAGTGGTGCTAGTATTTATATAACATCCCTATAAGAGCTGATAGTTCAGCTGCAATGTCCTTAATTAAACACAGAATGATATCTCC
>NW_023339796.1:18859310-18859465 GCF_004916995.1 Morone saxatilis | reverse complement strand
GTGTGTGTGTGGAGGGGGGGTGAAGAAGGAAGAGAGGGAAAGAGAGATTGAGTCCAATGGGAAGAATGAGAAAATCTCTTAAAGAGCCGTGACGGGGCCCCGGTCTCTCTCTAAATGTATTTTAATAGGAGGGACCCTGATGTCCAGGCCAATTC
>NW_023339796.1:18855354-18859210 GCF_004916995.1 Morone saxatilis | reverse complement strand
GGATGGAAGGATGGTACAAAGGCTGCATGTGGTTTTGCCTCATTATGCTGCAGTTAGGCGGAGGGCTGCATGGAGGCAGCGGGGGTTAGGGTCCCCACAGACCGGCTCAGGGGCCACAATACCGGCATGGACGGCTGCAAAGGGAGACCCTGCCATGCCATTATCCCGCCGCTACTAACGAGGGCTTCATACGCCTTTGATATAATCTCACTATTGAAATCCTGATAAATCCCCCCTGCGTTTACAGCCAAATCCCATTTGTAACGGGTTCGTGGAAGGCTGTGTGAGTGCGTGCGTGACCGCCTGTGTGTGTGAGTGTGTGTGTGTGTGTCGTCTTCACCTGCGCCTCTCTGTTCTGGCAGGCGAGGCCAAGGAGAGTCGCATGTTAAACCGGGCCGTTACACTGGCTTTAATTAAAAAATCCCCTCTCTCGCGCACAAGACATCTCGTGAGCCGATCTGAGCTGAGACCAAATTAGAATAAAATCAATGTTTAAGTGGATATAGTCCTCTTCCAGCCTCAGATATGATCTGATAGGCAAACAATTACTGGATTACAACACACTAGGGGGATGAATAATAGAAGACAGGCATATTTATGGAATTTATTAATGAGAATAAAATGAGCACTAAAATGATGCTATTACCACCAGTTACACCACATTCTGTTGAATCTCTGGTCCTGCCATTATTCAGCATGTTAAGCTGTCTGAGCATTATGGGTCTATCGTAAGTCCATTATATGAAATCTTATCTGTCTGGGTGAGTGGATCAGGGCACTCTGAGGTTGGAGAAAATGACAAATCACGTCATATTCTTGCATGAAGTTATTTCCCTGTCAGAAGTGGAGAGGTCAGTGGGACAGCTCAGTCTGCCACTGACTGCTTTTACTCCAGTGGGTTACACAGGACACGTGCGTGTGGATCCAACCGAACAGTGTTTAAGCATAAATCTCTTTACACCGAAAGTGCGCCTATAGGGTAAAGCATCCTGAACAGATACTCCTATTCAAATGCTTTGTCCTCTAGCTCAGGGACACTGCGCATCTCTGTGCTCCCCCCCATGTGTCGGTGCGCAGACTCATTTAACAGCCCGAGGAACATAAACAAGCAACGGAAACTATAGCTGTATTAAATCAAGCCCCGCGTTTAGCCCACATATTGGGTGCCAAGTTTCTCCGCACAGTCCAGGAATCTCTAAACAGGGTTTAGAGGTCTTTCAGAAGTCCCCCTTTTTTTCCCCTCTCAAAGCTCGGATTGGTCACAGTGCGGCTCATTTGCATGCCTCGCCGTATAAACCCTCCTGCAGACACTGCAGCCCTCTTGCGCTGAGAGAGCAGCACACCTCCAGTAGAGAGAGAGAGAGAGAGAGAGCGGAGCGCATCCAGAGTGCGCATTGAAAGACATATGGAATATTTATTACTGGCTTTACACAAAGAAACAAACAACCCCGGAGAGTCGACCAGAGCGGGGAAGGAATAGCTTTTTTGCAGGTGCTTTGTGTTCAAACTTTAAATCGGACTCAGTGCGGACAGTTTATTGAATTTCAGATTATTTTGGAGTGAAGGTGTCAAGATGGGAGGAATAGGGTGGAACGGGCTGATGGTGCTAGTGTGCGTCTTTTTGGCAAGCCTGGCCGCTGTCACACAAGGAAAGACGGTGAAATATCAGACATTTGAGGAAGACGCACCAGGGACAGTGATTGGAAACTTGGCCAAGGACATCTCCTCCACCGGCTCTTCATCGGGGGGCTCCAGGACCAATTTCAGGATGATGAAACAGTTCAACTCCTCTTTCATCCGTCTGAGGGAGAGCGACGGGCAGCTGACCATAGGAGAGAGGATAGACAGGGAGCGGATCTGCAAACACACCCTGCACTGCCTCATCGCTTTCGACGTGGTCAGCTTCTCCAAAGAGCAGTTCAAACTCATCCACGTCGAGGTGGAGGTCAAGGACATCAATGACAACTCCCCCGAGTTCCCCCGGAAAGAGTCGAGTCTGGAGATCTCCGAGAACACAGCGGTGGGCACGCGGATCCCGCTAGACTTTGCCGTGGATGACGATGTTGGGGTGAACTACATCCAAAGCTACCAGATCTCCGTCAACAGCCACTTTTCAATCGACGTGCTCAGCAGGGCCGACGGGGTTAAATATGCGGAGCTGGTGCTGATGAAGGAGCTGGACCGGGAGACGCAGGGTACTTACGCGCTTGAGCTGGTTGCTATGGACGGTGGCAACCCGTCCCGGACCGGAACAACGCGCATCAACGTCAAGGTGAAAGACTACAACGACAACAGCCCGGTGTTCGACAGGAACAGCTTCTCCGTGGACCTGCCCGAGGACGCACCGGTGGGCTCCCTCTTGCTGGACCTGAACGCGGAGGACCCGGACGAGGGGCTGAACGGCGAGGTGGTGTACGGGTTCGGTAACCAGGTGCCCACAGAAATACGACAACTCTTCAGAGTGGACAGGAAGACCGGGCGGCTCACCCTGGAGAGCCCGATTGACTTTGAAAGTAAGACCACGTACGAGTTTGACGTCCAGGCCACCGACCTGGGTCCGAACCCGAGCCCGGCCATCTGCAAAATTGTAGTGCAGGTGCAGGACGTTAACGACAACGCGCCGGAGATCTCCATCACCCCCATGACGTCCATCACGGCGGGGATAGCGTACATCACCGAGGCGGCGGCCAGGGAGAGTTTCGTGGCTCTGGTCAGCACTTCGGACAGAGACTCCGGCGCTAACGGACAGGTGCACTGCACGCTGTACGGACACGATCACTTCAGACTGCAGCAGGCGTACGAGGACAGCTTCATGATCGTGAGCACCAGCCCGTTAGACCGGGAGAAAATCCCCGAATATAACCTCACAGTAGTGGCGGAGGATCTGGGCTCCCCTCCCTTCAGAACCATCACTCAGTACACAATCAGACTGACGGACGAGAACGACAACGCTCCGGTGTTCAGTAAACCGGTGTATGAGGTGGCCGTGGTGGAGAATAACGCACCGGGCGCGTACATCACCACGGTGGTGGCGCGGGACATGGACATGGGGTCAAACGGGAAGGTCAGCTACAAACTGGCGGACACATACTTTATGGGCTCCCCCATCTCCACCTTCGTCTCACTGGACCCCGCCAGCGGGTCGCTTTACGCGCTCCGGAGCTTCAACTACGAGGTGATGAAACAGCTGGAGCTCCGTATCACGGCCAGCGACGGCGGCTCCCCTCCCCTGACCGGCAGCGCTAACGTCTATGTGAGGATAGTGGACCAGAACGATAACGCACCGGTCATCATTCAGCCGGCGCTCAACAACGGTTCCGCTGAAGTCCTCCTGCCCCGGGACTCACCGAGCGGCTACGTCATCACCCGGGTAGAGGCGCGGGATGCGGATGAGGGCGTGAACTCGGAGCTGTCCTACGGGCTGGCCACCGGTGAGCCCTCCGTGTTCTCCGTGAACAAAGCCACCGGGGAGATCTACCTCAACCAGGTGCTCAGCCACGACGTGGACGAAACCCTGAGCGTGACCGTGACGGCGAGCGACAACGGGACGGCCCGCGCTCACCTCCACCGCCACGCTCCACTTCGTCATCATCGCGGGCTCCCCGCCGAGCGACAGGACAGTGTACCAGTCGGGCAGCGGGGACGAGGTGCACGCGCAGTGGGACCTGTCGGTGGTGATTATCGTTGTGCTCGCGGGGAGCTGCACGCTCCTGCTGCTCGCCATCATCCTCATCGCCACCACCTGCAACCGGCGCAAGCGGGACAAGAGCGGAGAAGACAGCGACTCGTACGGGGAGAAGGGCACGCTGGAGAGGGGCAGGAACCACGTGGCGGACAACCCGCTTCTGCCTCTCCA
>NW_023339796.1:18849167-18855254 GCF_004916995.1 Morone saxatilis | reverse complement strand
TAAAAGTTTTAATTTATGATTCATTGACAATGAGAATAATGTAACTTTTGAAGTTATTTGTTGCTGTGGAGAGAGTGCATATATAAGTTTATATCCTAATATTTGTGTTTTAATGTAAAAGTCACATTTGATGTCCATTTAATCACTTTGAGAAATTTTGTTGGACATGAAGTGTATCATATGCAAGTTTTGTACATACAGAGGATTTATTTTTTATAAAAGTAATAATTAAGCAAAGATATGTAAATAGGAATTGTAATTATTGATCTTTAAGCACGCTGACTATTTAAAATGGCCCCAGAAACTGTGCAGTTTGAGGGCCAGGTGACCCACAGTGTATCAAGTTGATAACGATGTATGAAATTATTTGAATGCAACAAGTAATTGTACAGATTTTTTTCTATCATCACAATATTCTGAGAGAAAATAAACTTTGAAATACTGTTCTGAGAAAGTGAGTGATGTGTTTGTTCAGAAAGACTATGCTCCGGGTGAGGTGAGCAGGAGGTTTGTGGATGCCTTGCAGGAATATCAGTCACTAGCAAAAGCCAACAGGCGTCGCTGTTATTGCAGCAGTGAGTCTCTGTCCTTGCAGCCCACCGGGGAAGGTCAGTTTAGTTTTTTTTTTTTTTGTGAATACGATTTTGCTGGTGAGGTGCCAGAACAGACGCCAAGGTTTTCCAGCAAATCACTCTGCCGCCTCACGCATATCAAGAGCGGAAACCTTCATAGTTATTCTGTCTCATTTCATGGACTTTAACTGCATTTTACCGCCTCAGCTCTGCATGGTAACACAAGAATCAGAGATATGCTCAGATTCCATTACATAAATCATTACCACCTGAAATGTGCACATAGAAGAGACATAATGAGACTGACTATGCGTAAAGGCGCATTTACTGTTTGTCTCCAAAGGAGAAAAAAAGGCTTACACGCATGAGAGGAAGTCTAACTACGGATAAGATAAGTTTGATAGGCATCCACACACAGGTGCTTTTTGTCAAAGAACATCAAGTCCTTGTGAACAAATCCTCTTGCTATCCTGTCAGGATGTTTTTTGTCTACCTGCCAAATGCGCACGCTGCGCCCCTTACGTAATCCCTCCATTATCATTCATGGGTTCAGGACATTTTTTCATAACAGCAACGCAGTTCCGGACTCGGATGTAGAAGATGTAAGGGAATAAGGTCTAAGTCTGTCCAACAGGCTGCCGTGTTTTGCACACTGTCGATGCAAACATACTGTCTCAGAGTTGGAGAAAACGTGCGACATTCCGCCACAGTCACCTTTGACCTGCAACCGTCTGTGGACGCATTGAGAGACAGAGGAGAGGAAGGGAGAGAAGGGGTGTGCGCAAAGGTGATTTGAGGAGACAACCTCACCCCTCCTTCCCCACCTTCTTAATTGCTGAATAGATCTTAGTCTCCCCCACCGAGGTTGTCATAAAGCTTAATGATATGAAATTCTGAGGATCATAGCAGGAATCAAACTCATGTATGTTACATGAGCAGCCTTCAAAGGGAAAAAATGATTAAGGCTTTTTCTGAAAGAAAGCATAACTTTTAAATTAGTGGCTGCTCACAATGTGGCGATCACCAACTGGAGGTCATGTTTTACTTTTACATTTAAAATCACAAAACTCGGAAAGGTTGTGCGCATGCAGTGTCAGCGCTACAGCACAAAACACGACTTGTCTGAATGAGCAGGAGTGTCCATCCTCCTCCTGAGAGAGAGAGAGAGAGAGTTAGTGGACTGGGGTTTCCTCAGGTGTTGGGCTCCAGTCATGGCCGGGAACTCAGAGAAAGTACCGATCGCCTCCGCGGGACCAGAGGACCTGCATCAGTTCATGCCTCCGGTGAGTTTCCATACAGGCCAGTACAGCTCAGGGTTTTCGGGGATCAGGAGGTTTATAATATAGGAGACTGTAGGTACATCTGTAGGGGCCATTGGGAGTCCAACGTGTTCAGTTATTAACCTTACATATTCTGGATAGATGCCCATAAACCTTCTCTGTGACTTATCTTTTGAAGGACTCAGCTTCGCTTGTTGTAAACATAGTTATTTTGTTATCTACCAGGGTGATGTTGTGTATTCGTACATGTTGTGATGTTTTTGGTTTGTTTGTTTTCACCGTAGGCCTACTCTGCCGTGGCCGTGAAGCCCGCCGCCACCGGCCGCCTCCTGAAGGCCGGGATCGCGGTGCTCATCGCAGGGGCCCTTCTACTGCTACTGGGGGCAGTCGGAGCTTTCTACTTTTGGAACAACAATGAAAAACACGTGAGATGAATATTTGACTAATTCTCATACTTGCATTGCAAAACATTTGTTTTTGTAAGGGACTGCAGGGAAATGATAAGGTTGTGGTGGTGGGGGTAAGGAAGGGGGATAGCACTGCCATTTTACTTCTTTATGAATGTCCTTAGAGAGCTGAAGTTCTGTCTGTGTTTCAGGTTTTATTGATGTGCTCATTGGGGGCACACATTAGAAGTTCCATTAGGATATTAAGGTTTACATGTAAGGGTACACAATACAGAAGTTGTACCAGTTTAAGACTGTTTGATATATATATATATATATATATATATATATATATATATGTATAGTTATATAGTTATAAGAGTAGTATATTCTCTATATATATATATATATCATTTTGACATGTTGTTGGGGAAATGTTGCGGTCTTCAGTCAAGAAAACATGAATAATCCTGTGGGTTTTCTCTTTTACCAACACAAACATAAAATTCAGCTGCCCTCACCATCCCATTCATTTCTGTACATTCCCTTATAGGATACTTTCAATCAAACCTTAAATCAAATGCAGTCTGATATGCTAGATAGTTCATTTTGTTCCACTGTAGTTTCACTCTACTTTCAAAACTTTCTGAAAATAAGTGGCGCTACCATCAAAGAAAACAGCTCTCGTACTCACAATCTATAAAAATAATGTCACTTGATTGAAGACATTCGTGAAACAAGCTGTTGTAAATTGGAAACAAGTGAAATATAGTGATCAGTGGAACAATTTTTACTTGTTTGAATTAAAAGGAGACTCACTGTTAAAGTGAAGTCGTTTTTCCGAGATGGACCTTTTTTCTTGCAGCGTAGGCAAACAGTAAAATGTAAATTAAACACTCCAGTTTCATGGTGCAGTCTGCTTGGTGAATGGAGGCGTTGTGTGTGTATGCGGTGTGTGTATGCGGTGTGTGCTGGAGGACCCTGGCAGGGTGGAGAGGGGGGGGGGCTCTTTGGTCCGGCTGATGCTCCAGGGGCAAGAGGTGGAAGAGATGAGGGGGAAAATGTAGCTTTCTGAGTGTTTTTTTCCCATTATGGAGCTGGAAAATGCTATTAAGACACGATGAAAAGGCTCTGTAGAAGGGTCATCATCACCCAGAGCTGTACAGATTGTGTTCTTCTGACCAAGTCTGAATGAATGTGTCGTCTGAAAGAAAAAGTCCAAAAAAGAGAGGCTGTATGTGTGAGCCAAAGTCATAGGGTAAGATTGGAGAAACAGGGTGAGAAGGAGTGTTGAAAGAGAGAGGACTGGGGGTGGGGTGACTCTCAGGGCTCTCATACCTTACATGCCAGTCTGAAAACCTTGTGTGTGTGTGTGTAGGTCTACAATGTCCACTACAGCATGAGCATCAATGGAAAAGTGGAGGAGGGGACGATGGAGATCGACACAGCCAGTAACATGGAGAGATTCAGCACCGGCAGCGGGGCGGACGAGGCTGTGGAGGTCCATGACTTTGAGATTGTGAGTTGGGTCTAAAATAATCCAAAATATCAGGAGATTCAGATAAAAAGCAGAAAACCAGATTCATCAGCACACTGATCAACACTCTCCGAGCATCAGAGAAGAAGTCGATCAGATTTGTTGAAACTTTAAAGACCCTTGTGGGCAGATTGGCTCTTGTAGCAGCGGCGAAATTAAGAGCAAGTAGACATGTTATCTCCCTTTGGGCCAATCAGTGTCAAGATGCTTCGTCTCTCCAATTTTCATTAAATTCGGACTGGTGGTTTTTGACCTTTAATTAAAGCATCCCAATCAGGCCAATCAGAGTAGTGAAGCAGCAGTTTTGGCCTTTTAACTATTAAAATTTTGACCTTTAATCATACTGTCCCTGTGAGGGTAATTTTTTAATCTTGAACATGGTGCCAAGCTGCAGCGTTTACATTTGATGCACAGATCTATAGTCGCAGACACCTGCAGAGTGCAACAACAACTGGAGAAGTAGTGAACTCTAACTTTTGTTTGTCCCCTTTCCTTCCTGACTTCTCCAGGGGATCACTGGGATCCGGTTTTCAGGAGGAGAGAAGTGCTACATCAAGACCCAAGTGAAGGCTCGTCTGCCTGATGTGGATGCTCTCAACAAGGACTCGATGACATTCGACCTGGTGGGTTGCTCTTGTCAGTCTTACGTGTCCTGAGAAGGTGTGTTTGTCCGTGCTGCAATGTGCTTTTCAGGAAATCCCTCAATAGTCCCTTTCCACTGCAGGAATTGATCAAACTGTAACCTGGGGCTGGCCATTATTTGAACATTTAAAGTAATAATTTGATATTTTGGGAAATTTGCTTTCTTGCTGAGAGTCACATCACAAGATTGATACCTCTCTAATATGAAGGTACTGTCAGCAGCTAGATAGCTTAGCTTAGCATAAAGACTGGAAATGGGGGGGAAAACCACTAGCTTCACTCTGTCCAAAGGTACAGGTTTTTTATTTTGGTCCTCCACTTTGGTCTCAACAATTAACAAATTATATTCAGACGGTCATGCTCCCCAGAGGATGAATCATATTGATGTTGGTAATCACCTGACTTTTTCTCGCCACCAGAATCTCAAAATAATCTTATCCAATGAAACATCTCAACATCTACAAGATGGAATGGCACAAAACCTGGGACATGCATTAATGTTAACCACAGGATGAATTTAATAACTTGAGGGCATTATCATAAATCAAAACTTTAATTAGACTAAAGTATTTTAGTAAAAGGTCCAGTGTGTAACATTTAGGGGGTCTGAGCACAGAAATGAAATATAATATTCACAGGTATATTTTCATTAGTGTATAATCACCTGAATATAGCAATAGTTTGTGTTTTTGTTACCTTAGAATGAGCCGCCATGTTGAACCAACATGTTTCTACGGTAGTCCAGAAGGGACAAATCAAACATTGGCTGCAGATAGGGCTTTATCGTGAGAAAAGCTGCAGAGAATCTGTACTATGTTACAACCTATAACATTTACAACTGCAGATTGTTGTAACTGGAGAAACCTTTATTAATGACTTACTAACATTTGCAGAACTTACATTATAGAACTCATCACACTATGTTAACAACGTCCTCGCTTCCCTAATAAACCATCACATCTGAAGATACAAATGTTAGTAAGTCATTAATATAGGGCTCGTTCTAATAACAAGACAGCTAAAAAGACACATTGTTATTACTGATTTATAAGGCAATAATACTTTAACAAGGCCATTCATAAAGCCAGTGGTTACAACTTATAAACCCATTGTAAAGTATTCCTTACAGAGTTCTCACTCCTGATATAAAGCTATTAGCATGAATCACCCAAGCCAATGATCCACCAGGAACACATGGGTGATTTTTATGTGTGGGTTCCCATCACTTAACAGCTGAGTGGACTCTGTTAAGATCAATAAACACAAGAGAGGGCTACACTGAAATATACTATATGTGTGTGCGTGTTGATTTCTATCACAACACACCAACTTCACTGCCTGTGATTGTTCAATTGAGGCTGTCTGATAATTAAAATCATTTAGCTCTGCATAAGCCTCACATCCACATAAATCCACATCACCAGGATTGTGCTCACAGACGTGGATGCACATAAACACACACATGCACACACACGAGCACACAATTAATTATCCTGCAGGGCTGCTCTTATTGCCTCTCTCTGCCTCATAAAAGATCATTTATATCACGAATGTGCTTTTGTGTGTGTTTGTGTTATTGCCTCTATTTGCCTCATAAATGATCGTTTGGTTCGTGTTTGTGCATCGTGTGTGTGTGAGTGTGTGTGTGTGTGTGGGGGGGGGGGGGGGGG
>NW_023339796.1:18843538-18849067 GCF_004916995.1 Morone saxatilis | reverse complement strand
GCTTTTTCCTAATCCCCCTCCCTTCCCACCCCCTGCTACACACTCCTGACAACCCCAGAAGGGGGCAAACAGCAAGCACTACGTTGAAGGAGAAAATATTTGACAACAAAAACCCACATCTGACAACATCCCCTCCTCCCCATCCCGCCTGTCGGAAATCCATTTTTAATTGGTTTGAAACGAGCGCTCCTCTCCGTGGCTCAAGACGCACAGTATCAGAGGGCAGAATGTGCACACACTGACCACTGTCCTCTCTGTCTCCTCTCAGAGGGGTCTTGAGGGTGAGCAGGGAACCATGAACCACGACCCCATGCTGGACCACCAGGGCGTGTGCTGCACAGAGTGCCGTCGCAGCCACACCCACTGCCAGAGGATCTGCGAGCCGCTGGGAGGGTACCACCCGTGGCCGTACCACTACAGAGGCTGCAGGGTGGTCTGCAGAGTTATCATGCCGTGCAACTGGTGGGTGGCACGGATTTTGGGTCTGGTGTAGACAGCCCCCCCTCTGCCCACTAGGGAGATGGTAGAGTCCGAGAGGGATGAAACTAGGGAGGGATGGGGGTTCCAAGGGAGGGGAGATGAAGGGAAAAGTTTAGCAAAGGGAGATGGTGGCTTCTTATCGTCATCTACTGTAGTTACCGGTTAGTTTGAGCAGATTGGTAGGAAATGAACAGCATCAGTCAGCGTGTCCACACATTATAAATGCATGGTACAGAATCTAGGACAGACATGATCTGACATGTAAAGGTACACAGTGGCTGCACTCTGCACAGCTTGTCCTATTAAAAAAACATACCTGCTATCAGGTTCTTCTGGTCTACAGCACAACATGCTGTCAAGAGAAAAGAGATGATGGTGATATCAAACATTCAACAGACCTGTTCTCAATTAAATGCATTAATATCTGCGTTTATTTCAAATATGTTTAACTGGACCCATTTATATATAGGAAAAGCAGGTAAGCTTGTATTTATAGAGCTGGTAATCATTCCTTTGCTTTCATTCTTTGCTTTTTGATGTAAATAAATGTATAGGGCGCACAGTACTCCAAGGCAGTCAGCTGTTGTTCTAGTAAGAAATCTTTTTGACTCCTGTGTTTTTAACTTTTTCCCCTTTTCTATTTTGTCTTCATGAGTAGCTCTCATTAAAACAATGTACTGTACTCATTCTCTCACAAACTTTCATCTAAATGCATTTTCATCTGCATTGAAGAACCTATCTCAAAGTGCAATATGTCTGAATAAACTTTTAAAGTAAACTTTCAAGTGTCAGCCCTCTTATTGACCGATTGACTTTATATGCTATTTGTACATACATATTGCTTCTAACTTATCATTAGGTTGATCCGGGAACAGCCCGCCCTCTCTCTTCAGTCTTAAGATGTGTCACATTTGGTAGCTGCTCCAAAGGGATGAGCAGAAAGAAGTTTCCAGAGTTCTTTAATGTTGAGAGTTGCAGCTCTAGAACTCTTTAATGAGACTAAAGACTCTGTAGCCGTCACGCTCCCAGATCTTACCCACGATGCAAAGCGCTTAGCTCCTTTTGATGTCACAGAGCCGCCTCAGGCAGGGGTAGGGGGTAAGGATGGGGGCGGTGTGTTTGTGTGCGTGTCAGGGATAGTGTAGGAGTGTGTGTTTGTGTGAGAGTGTTATGAAGCTAAGAGTTTCATCCAGAGACACAAACGGGGCGTTTGATCGTCACAAGAGATGAAACGATGTGTGATGAATTTAACACTTAACTCAGTGTGAGAGGCTTGATGATGCGGTTAGGAGGCTGATCCATATTAATGCTCTCTTGCCGCTGCAGGACGCCTCCTCACAGTTACAGCTGCTGCATACATGTGGTTGGAGAACAAGGGTGGTGCCCGCTCTCCCGCATCTCCAACTGTAAATCACCACTCCACCTCAGGGCTGTGTCCTCGCCCGCCGGCCAAATGACTCTGGGCCCTCCGTCTTGATACCAATCGAACCACGATACGTAAACCATACCCTGAAGCTGTCAGCCGTATCTAAACTGCCTGCACTCGTATCAGTAATGCCACATTTCATTCCTCCGAGCACGTAATCACAGAGCATGGCTCCTTGTCGTAATATATTGCTGTTTTCGCATCTGAAGGATCCCTAACCCAAGACTTTCAAACCTGTCCAAAACCGTTCCCGAACCATATAACACAAGACAAAGTTTGTGAGCCAAACAACAAATCTTTTATTTACACTGAAGCTTGAATCACACTGAGGGAGTGACTGGTGCTAAGCCACTGGTTGACATGTCACACAGATTCCAGACAAGTCAAGTATTGCTGTTGACTTTTTACTGAGTGTACAGAAAAACTGCTTAGGGCCAAGAAATGCAATCAAAGTTGTTATTTAAAATGTCTCAATTGGTTCTTGCTTTTTTTTTTAAACCACTTTACATTTTTATACAAGTGCAGATAATAGGAAGTCATAAAAGGCTCCCAAATAGAAAGGCTGCGGGCATTTTGAGAAAACCAAGAGAGGCAGAGGAGAAAAAAAAGAAGAATGATTCTCTAAAACCAGATCTGAAAGTTGAATTTTAGGTCTGTCAGTCACATTTCAAGGCAGACCTTACTTCCCGTTTGAGTCCATGGGCCTTTAAAAAACACAAAAACAAAAAAAACATCAGATAATGTAACTCAATCCGTTCAACAGATTATTCAAATGAACTGACCCCCATCCTGTAGCAAGTTATTGCAGAGAGTAGGCCATGAGTGGTTTGGTTGAGCGAAAGTGGGAACACTAAGGCTCCCTGCACTTAGTGAAAACACCGGAGCAACAGCACAACTGAGGGGGTTGGGAAGAGGAGGAAGGGGATGGCCACGGAGACGGCAGGGCAACCAGGGCTCCCGCTGGAGTTCAGATGGACAAACGTGAAGAAAGATGCAGGGGAGAGAGAGGGAGAGAGAGGGAGAGGGAGAGGGAGTTAGAGGGAGGGAGAGGGAGGTGCTCAGTACTTTTTGAATTCTACGTCTTCTGGTGGGCTCATCTCCACTTTTCTCTTGCCCACATCTTTCCAGTTGGTGCTCAGGACTGTACCACCTGACTCCATCTGCACAGGGAGGAGAGACAGAGAAAGAAATCACTTCAGTGGAATGATCCCTCATTTCATTAGTGCTGTAGTTATGCAACACCTTCTCTCTGCTTCAAAATGCTCAGAGCTTAGATAAGTCCACTGCAGCACCGCTGAGTCCTTCTTCAGTTCTAATGAACATGGTGGATTTTTTTTGACCAGTAACTAATGTTAATTTTCATTTCATGAGCTAAAAAGTCAAAGAATTCAAAATGCTGATTTCCATATAAGCCGACCTTTACTCTCCTAAAGGTCTTCTGCTTCAAATGCAGCAATGACTACTTGACATGAATGTTTAACAGCATCAGCTTTAGGTAGTGTATTGGAGGTGACTCCAGCTTCATGAGATCAGATTGTTAATAACACAGAATGCTGATTCACCCCGACCATCATTCAACATTTTGCTACAATCATAAACTCTTACAAACATCCTTCTATGCACATAAATGCACTTAGAGAAGCTCATTCATTAGACAATCTGTTACTGCTGCATCAGTCCACACTGCATGTGTTGTATTCCATTCACTTTTTCCTCCAATGTCCCAAATGAATGTTTGTATATACACTGGTTTAATAATATGATTTTCTCAGGAAACTCAAAGAATCTAAGAGCAATGGCTGGTTATCTAGTGGACTATCATGAGGAGGATTGTGAGTCACTGCGCTTTGATAGTTGGCCGTATGTATTTGAACCAGAGTGCACAGATGACGGGCTCATTATAATGAAGGAGAAAAAACAAAGAATGAAGGCAAAAGGGCAGCAAGAGGACTGTAAGTATTAAATGTTTGTGAAGATGAATAGGTAGTTTGCAAGTTGGCCAACCAAAGAGCAAGTCTGGATAGCAGGCTGGATGCCCGAGTGGATCCCTGGGCAGTTAGAAAAAACAGCTAATTTCTTTATTTCCTTCAAAAAAATACGTCTGAGTTGCTGTTTGGACTCAAAGACAACATTGTTTTTACTGGAGATATTGTTGGCTACTATGGAACTGTGGTTAAAGTGATTTCCAGAAGAAGAAGAAAAAGACTCATGTCGCTTAAGCATAATACTTACAAAGGACTTGTTCATAGCTCGCTTGACCTCGTCTGAGCCATCGCAGTAGATCTGCTGGAAGAGCTTGTTGAGCGCTGCGTCTCCCTCCAGCTTCTCGTTTTTCTCCTCCTCGCTGATGTCCACCACCATCTTGTCCCATTTGCAGGTGTAGTGGGACGAAGACGGGTACTGATCTGATGGAGGAGGGAGACGGTGTTAAAAAGGTTCATATAGTTTTTTTTTGCTCATTTGATTTCTATATTTCCTGGATGAAATACGCCCACTATAATCCCAACAAGAGATGGGAGAGGAAAGAGCGGGAAATGTAATCCAGACGCAGATTTACATAAATACAGCACCCAGACGCACAGTAGACATATTCAGGCCAAGTGTGGACGTACGCGAATGTGATCCCATAAAATCAGATGTCAAATATCATGTTTAAATGTAACAGTAGTCCAAGTTATAAGCACGCCCTTATAAACCGGGTGTCCTGGAGGCTGAGCTGGTTGCATGGAAAGGGCGGTTTTGGCTGCCCACTAAACTTTTACTCGCCCCTCCACACACAAACACACACACTTACATAAGTAATTAATCCTGTCAGTAATAGGAATGTGTGGGCTAAAATACTGAGTCATATTTTGCTGTCATACCTTTCCCTTTCCCTGCCTACTTTCGCCGTCAGACTAATGAAAGACTCTAGCAGGGCTTGACTGCCCACTCTCATTTTAGTGCAGAACAGACAAACACAGGAGCTTATATTGATCTCTGCACAGAGAGAGGGAGAGACGAGGGAGAGGGAGAGACGGAGAGATGAGAGCAGAGACAGAAGGATGGTTGGGGGAAAGGAGTGTAAATGCAGAAGCTGTGTGGACTGACTGGGATCGAAGTGTTTGATGTTGGACTCCTGTCCTTCTCCCTCCAGCTTCTCCCATCTGATGGCATCTGTCTTCTTCATCTTGAACTCCACCTGACAGAAGAGAAGGGCGATAAGGAGGCAGCGGGGGGGAGGAGAAGAAGAGGGAACAAGGGAGAGAACAATGTTTAGCAAAATGGTTTTCTTTGGTGCGCGGGACAAAAATAACGCTTCCATTAGAGTGACATCTTAAAAGTACAGGACATCAGATCATTACTGAGGCCAGAGAGACTGTCTGTTCTGAGCCGTCGTCACCTCAGCCAATGAGAGTGTGTGTTTGAGAGAGACATCAGGGATATGCGGGGGCACAGCTCAATCTCGAACCTCACTGACAGACATACTGCACTAACGAGATGCCTGTCAGCCAGAGGGCCAGTGTGAGAGACGGAGCAGGCAGGCGGGAGGGAGGGGGGGAGGAGGAGGTAGAGATCCTAATTCCACACAGCAGCATCTGATCCAAATCATTACACCAGGAGAACATGGGAGAGGAGGAAAA
>NW_023339796.1:18839497-18843438 GCF_004916995.1 Morone saxatilis | reverse complement strand
AAGTTGCCAAGTTCCCCTTTAACGCCATTTTTTCCCTCCTTGTTACCGATACAGGTTCATGATGAAATATCTCAGGATCATAGCATGCAGGTCAGTGTTTATGAGATCCTCCACGTTAGTTTGCATTATGACAGATCATAGCTGACTACGATGCTGACAGAGATATACAGTTTAAGATAAGACGTTCCTTTATTGATCCCCCCCTCGGGAAAATTCAACCACAGAGGCCTGTGCAATCTATCCTTAAACGATTTTAAATTTGCTACAGCTCTGATTCACGCATTCATCACAGACTGATGGAAAAGAAAATAATGTAGAAATAATAAAAACCTATCACAAACGTATAGTATTGTTAAATTATCCAGGATACATCAGTGTTCCTATGTTTATTTATTCCACTCCGTCAGTCGTGACTGTGTTTGATAAAGTGATTTTAATCGATTTTTGAGACAGCTCCTGTTGGCATATTAAATTAAATTATTTTTTTTTTAGACAGATGCACCTGCAATCTGGGCTCAGATTCTCCTTTGAGCTCTGTCAGGGGTCTCATGATGCTTTGAAGACTTCAGTACGTATCAAAATGCTGATTTCCCAGACCTGCTCTAATGGCTGACAAATACTGCTAATTGGCGTTCAAACTAATACAGCCTTTGTAGCAGTGCTTGTAATTCTGATTAAGATATGTTAGATTTCTTTAGATCTTCCGTCTTTTTTATTATGTGTTTAACTTTTTTGTTTACCCCTGTGGGTGAACAGTTGCATACTCTGATATTAACTCAAAAATAAATCTTAGTCCCGCTATCTAGCCGGTAGATTTGAAGTTCTCAGTTCTAACAAGGCAGCAACTCAACAGCCAGTCTGACTGTTATGTTTTAAACTGAATTGTTAATGATAACAGAAATTGTAAGGCGGAAGCCTAAGAAGAAAAGTAAAGGACCAAATCATCTTAAAATGATTAGCCAGAGTTGCAGGTGCCATTAATTGTCTTTAATGTTTCTGTTATGTGAAGTGCAGCAGAGCTTGAGCTGCCGCGTGGTGTGTGTCAAAGTGTGTGTGCTTCTATGTGTGTTCCTGGGCCATACAACATTAATCTGCTGCCACATCTGTGTTTCCTGGCTTTTAAGGGATATGGCAGGCCAGGCGCCGTGTGTGTGTGTGTCTCTGTGTGCGTTTCTGTGTGTGTGACAGGCGAAGCAATGGCTCGTAAAGGGATGTGACAGCAGAGCCACATACAGGGGCCACCACCCACAGGACCCCAGGGGCTGGACTATACAATACTGCACTACACACACACACACACACAGACACATGCTATTTACAGAGGGGCACTGGGGTCCTGTGTTGCTTGTCACATGTGTTTGTAACCATCGCACCCCCTCTTCCTTCTCTCCCTCCCTGCCACAACTCCTCACCAAACATCTTCTCCCTCTTTCTCCACATCCCAGTGGATTTCAAAACAAACTCGGCTAGAAAGACGCATAAATGAAATAAATATAAACATTCTTAGACGTTGACAGGCATGCAAATTAAAGAGCGGAGACGCCACTTTAGCTATTTTCCAAAAAGAGATGAGTTTGGAACTGAATGAACGAGCATGTGCGGATTTGAAATTGAGTGTGTTTGCGTGCCCGCGTATGGGTGTGTGTATGTGTGTCAGCCGTCTGTTCTGATCAAACACACTGGTGTGTAATTGGCTCCCCGTTGTCGCGGTGACCCCTGCGGTTGGAATGTCTGTCGTGGTGGAGGACAGGAAGAGGTCGCACTGACGATAATGTGCTACAGACGCACATCAACACACACACACACACACAACAGCACCACCACACACCCCCCCACAAATACTTTGGTGTAAATGGCACAAGTGGGTTGACAAGACTACGTGTTCGCCTCAGTATGTGTATGACGTATGTGCTCTGTGTGGCTGTGTGTGTGTGTGTGCGCTTGCACACTCACGCCCGGCTTAGCCTCCCCCTGCTAAGTTGTCTTTAAAGACAGCGAGGAGATGAAGCGTAAACATTGTGGAGCGAAGAGTGCAGGGCAGCCTATTACAGAGACAGACAGACCGACATTGGTTGGGAATCAACAGCTCCGAGGGCAATGCATTTTTTTTTTTTTTTTAAACGCTCATTAGGGATGCATGCCAATCTGGAGAAACTTGATTTGCTGATGCCGTTGTTCATTTGAATGTTTTTTCCCCCCAGTGGCTCCTTGGCTTCAGAAAAATGAAACAGCTCAAAAATATTTAAATGAGGCGCACTGAAAAAACTGCTCAGTTTGTTGGGCGCTCTCACATTGTTGTGCACGTGTGCGCACACATTTCACCTGTAGAGTTTTAGGTGCTTTATGCCCTCTTGAACCTTTGAATGCTGCAGTTACCAATGAGGCTATGTGTGTGTGTGTGTGTGTGGGCCATGTGTGCCAGAGGAGCCCAGTGGACCAGGGAACAGTCAGGGCTTTGTGGGAGAAGAGGCGGGCTTGTACGCTCTCTCTTGTTATCTTAGAGGTAGGTGTGTGGCTTTTTTATGAGCGCAAGACAGAAGGTGTAAGTGTGTGTGTGTGTGTGTGTGTGTGTGAAGGGCTATGGAGAGATTGACAAAGCAAAGACAAATAAGGTAAATGAAGAAGAAAGAGGGGGGGAAAAAAGACTGTAGAGAGATGAACCATCTTCAGCTGTGGTCTCTCTAAGACTGAGTCCTTGTTTAAGCTGCAACCCACGTGCACCTCTGGTATGCGGTGCCTGCTGTTGCCATGGAAAAGTGAGAAAGTGAGTGAGTGCTTTTTTGTTTGAGAGGGGGCAGTTTCTGTGCAGGTCAGCCTCCACTCGGCACTGTGTAGCCAGTGGATATACTGCACACAATATAGACGTCAGGTTATATAATGCTACTAATCAAATTTCCCACTCCTCTCTTGCTACTGTGGCTCCGTACAGGGAGTAATTCCAGTACCTGTAGTCATGCACTGCCTTTTTAAATCCCCCTGTGGCCTTGCTGTAAAATAATCTAAAATAAATATCATCATTGCTTTCTCTGTGGCTTGGCTTGTTTGGGGATTTTCAATGTTACTACCATAGCATCTCTTTTAAGGCACAATGCGAACCTTTGTTTTTTGTTTATGATTGTTCATCTGTGTTACACAAATAAGATACAATATAAACATAATTAGGACTGGATGTTGTTTGAAATGTTTTGATATTGGTGCAAATACGATTCATATGCTTTCATACCCATACTAAAATGCTTTTTTATATATTGAATGGAAATTTCCCCCCTAAAGCAACCACCAGTCAGATTGTTTCAGGAAAAAAAACCTCTAAACACCAACTGTACAATACCTGCTCAGTAGAAAACAGACTTAACTTAGTGGAGCACTTA
This sequence comes from Morone saxatilis, assembly GCF_004916995.1. NCBI lineage: Eukaryota > Metazoa > Chordata > Actinopteri > Moronidae > Morone > Morone saxatilis. The sequence goes on along the minus strand of NW_023339796.1, from coordinate 18,840,067 downwards.
GCAACTGAAGAGTCAGATGTTTCCCTCAGGAGTTGGTAGAGAACAGAAACAGCTAAAAGAAAGTGAATATTGGACTTTCATTCATCACATGTACAGAAACACAAGACCAAATTAAGGATAATGTTGCTCAGAGACTGCTGAATATGTCGATGAGCAACTGTTTGCTAACGAGTTTGCCAGATCCAACTGGTGATATGTTAATGTATTTTCCTGCTTCCCTAAAGTGGCCAAAAAAAAAAAAGTACAAAAATGCACCACACATTTGCATTTACTGAGTAAATCCAGCAGTATTGCACTGACATTCAATAGTACTTGGTTGGTACCAAAAAAGTGTTCATTATGCACCCCTAAATACTGTATGCAAGTATTAGCAATGTGTCGACCAACTGTGTGAGGCGACAATAAGTAGTCAACATGACAACTAACCCTTTTACAACCTATAAGCTAAAATATAATGAGTTTATGTTGAGCTGCCATTTATACCAGGATACAACTAAAGATGCTTGGGAAGATGCTGAGTTCAAACACTGTGGAAAGATCACCACCAACTAGGCCTGTCACGATAACAAA
>NW_023339796.1:18819819-18839397 GCF_004916995.1 Morone saxatilis | reverse complement strand
CGAGCTCATTTTATTTATCGTGCGATTAATTGATTTATCGCTTATCGCGACAGGCCTACCACCAACATCACAATAGAAGTTTTCAAGTACACACAAGATCCCAAGGAAGAAATCAGAGCTTCATGTTGTTCTGTATCGACAAGACCGTATTGATCAATGTTCTACAAAACAAATTCCTCCTGCTTAACGATTGAAAAAAACAATCAAAACAACTCACACAAAAACATCCCTCCTGATCCTGAGGCTAAAACCTGACAGTGGTCTAAAGCCTGAATCAGCACACACTCAGCCAGCACACTCATTAGCCCATCCTGTAGAATACACACTAATTAGAGTCTATAGTAAAAAGAGCCCGTCCTACTCATTAGGCCCATAATCACCTTAAACAGTGCTGAGGAACTCTCAGTGAGTCCTAATAAATGTGTGTGTACTGTGTACTGTGTGTACTGTGTACTGTGTACTGTGTGTGTGTGTGTAGGAGTGAGGATTTGTGCATATGTGTGATGAATCTCCTGTTAGCTGCTCAGATGAACTGCGCTATCGTCTCCACGGGAGCCGCACTGTATACAGTGAGAGTGGATTTTCTCATTTCTACTCCAGCCACAGTGAGCTTTACCAGCATTAAGGAATTATAGGTAGTGACAGCCTACTTTACACTGCTTTACATTATTGAAGAGATTATAGTGTTAATCTCAGATTGGTAACCCAAGTAATAATGATCAGACACTATTTCACTGAGCTGCTTAAAACTCGCATCAGTGTGGTTTGCGTTTTTGCTATTTTCTTTTTGTTATCATGCAAATTATTTGTAATTCATTAACGTTTTTGACAAAGAAAAATAATTTCACAGAGAAACCATCATGTCACTTCATGCTCTCTGGCTAAACTGCAGTTCAGAGATATGAAGCATAGTCAGAGGAGAGTCCGCATTTCTCCAGTGTGACATTACTACATCATATTTTCTTTACAGTGACATATAAAATGTTCCCTGACATGTTTAATAGTCTGCTTCTTTTATTGTTGAGAGTAACTACTAGAACGTCAAGGCTACATATAATGTTCTCTCACTGAGTCTGTGTAAAATTCAATGACTTTTTATTGACTTTCAAAAACTTATCTGGAGTGTTTCTGTGACCTACATTTCTTTTTCTTGTTTATGTTTTTCAGCTCAAGTTGTAAAGTGGTAAACAGTTTTATTTTCCACTACAGCCGGGCTTGCTGTTGAGAAAAACATTGAAGACCACCATTTAATAACAATTTAATAACCTTGAATGCTTACACTACTGTATCTGTATGTGTGAACCGAGTAACACTGTAAAATGATTTCAGTTTCATGTGGAAACGGACGAAGTGTCATATTTTCTGACTTTCCCTTGACCTGAATACACCTCTGAAACTCAGAAATGACCAGCTCATTGTATCATCTAAAGTTATTGAGTATTGGTCAGTCGTGGTCACTTTGAGACACCAGAAAGACAAAAGACAACTGTTTTTTGTTTGTTTTTTTTTTTTTTGGTCCGTGCGCTTCAACATTAGAGAATGCCCATCACAATGCTTTGATGTGCCTTTTAGTTCACAATGGACCATTTAACACAACTGGTGTTGAAAGCATGCAGGTCTGACACACACAGTTTGTTTCTGCTTCATGTGCATGTCACCTGTCACAGTGAGATGTCTGTTAAAGCTGTCAAAAACATGTCAAATCATCACAAATGTGAACCAGAATGTAAAATATGCATAGCGGGAGAGGACTCCCAGTAGGTTTAGAAGTTTCAACATTACACTAACTGCACCAGTTAAACTAAAAGTGACTTTGATACCTTGGTGGTGAGGATCTTGAAGTTGCTCTGTTGAGGGACGATGGGGTGCAGGAGGTGGAGGTTGAGGTTGTAGTTCTCCCCTGATGCCAGCTGTATTGTGGCAGAGAGCTGAAGAGAGCACAGACAGCAGACATTAGGCATTACTCCTCAATGGTGGCCATTAAGTCTGACAGTAAACAACTAGGCAATATTTTATATTATTCTTATTCCATTACAATGCCCGTGCTGTAGCATCAATATTTTCCATTTAATTTAACTGCAGTCTGCAGCAAACACACAAAACAAAAGAAAGATAAGGAGTGGGGGGGGGGTGAAGGGTCAAGCTTGTCCATGAGAATAATCATCTGATGTGGGGGTGTAACGGCCAGGAGTATTCTCGCCTGTCCCTTTCAGCACAGTGACCAGTGATGGGGGGGGGGGGGGGGGTTCGGACAGCTCCTAACAGCCTGTCACTCAGTGGAACTGGGTGGGTGGCTTGTTGGTTTAGAGGAGCAAGGCCTCGGCTGTGGCCCAAATCCTCACACTCCTTAAACCCTCATCACTTGGCAAATGCTGCGCTCGTGGAGTAAAGCGCTAAAAACTGCCCACTTGAGGAATAACTCGCCTGTACCGTACATCACTTCAACTAGCAATCGTTTGCAATTCACCACCTACCATTTTACTAAAAGTGGACTTTTCTGATTTGGGACCAAATGTGTGTTAGAAGTAGTTCATCTGGGATAAAAGCTTAGAAAGTTGACTAAAGTTGCTTTTGGGCAATTCCAAAAAACTATCAAAGCCTTAATATTCATTTCCAGTTGGATTCCTGCACTGTCTGTAGGTATACAGCTGCTGCATACTCACCAGGGAAAATAACTGGAACCACTGCCTTTCATCTTTAATTTCTTTTGTCTATACTGACCTAGTAAAAAATATATGAACTTATCTGTATTTCACACCACAGAGGGAGCTTAACAAGTGACTGTGTGATTCGGAGCGAGTGAACTATTTCTTTTGAAATGGGGTAAACTCAGTTTGTTATTCTATTAGGAAAGACAAAGCTGTTCCCTAGAGTGCCCTGCAGTTACCCCTCTGAGAGAAGGAGAGAGAAGTGGAAAGAGACAAAGAAAAGAGAAAAAGAGAAAGAAAGAGGATTGTCCCTTGAGGGCTCTGCAGCTGATCCTAGATCAGTTATGCCTTCTATCTACAGACAATTAGGAGGTTGGAGAAGCTGGGGAGGGTAAATTGTTCTTAGATCCGTACTTTGGGAGCAATGTTAACAAGGCACCACTGGAGGCATAGTTGGGTCCATGGGGAGACTGTCTGTGTGTCTGTGTGTGTGTGACTGTGTATGTGTGTATGAGACCCATCTAATGGGCCCCCTTGAGGAAACACCCAAGAGCTAACCCATCTCTGCTCCACATACACACACAGAAAACACAGACTCTCTTCACTTCAATACTGCATTTAAGTGTGTGTTTATACCTCTTTTTCCATGAAGTTGACACACACACCATCCTTGGGTACATTTTTTGCCATGACTGTGACAATGACTTGAGATTCTGTTTGGTACCAGTCATATCTGCAAGAAACACACAGGCGAAGCTGATTAAGAAACCCAAATATTGTTTCTCTTTCTACCAAGAATGTAATAAAACTTCATGAAACCAAGAACTTCAAATGATAAAAAGCCGCTCATCATTATTCACCCAGTTACACAGAATAGGGCTGCTTTAATGCAGTAAGGCTTGGTTAATCATTATGCCGGTATAATAAATAAAATAAACATTACTGACATAAAACAGATCTCTAGATAAAGCCTATTTACATTTATGCACTTACTTCACTGGAGGAACCGCCGGGGTCTGCTGGGTCATTCAGTCCCCGAGACAGAACGACAATTAGAGAGGAGGATGTGGTTATGAGGCAGAGGGATGAAACAAAAAGGACAAAATAAGAAGAAAACATAACAACAAAAGACACTTAGTAAAGCCTCCTTCTTTGAAGCAGGAACATACTGAAGGCTGATGCTCTCTGCTGATGCTGAGAGCAACAATGCCCCCAGGTGGCCGTGTACAGAAACTCACCCTGTTGCCGCTGCCGATCTGTGTCTGCTCTGGAAAGAGAGAAGACATTTTTGGGTGTGCGGCAGGAAGCATTTAATACACCCTTTTAAGCTAAATCACACTCTAAAATATGATGAAGCTATTGAACACAATTTTTCAACTGTCACACACACACGTGTCCGCACATAGCAAATGGATATGCGCCCACAAAGACAAGACACACACACACTTTCACATCCTTTCCACCAGTTTGTTTACTGGTCAATCCACGCCCATTAAAAGCCCTGTGAGCCCAAGCAAGCCTGATCGTCGTTTACCAGCATGCTATCATACATTATTCACAGAGAGAGAGAGAGAGAGAGGGAAAAGAGAGATGACATGATAGAAGGCGTGTTAATGTTGTCTTAATGAGGTCGTGTTTGAAATGGTGAGGAGGGGGGATGTTTGGGGGGAGAAAGACTGTGTGTGTCTGTGTATTTTTAAACAAGCAGGGTGCCACATGTGATGGAATAACCAGGTGCCGTGTGTGTTGGTTGGTGGTAAACACACTGTCACCAGAAGACAACAACTGCTCCTGGTGTGAGCGTGAGCGAGCACAAGTAGGGGTACTTTCAAGTTTAAGAGAGCGAGAGGGAGAAGAGGCGGGGTGATGTACACCCTGGTGTGCATTTGTTTGTGTGTTTGTGTGCGTGCTTGCTGTCTGTGAGCGGGCCTATGAAGGGGTTGGGTCTCATCGGGGGCTTTCAAACATCAGTAACGTTAACTCTGATGAATCACACCGCTCCTGGGAGTACGTGTGCATGCGGGTGTGAAGCGTGTTTGTCAAAACTCATGCTCTTATTTACTTGAGATGATCCAGAGGGCCCAGGCATCACCAGAAAACAGAAACACACCACCCAGACATGACATGCATCTTTTATTGGACTGAGCAGCTCTGCCTGCGCACTGTGAACACATACTGTAGATTCATGGATGTGTGCAAGCTCATTTGTTTGATCAGATGAGCAGATCAGCTCTCTGACTGTCCCATTTAGCTTAGTGTTTGATAGCAGGGAGTATGGTAAATATACAGTATAGAGAAGTTGGAGAGGAACCAGTAATGGATTTTGAATCTTAAAGTACAAACCGACACAGGCAATATTGTGCACTAATATTTGATACCACTGAATATCTTAAATACATTAAAACAAACTATTTGCAATTAAATAAAAAAGACAGGTTAAGACCAATATCAGCTCTAAATACTGGTCTAACCTTACAAAAAATACTGAGATGATCAAAGTCTCACTTCAGCTACTTACCTCCCATCATCTCCTCACACCGCTTTATCCAGATCTCAAATGATTTGTCCGAAACTGTGAAAACCACAACAAAGAACAGAAATTTGCAGTCTTAGTTTGTTACAAGGTAATACATTCTGATAAAAAAAGACTCAATTAGAGAATTTAATGAAAACATTTTAGGGCATCAGTGAGGTGTGAATGGTCTGACTAAGTGCAGCACAAGGTTAAAAGCATTACTTTAATAGCTTTGTTTCCAAAGCAGAAGTTACTTGGATGAAAATAGGCATTCATCAGTGTTCAATACATTACTGTGCAGCATTGTGTCAGCAGCAAAATTATTTTAACTTTTAAAACTGATTCACAGCTCTTTTGAAAAACATAGCCCTAAGCATTTTTGGACCCTGAGCCTATTTTTTCATCTTTTTCCACCATCCCACTTATTTAATTCTGACCCCTCGGGCTCTTACTCAGTTGTCAATAGAGCCCTATTTGTAAAGAAACATTTCAAGAGGTTGTGTAATAACATATGTCTATATAAACATATCCATCCAAATGGATCCATGCTTTGATGATAGAGATGCTGGCCAGCTCTAGCCGTCTTTTCACTAGCAAAGTTGCTTTAATTATCACAAAAGTAGCGTAAGTTTCTAGGTCACTCACACATAGACATAAAATAAAAACACACAGATATGATGAAGTGAGAATCCATGTGTTGTTATCAGGGGTGTAACGATTCACCAAATCTGTGGTTCTGTTCATACCGCGGTTTTCCCCGTTTCCCCATTTTTGCAGAGAAACAGGAGATGAGAAGATGTTTATCTGATATTACATAAGCGGATACGACAGAAATCTTACATTACGGAGCGTCAGTGAACCAACCAACTGCAGATGTCACTTCACTAAACGTTTAGTATTCGGTTTGGACCCACATGCGGGCGCACTTGAAAACTGATTCACGGGGTGAGTTTATGAACGTTACTTGCTTGAATGGAGAAGAGTCAGCAGACACACAGGGAGAGAAGAGACAGAATAGAGGCCAGAGCGAGCGGGCGTGTTTGCCGTGAGTGGAGCAGAGGTCCAGGTGTGTGTGTGTGCTGTGGTGAGTGTGGGGAAGAAGAAAAGGGAGCAGATTAAGTGTAAATAAACACTAAAATAGGTAAAATTACCTAGAATAACCTACTGTCCAAACAAAATACGATATAGGCCCTACACCAACTACCACCCCACGGGCCGCCGCCACCGAGCCGCCAGGTTTACACTGTCTTAATCGAGAGCTCCAAAGTCCAGGGAGCAAGTGTGTCTCTCGGATCCGCGACACGAGACAGTGGACTTTTGTGTCGCGATTCTCGGTTCTCGTTTTCTAGAACCGTTTACAGCCTGTTGTTTAACAAGTTTTGGTGACTTCAGTTTCTCCAAAGCTGTTTGTTTCAACACATTGAGAAACTGTAGCTCTGCAGTAAAGCAATTGGAATGAGATTTGGTTACAGTTGATTGAAATGGTGGTAATAGTGTCAGTCTTGGTTGACAGTTGTGATTATGTGACAGACCTGCTTCCACCCGTTTGTGTGACTCGACAGCAACTTGTAGTTTTGGGTTGAAATCCTTTTAATCCTTAATCAGACATCTTGGAGGATTCCTTGAGCAAACCCAATCCTGGCTTATTTTTGGTCTTAAAAGCCCAAAAAATACACAACTGCTCTTTTGTAACATCATTAGCATGCAGGCTGATATTACTTTAACTGAAAACTAAAAAAGCAACTTATACCCGAGAATACAGGATCTGATGCAAAATGAAAAAACAGAAAAAAGCAGCCATTTTTAATTAGTTTAAATAATGTATCCTCAAAAAATATTTAGTTTTTTCTAATAGTTTTTCATTGTCCATTTATTGTTAATAACATTTTATAGAATTGTATGTTTGTATGAATATAATACGTTTTTTTCAAGACCAACCACAATAATTTCCTCGGGAGGCACGATAAGTATAGTAAAGTATAAAATCTACTCCTCTGATGGGAAAAATTTAATATTATTCTGAATTACCGGGATAATTACATTATAGCCGATAAATTATCGGGCTTTTAATAATATATTTATTTTGAATTCTTATGCAAAAATGATTGACAGCCTTTATGTTCTATGAAAGCCAAACTACTGTTTTAATGAACTTTAACTGGAAAACTAAGACCCAACATTTTGAAGAGTCAGAGCTCTTAATTTGTATGTTAGAACAGTGAATGTGAAATCCAGATTGGTTTAGAGCACAGTTATAGAATATTAAATCATGTATCTTTTGCTCACTAAATAATCAACCATTTCTTGGCCATTAAGTGGTGTAAAAACTACAGGTTATGAAACTTTTTTTTTAAAAAATACAAAAAAACTTGAAATTATTCGCAGTTGTTTCCCTCTAGGAATTTTGTCCCCCCCCCCCGTTACGTATGAAACAGAACTGACACTTCGCTGGCAACACAAACAAATATAATATTTACCGTTTTTAATTTTTTCCAGATGTTTGAATCAGGACGTTTTGAGCCTGAGGGGAAAAACTGACAATTAAGGTTGGCGTTCCGCGTGACATTTTTTGGTGGAGCTGTTAGTTTAATAGTCGACTTGGAAGAAAGCGAACAATTTGACAATAAGCTCCTCCAACCAACAGTATGTGGAGTTAAAGTGGACAGCCCCAATAACCTCTGAAACAGTTCTATGTTGTTAACTGCAATGTGAGCGCAAGCCAACGGGGCTGATTATTGTCGGCAGGATCATTTAAAAGGCAACCGGGACTAACAGTCTGCACGCCATTTCTGATACCGTGGCGGCAGAAATTTAACAGCGGCGGGCCGCTGCTCCAAAATCAACATAGAGGAAACACTGTATCGGTCATCTTAAAATGAAGAGCAGGTAGTTTACTAATTTACTTAAGATAATTACTTAAGAAAAGAGTCAGCAGGCTAATTTAAATATTACATTAATGCAACGCTTGCTGGCAAGAACTATGTTTGAGGTGTCCTGTCATACACAAGGCCATGGGGTAAACAATAAATAATATTTACACATTAAGAATCCATACTTTAGATTTGCACCAAATGGTCATTACTGCCTTTAATTGAAACTGCACTCTTGCACTTAGACTTGCACTTCTTTATGTCACAAAATTACCCTTCATGCTTTTTTTTTCCCAACCTTTTTTAGGCTTTCTGTGTCTTTGAAACTTCATTATGTAAAGCACTTTGAATTGCTACCCTGTATGAAAGCTAAGGTTCAGAACTTTATCTTCCATGAGGAGAGTGAAGCAGACAGGTTGCTGCTGCGAACAGTGGTTGGTAGAGAGTGGGATGATGGAAAGTTTGTACTGGAGGCCAAAGTAGGCTGTACTCACCATCCAGTTGGTGTCCCTGAGTGAAAGCTGCATGTGCTGACTCATAGTGTTTAAGGTGGTATTCTGCTAGTCTGCAGTTGGGAGAGAAAAACATGACACATACACTTATAATTGATAATCTAAATGAACTAAAAGGGACCTCCTCTGACACACAAAATCTGGATCACACACCCGTTAGAGAAGTTAAATGACTAAAGCAATTCTTATACATAAACTTAACGGCTGGCTGAAAAGAAAAGTAGCACTTCCCATACAAAGCTCTGCACAATTTGGGTTGAAATGTATCAGTCAATATGTAACTAACTAACTCATGTTTACCAGTCAACGTTATATTCCAGCTTTTGAAAAACAACACAGAGTCAATGCTTCCATCAACAGTACATACACCAAACACCTATGTGTGCGTGATTTTCCCTTATTGTCTTCCTCATATTACAGTACACACCCTGTTCGCATGAAAGCAAGGGGAAGGCTGGGTTGTAGCTGCTGTGCTTTTTTGGCATCATCAACGGCACCTGAGGACAGAAGACAATATGTTTAAACAATATGTTTATCATAAACATTCATCCAGGCTGTATCACTTAGAAAATTAATATTCATGCTACCCAAATTTCCTCCAGTGGTTTCCTGGTGCCAGATTATTAATGCATTCTGGACCACAGCAGCTACTCAAGTGTTTGAGGCACAATGCAGAATTATATTCACATACTGTGGGCAGCTACCAAACAATACAACATCATTTTCAACACAATTATATTTCCTGAGTCTTTATTATAACCAACATATCTGTCAACACATGTATGCAGACTTACAGCTGTAGTTTTTGAGAAGTGTGTTGGCATAGGCACGCTGGCAAAACCACTCAGCGTTATCCGAGTCTTCTTGCAAGGCCTCATTTAGTGCCTACAAGGAAAGAGATGGCATTTAAACAGACAGCTTACAATGCTGCTCTGGTTCAAAGAGTGGTGATAAATGATGTTAAACATTAAACAAACAACACTGGCTCACACGCTGTCTCCTCTGTTTGCTACATTGTTACCACCAACTATTTTTAAAGCCTATTTTTTATTGTGGGATGTGTTTAGCAAAGAGTAGAAGTGCTGAGTAGCTCTGAGTAGAATGAATGAGTCCTGTATGTTGGACCTGAACTACAATGGTAGTCACATCCACGTAAAGGAACAAGCAAAGTGTGTTTAAAATGTTGACAAACAAATAAAACTAGTAAACAAGATTCCATACTGACTTACTGACTGTTTAGGAAGACACTATGCTAGTCATGCTAACAGCCCAACATATCCTTGTTTATCACTAAGGTCACCCTAAATATCTCCTGAAGAGTGTAATAAAAGACATGCCCTGCTAACTCAGAAACGCTACTGTTACTGAAGGTAATAATATATAATATTAGATTATAATGACGCAAAGTGGCGCTAACAGCAAGCGTTAGCTACCTTGGCTAGGTAGTCTCAGTGTCAAACACAGTGCTAACATCACAAACATTAACACCACCGACACCACAGCCGGTTTCCTTCACACCACAGCCCGTCAGAAGAACTCAAGGTTAACGCGATAATCGGAAAGAGGCAGCAGATATTTGATTCAATCGCTGAAGTCATTTGTTTATGGCTAGCTGCCGCTAATGTTTACCTCCAGAGCTTTCTGTGGATCCTCGTCAATGAAGCTATCGGGGAAGCTGCTAAAGCGAGAGGAGAGAGCACCCGTTAACAGCAGCGTAGAAACAAACCGACTTAAACAGAATAACGTCTCATTCATATGTAAGGTTTCACTTGCCGTTCGGTTGCCATGGGTTCGCTGCGGATGTGTTTCTAGGGAAGCAGGAAAGTTCTAGCAAGATGTGGAGACTACTGTGGAAACGTGATAGCGGCAACAGCCCGACAGCTGCAGGCCTGTCAACATCCGACCGCTCACACTGCCACTGCGCCACCTACCGGCCTGGAGGACTCACGACATGGCCGCTTCCTATTACTACAGCACATTTATTAACTCTGACATGATGAAAATAGGACTGCCAATCATTAAATACTGTATTTATTCCAATATATAGAGTAGTATAATAAGTAGCAACATCTCACCTCAAAAATACCCCACTATTATTCTATTATATATATTAAACTACTGTACTATTAACCTACTGGATAGGCATCATTTGAATGTAGTTTCAGCAAGAGGGAGCCAGTTTGACGTACCTACCTAAAATACATTGGAGTTGAAAATGCAATATTGAATGGAGTGTAGCTGTAGTCAGGTAAAATATTAGAATATAAATATACTTTAAATACCAAAAGTTATAGTAGTCGTTATGGTCGCAGAATGTCCTTTTTGAGAACATATATTGTACAATTGGATTTTTTTTTATTGGTGCATAAATGTGTATATCACTTTATTGTTGCAGCTGGTAAAGGTGGGGTTCATTTTAATTCATTTATATATTGCTGGGTTTCCAAAAAGGGATCAATAAAGTTGTATATTATTAATATGAATGTGCAAAGAAACTAATGCAGTAAAAAGTACAATATCTCCCTCTGAATTGTAGTGGAGAAGAATAAAGTAGCATAAAATGGAAAAACTAAGTACCTCAAATTAGAAAGTACAGTACTTGCATGAATGTACCTATTTACTCTGAAATGTGGGTGAATAAATGAGTGGGGATGAACGTCACACAGACAATGATAAAATTACATTTATTTCATATACTCTTTTCAACACCTCTGGACTGCACAAAAGCAAACGCACTGAAATAAAGCAACAGAAAATCCACCTCTCCCTCTGCTACAAGCTTACAAATCCACATCAGTAAAACTTACAGTATCAAGAGACCTCCAGATAAAGCAAAGTGAGGGGATTCAAAATAAATGGTTTACTCAGTAATAAACTGAAAACCGTTTTGCATAGGGTTCCCTGGGGGCAAAGGCACGGTTATAAGCCTCTCCTAAACCAAGTTTAGCCTCGCAAGTCTAAATCTTACACACTCAGTTTTTATTTGGAGTGAAGCGAACTTTGTGGGCTGGCTTTGTGAGGCTAAACTAAGATCAACTGAAGAGAAAACACTGAACTTAGCATTACTTCATTATAAAGGGCAAGCCGTTTTACTCCTTGCATAGAGGATACAGTCTGTGCAGTAAAACACATTTTTACAAACCTGAGGGAGAAAATGGCAACAAGGCACAAAGTCAAGCATGTTCACAGACATACAGTATATAATACACAACACATACAGATATCAAGGCTTTAGAGGTCCATATATGCATTTATATATGTGTAACAACTAAACAGAATGTGTGCATAGCAGAAAGGCTAAATAGTAGAAGTACGACTCAACAGGAGGCAATGTAGCAATATAAAAGGCTACAAGACAATTTCACTTGTGACTGTCAACAAAAGGAAGGTCCACTGTGTAGATGCATCAACTAAACAGCAGCAGTGCTAAATTACTATTCTACAAATAACAGTGATCCCTTGTTTTCAACATTTCACAATACAAACATAATTCATCTTAAAAAATAATAATAATAATAATAATAACAATAACAATAGTAATATGGAATGTTTTCCCTCAATAACCTCACGATTACCAGGAACAGAGGAAGCAGCAGGGACAGGGTGGACTGAGATCTTCAGGCACTTAGAGAAGAAACATACAGCAGAGGTAAACATTAGTGCAAAGCCAATTTCAAGGCAGAGGAATGATTCAGCATGTGAGAGTAAAAGAGTGGGAAAGAGCGAGAGTAAAGGCAAAGACGGAGGGCACAGTGTGCTGATCAGATCATTTGCTCCATGACGCTGGAGGTGAAGTGCAAAAGCAGAGGGGGTGTCTGCAGGAGATGCAGAAAGGCAATAGATTCCAGTGCATGTCTGTCTTTGGTGTCTTGTATAGTTAAAGGCTACAGAGAATGAATGAGATAAAAGGACAAGAGCTTTCAAAGTCTTCCTCTTCTTAGAAAGTAACCTGCTGAGTGCTCTGAGATTTTGGTTCATGCCAATTCCCTGCCAACTCAAGATGTCAGACAGGAAGCACTGATCAAGAATTACTTTTGTTACTAATTCATAATATAATCTAAAATACAAAAATAGTCCTAGATCAATACTTCCACTCTTACACGCTTGAGAAATAAAGGCCCGGGTGTGGATTGCCACAGCAAAGTGCAGCTCTGTAACTGGTCCTGAGTCAGTGGAGTGTGTGTGTGTGTGTGTGTGTGTGTGTGTGTTTGGGGGTGTCTGGTCTTTTCTATTGGTCAGAGCTTGTTAAGGGAACCAGCTGTGGAGTTTCCACTTGTGAAGTTTTCTGTCCTGGGTGTGACTTCTCATTAGGTGTCTCCCGTGCACAGTTACTGTCCACAGCCACCTGAGCAGCAGCCTGACGCTCACACAGACTCCCGAGCAGCTGAGCCGTTCTGAAGACTGAGGCGTGACCAGCGGGCTGCAGGGACTGGACCTTCGGCAGGTTCTGGAAGGTCCGCAGCATCTCAGCTGACACAATAGGCAAATGCTGCTCCTGGATCAAGCTGGTGCTGGTGGGCCGCAGGATGGTGTCGCGCTGGGCTGAGGGCCTGGGAGCGGGCCTGGTCCGCTGGGTGGCTGGGGCTCGGACAGAGCTGGACGACATTTTTTTCTGTGGTGGGTGTAAATCTTCGTCCTCCACTGATTGGTCACTGGAAGGTATTGTGCTGTCATCAGAGTCATCGCTCACACCTTCATCATTGCCGCTATTGTCGTCATAATCTTCCTCCTCTTTGGCGTTGTCTCCATCTGTGATATAAATCATGTCTTTGGGCAGAGAGGTGAACTGGTAGACGAGACGCTGGCCTTCTACCTTATTCAGTATGCCCCTCTGGTAGTAGTACCTACATGAACACAGAGGTTCAGCATTAACGAAGCAAACAATGCATCTACACCTAAAAATAAAGACACAACCAGCTTATGTTTTTTTTTCTATATTGTTTACCTGAGTGCTCTGCCCATTGTCTCATAATTCATATCTGGCTTGTTCTTGTGTTTGCCCCAGAGTCTGGCCACAGCTTTTGAGTTGACCAACTTGAAGATTCCTGCATCAGGATTAGTCCATTTAATGTAGCGGGGGCAGACCTGTCGGTCCTGCAACAACTCCATCAGGAACTGCCACAGGTACAGAGTGTTTCCTCCTGAAACACAAACACAGGAAACACGATGAAAAAGGAGAGACAAAGAAACAACATGGGAAATGACTTTTGTGAAAGCTGTGATCCATCTATCGAAGGCATTATCTCTTCATCTGTTTGTTAAAGTAATGACTTTCACTTTTGTAATCCACATCCAGTTACATTTCTTACAGTTTATTCAGACATGACAGGACATGAGCCATGTGCTTATGCAAGTTCAGTTTCATTTTATCGATTTACGATAGCAAATTCTGCTGCATAACTCTGACAGCACAGAATGACAAAACGTTAAGACGGACACTTAATTGTTGTCACATGCCATATGTAAGGCGTTTTTGCTGGATATTCATTCATTATCCATAAAAATATAGGGAGGGAATGCTGTTTGGGGGATTTTTACTGTAGTTTAGCAGTTTTTTTCTATTTCTATAAACTAATCTGGCATGAGACAAATATTGTTTCATAATGTTTTTTGCATACTTTTTGTCAGGTACTATTCTGTGTTTTATGCATTGGAAATTATAATTGAGTAGTTCATTACAGCTGCTCTTCAGAAGACAAAGAAGACATGCATTTCATTTCTCTCTGTGTATGTACTGCTGCTGCCTTTCTGTTACTCTCTTTCCTACTAACACAATAATAAAACACAAACATAATAAAGGTTATGGAAATGTTACTACCTCTGACCCAGTAAGATTGCTGTCATGACTTTTATGCGAAGGTGACTCTGGCGCTTATTCAGATAGGACATCAACATGTAAAATTGCCATCACATTAACATAATGAGGTGAAAGGGGCTTAGCTAATGTCGTTATGTGTGACAATACCTTTGTTGTATTTGTCCTTCTTCACTATAATGTCTGGTGTTGGAGACTCTGCCCTTCTATGTCGAGGTTTTCTCCCTGAGTAGTTGGAGAATAAAAGCAGGTCACTTACACAATATTTAATATAATCACACAAGCCATAATTTAGTTTCTGATCAGCTGATAACCCAGAATGTCACTGACCTCTCTTCCTGGACTGCAGCTGTGCCGCAGGCTTCTTTGTGTGCAACAAGGGCCACTGGGGCTTGTCAACAGCTCCCACAATGCCCTCTGCCGACACAGTCACCTGGGTAACAGGAGTAGTGATGACATCACCCAGTGACGGTAAGAAGGTCTGGGCTGCAGGGGGGCATAAACAGATTTAATGAAAGAGAACAGCACTGTGACCACTATGTCTAAAAATAACATGTTGCAGTCAGACATGTCCTAGATCAAAAAGCAGAGGCAGTGAGGTTTTACTAGGACATCTTCACTCTGTCAGACTGCATGTGAGTAGTGTTAACTCAGGTGTGTGTGTGTGTGTGCTTACAGTAGTGTTGTTCCAGGGAGAGAGCATCAGGGCAGTCCATGCTGAGAAGCGAGTCAGCAGCAACAAGTGTCTCCATGGTCTCTTCTTCTCCGCTTTCACATGGCTCCACTACAGAGCACAGAGAAGGGAGTAACATACAAAAACTGTTTTTAGCAGGTGGACCCACCTTGTACTTCATTTTCTGGATTAGCTGAGAGCCAAGAGCAGACATTCCTGTCTGGTTACTTTAGCCACATTTTCTCAAGTGATTTTCCAGACAACTATATCATGAAATACAACATAAAACTACAGATGCCTATATCGCTCACAGCCCGATCACGTGTGTTCAAGTACCCCTTCCTTGTAGCATCTCAATAGATGGGATGGGGGGCTTTCCTGGTATTGTTCAAAAGTAATCCACCACAGACAAAACTTTGGTGGATCTGACGCTGCACATTGAAATTCATACAAGACATAGTGATCCAATAATTGTTAATGTTTAATTTAGGCTGTGGCTTTTTTTCCCAGTAGGTTTGTTGAAGTTTCCATCTCATCTAGGGATCATGGGAATCAAGAACCAGTTCCACTTGAGAACCGATTCCAAATGGTCCGGTCCATCAGAATGGTATGCCATCAAGCTCATCAGTTCCTTTTATCAATGCCAGCAGGTTTTTATTACGTGTCTTTCTCTCATTGCAAAACAAACTCATGCGTCTTCGCTGCTGGAAACTTGCAAAAAGCCATTTGAGTCATGGCGAAGAGGAAGAAACCGTTCAAAGCGTGGCCTCATTTCACAAAAGAACTATTATAACTCTGCTTTCTGTACCCCGTTCTAAGACACAAAGATAATAAAACAGTTGCACTGACATTTGATTTCCCACAAAGAAAGTTGATAAGGAATCAAAAAGGGAATCGACAAAGAATCGGACCGATAAGCAGAATCAATAATGGTATTGGTATCAATAAAATCTTATCAATTCCCATCCCATTCCTCATGCCAGTACCAGTTGGGAGTGGCAGCAACCTGGCAACACAACCTTTATTTATTACGTTTAGCTATCTACTCTGACCTTTCTTTCTTACAGTCTAGTTTGCACACATTCTTAATCACAAAATGTGGGGTTGGGGTGTTAAAACTGGCTGTGTGCAGATGGCCTATTGAGCTGAAATGTTACTCATTATTGTGGCAATAAATACACTACATAGCTCAAATTAACTGCTTCCCAAACTGTAGCCCCAGTGCCATTGAGATAAAAATAACACCAAAGGGGAGTCTATTGTTCAGCGCGCATTTATTTAACTGTTATGTGTCGTGAAGAGGCTGTGCAGCAGGGAGCTAGAGAACATCTGCTAGCTAACAGCTGTTTGTCGTGGGCTCAAACACTTTCTCACTTTCTTCAAAACATGTAGCCACGTTTAAAGACACGCAGCAGGTAGGTTGCAGCCCCAAAACGGTACTAAGTTTGAAGTAAACAGTCCATAACCGTCTGTGAGTGGGTTTTTTTTTTTTTTTTTCTTGCAGTTACCGTTAGCTAACTAAAACGAGCCTCGCCATGCCCAACTTCAGCTGCTCGCTCCAGCCAGAACAATGTCGGAAAAACAACCCGATACAGTCATATAACTTACTTTTAATTCCCAGCACTGGTGAGGAACAAGCTATAGCATATGTGCTGTAGCCCGGATCGACCACGTCTACATCCTAATATGATTCATTAACTGTCTTTCCCAGGCACGAGCCAGGAATGTTTTGTTTCACTTCCTGACTTTTTGCGGAGGGTGGTCCATGTGCGAGGGTTGCGACTGCGCATGTCCAGTCCCAGGCTCTCTGTGATACCTGGTGTCGCTTTGAATTTAGAAAGAGTTGAATAAAACCTACAACATTTTAAACCGTTGAATAACCTTTAGAATAGACCACTGGGCGGCATGTGAGCTTCAGTCATGAAATGTGAATGTGGTAGGTAAAGAAAGGCTGGTGTGTGTGTGTGTGTGTGTGTGTGTGTTGCATGCACTGACCTTTAAGCAGCTGCTGGTGATCCTCCTCTGTATGTGACTGTTCACACGCTAGACCTGTATATGAGAACAGGTGTGGATGGGGAACCTGCTCCACAATCACAGCGGGGTAATCCAAGTAACCCCCCAGCTACAACACACACAAAGAAAATTAGATTAGATTACAATTGGTTAGATTCCTGAAATTTTTTTGCTGCATCACATGCTAGCTCTGTTTCAACACGACATTCAGAGAAATGCGCCACTGCTTTACATTTACGTACCTGTGACATGTTAACATGGTCACTGGCAAAGTCAAAGATGAGCTCTGACTGTTGAAGCATGGCTGGATATCCAAAAAGCGACCTTAACTGTGTGGAAACAGCATCACAGCTTTTCTCAGAAGACTACGAATAACTCCACAGGTCCAATGGTGTTTTTGTGTCCAGGCAGATCCACTTTTTGGAAAGAATCTTAAGACGAACAGCAGCTGACTGTCAGTGTACATCTACCAGACAGCCTCCCCCAGGATACGATGAGGCCCGTCTCTTTCCATGCAGCACAATTCAACAGTGGAAGAGTGATGTGAGTAAACTAATTGACCAGAGACACAGAGGCGTCACAGGAAACTCATGTCGCTCTGCTTCAGCGCTCGATGAGGAAGTGGGGGCTGCTAAACTGCCCTGTGGTCTTGACTGAACCTGGCAGAGAAGAACAGAAAGAGAGTGACGTGAGAAAATGTGCGTGATGGTGGTGGTGGTGGTGGTGGTGGTGGTCGGAGAGCCGTTAGAGGCAAAACACAAAGTGAGAGCACTACACCTGCAGTGAATATCAGGTGGTAACTGTTAAACTTTTTAAATAAAATGTCCAAATAGAGGAATGCGGTCACTGTGATCTGAGAGGCAGAGAAAACAGCACAGTTTGCTTCGCTCTTTTATATATCTCATTCTGTTGCTCTTATCTTGCTTCTAAAAGAGGCCAAACCAGCAACAGGAAGGAAGCATTTGCACTGCAATGTGTGCCTGGGCTGTGTGTGTGTACGTGTGTGGTATGAGTAGCGGGGGAGGCAACTTGAAACATCATGTCTTTGCACAATGTTCAAGGTTTCAGGGGCGTTACACGCACATTCCTTACATCATGACTGTGAAGGGGATATTCAGAACAAAACTACAAACGCAGCTCCTCTTCTCTGCTGCTGCCCCTTAATCGCTCAGTCCCAGTCCTTTCTCTTCTTACCCTGACCATCCCTGATCCTCTGTCCTTCATTTCTAAGCATTTCTGAGGTTATAGTTAACCGTCAAGAGAAATTAGCCTCTTCTGTTGCTGCTGTACAGCGTTCTCACCCTCACAACAGTCTAAAATGTAAGTTTAACTTTAAACATTGTTGGAACACCTGCACTCACCCAGTTGAAGATCACGCCAGCGTTCAGGTTTTGCATGCAATAGAGCTCCCACTGTAAACAAATCGCTTCCAAGGAATGAAATGTAATCATTTAGCTCTTACGTTTTAATCCCATTAATCCTCAATTTGGTTGAAACCGTCCTGGCGGTTTGTATACCCCAGCTGCCACAGAGAGGGAGAATGTGAGTGCGCTTCTTTGTCTTTATGTGTATGTGTGATAGAGGCACAACATGTTTGGGTCAGTTATCACACAGGAAGCACAGCTCAGTTAGGAGGCACCGCTTCCTGAGTTCTTGTGCCAGACCACTGCCAACATGTCTGCCAGCAGTGGCCTTCTCATTTTCGACTTCCTCTGATGTGTGCGGTTGTTTGGTGCTCAATGATTTACATAGGACACGAGTGAAATAGAAGGAAATGAAGGAGTGTATTAGGAGGTATTTGTATGTAGTATACAAAGCTGAAAATTAACAGCATCTGTAACAGTGTTCATTACTGATTGATTGTTTAAATATTATTATTAAGAAAAATATCAGAAACGATCTCTTGTACTAGCCTCTTGTGAATATATGATGGTCTTCTATGATATTAAGTTGAATATATTTGTGTTATAGATTGTTGGTCAGACAAAGCAAGACATCAGCTTGATCTGTGGAAATGTGGTGGGTTTTTTTTCACTATTTTTGCATTACAAGTCCCCATTCACTCAAAAATATGTCTGCGTAGAGTTTGACACTAGAATGATGTTTCCACATTAATCTGCTGAAAGTGGAAAGTTTCTCTGTGCTCATTGAAAATCTGATTTTAAGGGGCGAGGGCTACGAGCATCACAATTAGTTAGAAAGTCAACCCCAGTCCAGTATGCAACACAATGTGTGATGTAAAAATCTGAAGCCACCAGTGCAACACTGAGAATGGACTTTGGAATATTTTTACGGAAAACATATTAGACCCATTATTGTTTCAAGCATTTGTTTAAATGTCTTAATATATGTTTTGAGGGCATTTTTAATCTAAATCACATATGTCGTTAAATGACATAACATGACCTTGTTTTCTTCAGATAGTTATTCGGAGTGTCTTGAAGTTGCAGGTTACGTAATAAAACGTAATAAACCAACAGCCACTTTCCACTTCCTCACCTGAAAATCCGGCCTTAGATGTACATCATGGCC
>NW_023339796.1:18814207-18819796 GCF_004916995.1 Morone saxatilis | reverse complement strand
GCAGCCATGCTTGTTTTTGTGTCAATGAATGTAATTAAGTACTAAAACATGAAAAATGCAACTTGTATTTTGTGTTTCATAGAGGTGAACAAGAATGAGAGTTCACTGACAAAACTTCTGTATTTGTGCCATTTTTGTCTTTCTTTGAATTGTAGCCACCGCTGCCTGCCATTGTGCCGTGTGTATATGTTCATTGTCAGCGTGCCCTGCAGCCTGCCACTTCTATAGAGAAGGTCTCTAACAGCACAGAGCCTGTGTTCATCAGCACTCTGGTCACATAGGTTTGTCTCTGTGGCCTCGGTACTGGGATCTGAGTCTGTGAAGTGGCTGCCAGGCCCCTAAGGACACTGATAAGCCCCCATAACATTCATTCCCCAGTTTGCGTGCGCGTGTGTGAGAGTCAGAGACCGAGATAGAGAGAGTGCGAGTGTGTTTGACAGAAAGAGGCAGAGAGTGTGTATGTGTGAACTAGGCCAGGCTGATAACAGTATGGCAAGTGAGGGAGCAGCTGATAAGCCCCTCTTGTTGCTTGGGGTAACCGGGCCTTGTTAAATGAACACAGTGAAATATGGTGTGTNNCATTCATTCTCTCTCTCTCTCTCTGCTGCGTGTTTAGCTGTAAATAGCGTGTGTTTTGTGTGTGTGTGTGTGTGTGTGCGTGTCGAGGAGGGGATCGGGAATCGGTGGAATCGAATGGTGGAGGTCACAATATGCTCTGTTTTTTCAACCCTCCTGGTGTGTATATGTGTGTGATTTAGCTGACATTTAAAGTAAATCAATCATATACTGGTATTTTTTTGATAAACACTTTTGGCAGGGTGTTTAAACTGCGTCAAACAGCCATGCTCAGAAACTCACACACTCTCTGAAAAATACTTTCACTTTCTCCTTAGCACATGTCATGCAGCACATACAGTCAACCAAACAGCTACTAGTACTTGGTTTTCTTTTATTGCATTCGTTGTATGAAGTATTTGTCAGCATACAGAGTGGTAGGCCTGTTATATGGTATAAGAAGTGGTGGGCTTACCTTGTGTTTATAGCTTGTGTCTGTATGTGGCAGAGCAGCAGTTGCCTGGAGGATCCAGAAGAGAAACGGAAATTGTTCTCATCCCTTTTGGCAAACCAAGAATCTGCTTACAGACCTGGGATCAGTTTCCTTTTACGAATTTCCACTCACCAAGGAAAGTGCCACACAGACTTTAGATCAGTGTAGATCGTGTTGATTTTTTTCTTCTTCCCTTCAGAGCCCGTCAGTTATTGCTTCCTCTTTTTTTTCCAGAGAACTGCCCCCCCTGTGAGTGCTGATTGGTTACCTGTGTTGTGAGTCAAGGTAACCCATAGTGACCATTGTCAGTGTGGAGCAAATGTAAACACGGGCGTATTTGCAATGTAAAGCAGCTGAGAACCGAGCAAACTATCTGCAGCCAGGTGCTTCATATAAGGGTAGACAGCTAGTGTGTGATGATCTCACTAAATGTCATATGAAATCATTATGTCAGCTTCACCTGCATGAAAAAGGATTTCCAACATTATGAAGCTCTGTTTGATTCCCTGTGCAGTTAATGTTAACCTATAGGCAAATGAAGATATAGGGCGAAAAATAGCAACAACAAATGTGGACACAAAGCCAAAAAAAGGTTGCACACAGACACACAGGACGATAAAGTAAAACAGAAGTCTGTCTTTATTCAGTCCCTGATGCTCCCTGGTGGCAAAACCCTGCACCAACACCCTTAGCAACAAGTGTGAGCGATCCTTATATTTCCTTTCCTTCCTCTCTCTTCTTCTAATAAACAACAAATGGAGCTTATATGGCCATCCGTCCCAGACTGTGGTTCAGTGACACTCAGGGGTCTGCTATAAGCCCTATGATCGCTGACACAACTGTTTCTTGGAAATCATCCACTCTCTCATGAGAACGGGGCACTCTGCAGCCTCACTCTCTATGTATACTGTGACTGTTGTAATGGTTGCATAATTACCCTTTCTGTGAACTTCATGTAAGAGAAACCAGCTTGTGCGTAGCCGTCATATGTTCACATAAATAAAAATGGAACATGTATCATGATAATTTCTTTGACAAAACTCATTATTGAATATGTTCTTTGCTGTCGTAAGAGCTTCATTTAGCCACTCTGAAGCACGTAAGAGGATTTTTATTATTATTCTACCTTTCATCTGATCTGTATTCATCCCATATCAGTGGGTGTTGGACTGATAAGGCAGAATAAATCAAGCCTCCCCTTCATTCCTTCATTTCTTTTTGTCATTTTTTTTTTCACTTCTACAACAGCAGGCAGCTTCAAGAATGTGCTGGTTTGGCTCAGAAATAAGGTTAACTCCCATAATGTTTTGATAAAGTAGCAGAGGGCAGGGTTTTATTGTTACAATATGTGTGTACATGTGTGCGAGAGAGGGGCAGTGTTATTGTTAGATATTATCGATTCTTTAGTCCAATGGACCCCAAAATAAAGTACAATCATTATTTTCAGTTAATCACAGAATAGTCATAATTCTGATGAGTTTTGTTTTTATTCAGTTTTTGAAATCCACATACATACTGTCGAAAGCTGATTGGGGATAGAGGGTCAGAAAAGGGTAAAGTCTGACTTTCACTTGCAACATGATTCATGATGTTGCCATATGCCAAACATTTTAATAATATGTATGTTGATGTAGAATTTCCATTAAGAAATTAAAGTTTAAATGGATTTAAGGATTAAACCTGGCAGCGTTCTCCATGGCTGGCAAATGAAACCAACACCCAAGTAACAAAAACTGCAATTCCTTGAACAGCCACTTGAGGCTGGCTAAAGAAGTGAGTCAATCTCCATAAGGCCCCATAATAAAATGGCTGTTTCAGTCAGTTTCAGTCTCTAAAGCTAAATTCTTCAGTAATTGCAACTGTATGGGGTGTGAATTTTTATATAACCGTTTAAATTATACCAACATCTTCTCAACAGCTCTTAAGAAACCAATGGTGATGTCACAGAGACTATGTCCATTTTTAGAGTCTATGGATTACATTTTTAAACCGTTAAATTAAACATTTTGTGGGGAGAGTGTTTTAAATAGAGAGGAGGGTTCAATAGTTTTGCTCTTTTTTTAAAGTGGAACATTAGTTTAAGCCCCCTTTCACCACCCACATCATTTCCATACAGTCCCTTGGTCCATTAGTTCATTAGTTGATTGACAGAAAATGTATTGGGAACAATTTTGATTAGTGATTAATTGTCAACGATATTAGAAATGTTCTAGTTCCAGCTTATCAAATATAAATATTTGGTTCTTGTCCTAGTCTTAAATGATTGTAAACAGAATAATTTGGTCAGATAAAACAAGTTATTTAAAAAAGTTTTGGGAAACTGTAATGGCCATTTATCACCTTTTTCCTGACAGTATGTGGAGTACAACAGTGTAAATGATTTATAGATTAACTGATACTGAACACAATTGTTAGTTGCAGTTATACAGTATGAGTATGTCTTTATTAACATACATTTGACCTCAATGACAACCTGCAAACATCTGCACATTTACTTGACGTACATGCTGACAATTGTTAAGTTTACAGTATTTGGCTGCGACCACCCTGCACAGCATACTGTATGTTTATCTGTAGCTGATAAATAACTTTTTATCTTGTATACTGGCCACATGGATTTGTCACCACATTGTCAGACAAGCAAAAAGGGGACATTCATTAACAGTGTAGGACTGTGACACAAAGTTTGAATGTCCCCTGATGTAGAACTGACGGGGGAAATAGATGAAAGAAATCCGATCATGTGCACGGTACGTCAGTCTGATGCATTCCTTCTGCTAGCCACGTCTGCTCACCTTATGCTGCTTCTACTGCTGGCACTGTGTGTGTGTGTTGTCTATGCATGTGTTCAAGTATGTGACATTTGTACATCTGTGAAAGTGAGTGATGAGTTGCGTTTTTCTGTCATTTATCAACCCTTTCTTGAAGTGTGAAATCAATGGTGTGCGACCAAAAACAGCACTCCAAATTAGATCAAATTTGACATTAGACAGCATTTTCTTCTACGTGCACACTCACGTGCGTATGGACCACTGATACGGAGACTCACATACCTTTGTTTTGTGTTCTCATAGGCAGCATGAGGGTATTAGTTTGAGCTTGGTTCAACATTTTTCCCTTGAAGTACTCCCATGGCTGGACTAAACACAGAAACACACACAGACACACTTTAACACTAATAATGAAAGCATGTTTTCTTTGTTCTTCCAAAATGTTGGTAGAAGCTGAGCCAGACTGAAAGCTCTCCTCCTTGTGCTATCAATCCAGAATAAATATTCTAAAACTATGAAGGAAGCCATCAAGTCTTATAGATCAAGAGCTATGCATATGCTTTTAAGTGATTACATTTCTGTCAGATGCAGTGTATTCACATGAGATCAAAAGACAGGAGTGAGAACCAAAGAAGGTAGAAGATGGCTCTGGATAACAGAGAAAGGTAACCGTGTCTAAGGTTTGTGTTTAAGTCTCAAAAAGTGCTGCTTGCTATGCAGCACTGTTCAATATGCACCAAAACGTTAAAAGAAGAAAGTACTGCTTCTCAAATATTTGAAAGTTAAGTCAAACATCATGTTCATGCAACTGCAGCTAATTGTTTTTGAATGCAGCTTACTGGCACATGTCTGCAGAACATGCTGAGGAAATATGCAAAATGGTGGATTGTTGGGGTAGAAAAACACAAAAGAATGTTTGGAGAAGGAGAGAGCAGAGAGGGGCCAAAACAGGTCTGTTCACACCACACCCCAGCCCCTGAGACCCAGAACCCCAAACTATCAACCCTCCAATCCAGCCACGCTCCAGCACTTAAAGCTGGCTTCTAAAGCTGTGGTGGAGAAGACAAACTGTGCAAACTGCGTATGTGTGGGTCTGTTTGTGCATATCTAAATTACTGTACGTACATACTGTACTGTATGTGTGTGTTTGGAGACACAGTGTCTATATCTATGTACTGAGAAGTCTGTACAGTGTTCCACCCAGAATTCAGTGCATTTAATAAAGGAAAAGTCCAAAAGTTTGAGTTTAAAGAAGCTCTCAGCCAAGCTAAGGTGATTAGTCTATTAAAGGTTTACAGTTGTTTTTATTGCTAAATGAGGCATTTTCTCTCATTAACCTTTTGGCATCAGTCTGGTGCAGATTTTCGTCTCTGTTTTCTGGCACCGAATAGCTATAAAAGTGACATTAACTCCCGCAATAGACTGCCGTTGTGTTGTCCTCCATTAACTGTGTTGAAGTCTAGATAGAACATTACAGCTGAGCAGTAAGGGTAAATAGAGATACACTTTTAAAATGCAGAATTGCTTTTATAGCAATAGTCGGACATAATGGGAAATATGCTTCATTTCTTTCTTGCCAAGTGGTAGATGAGAAGACTGATACCACTCTTGTGTGCCCTAACATGAAGCTACAGCTAGGAGATGGTTAGCTTATCGCAAAAACAGTTAAAAAATGACAAAAATGTTCATATTATCTCAAGAATTCCAACTATGACAACATTTTACACAAATATCTAATAGGATAAAATGGTGGTAACATTTTATATCCGA
>NW_023339796.1:18799582-18814159 GCF_004916995.1 Morone saxatilis | reverse complement strand
CATATTTCACAGTTGGTCAGATACTGAATTGGTGACACTATGCTTGGGTGCCCACCTTGAAAGTGTGGAGACTGTATAGATCTTCTGTGCTGCCGGGTTGAAGATGTGTGTAAAGCATCCACATTTTAGAACTTGTAGCTTCTTTGCAGCAACATCCATAATTGAAGCATTGTCTACTGTCAGCTTAATTGTTCAAGCACGTGAACCCATGCAGGAAATCTGACTGTCTTTTGTTTCTCTCACTGAACAGACATTCATTAGTAGTCCACCACAAGCTCATTGGTTTTGTTGAGCTTCAGGTGATTGTTGACAAAGCTCTCTATAAGTCCTCTATACTAAATAGTCCTTAAGAGAAGACAGCGTGTTTTTCACAGAAACACTATTTACTGGAATTATACATATATCAATATATATATATATCAATACAGGGTCAGTAAACATTAGAAAGCAGCATTTGCAGCATGTGAGCAATGCATCTTTCACTCTGCAATTTCCATATGTTGTTGTCTCTCACAGTAGTAGTTTTGCATAGCCTGCTCAGCGCTGGAGAACCAAAAATCTGTCTCTTTTTTCCTCTTCCCCTCAAATCACCTCGCTCACGATTCTATCACCTTGCTGTCTCGCCATTGTTGCATTTTGCTCAATACAAAGAACGAAATTGCCATTGCACGTTGTTCCGATAGACTTTAAACAATAAATGATGTACAACTTCAACACATGTCATAGCATTGTGGCAGGAAAGGGGCGAAAATCTGCGCATCCACCTGGGTGTCATTTTTCCATCTCTGTCGATAGTCAGTGGGAATGAATGCCGATTGTACCCTTTGCCACCTGAAGACAAAAGCTGGATGTTGGTGTTTTTTTTTGTTAAATGTAAAAGTGGCTTTAGAGGACAATCAATCACAGTCAGTGAGTGGGTCAATGCCAGTATTCACAAGCAAGTACATCAGTGTAACCTTTGTTGTGAGAGATAATCAAGGGAGGAATGTACTGAATGTGATTACTTTCACTTAGGGCTACTTTCAGCACCGGTGGGTTTGATTTAATGTCAAACCACACTGAATTGCTTGAAACCATACTGGAAGAAGAGATGGAGAGGGGTTATGGAGAGGAGTGGAAACAGGAATGCAGAGAGAAAGGGAAGGGAAACATGGGTAGAGGACAGGGATGAGGTGCAAAACAAGGAAAAACAGGCAGAAAAAAAAGAAGAGAGAGTGAAGGCAAGGAGAGCGCATCAAGTGAAGAGTTGAGGAGGGGTGGTGAGCGATCACAGGACAGAGAGCTTCTTTGACAACTAATGTGACATGCGTGACGCTGGTTTAGCCTGAAGGAACATTCCCAGGTCAGAGCTCTCTCTGTGTGTGTGTGTGTTTGGAGTGAAGAAGTGGGGAGAAAAATAAAGAGATCACAGTGATGTTCTGTGTTAGCATTCATCATCACATGATGCCGCCTGCCGTCACACTTAAATCAAAACCACACATACACAAACACTCACACACACGCACACAGAGTCAGGCCGCAATAGCAGGCAAGCTTTAACAGTCACAGTCAAAAATGATTATGGCTGTGTGTCTGAACAGATAATGGCTAGGAAATTGATGCTTTTCTTCAAAGAAAGTACACAACTACGACTAGTTTATTTATTATATTTATAATTTTATTTATTGCAAAAAGAAACGCCTACCTCTTGTCATACCAGCTAAGGTAAGGAGTTAGATTAAGATAATGTGGAGCAAGTACAGTCACGAAACTAAAGCCTCATGAACAGACCCAATATTGAACAGTATAATACAGTAGCTGAATGGTCAAACAGCTGAAATCACACAACATCAGTAGTTTAGTAACTAATGGGAAAATTGCACACAGACTATACATTTAAAGGCTCTAATGTAACAACTGATAAAGTATGCAAAATGCTCAATACATACATACATATTAAAGGAAATATGTAATAAAATAAACAAATCTCAAACAAGAGCATTAGACTGACTGTTTAAACTCTTCCAAGCTGCTGCAGTGTGTGTGTGGTAGCAACACGTAGCACAGCGTCACACTCGAATGTAGTCCCTACAATGCAGGACTTATTGCAAGATTCATAGTGTCAAAGTAACATTCACCATCCAGGCTGCGAGCCTGATGAGCTGTCTTTGCTAATCAACCCTTGACCCCAATTTTTTACATAACACTGAACTTCGCCCCTGCTCAGTTCTCGATATTTGGTGTCATTCACACCAGTTTGCATGCTTCACACATTCACACTTGTTATCCAAGAACACAGCTTTTGAAGTGCACTGATGCTTATTTCTTCTTGGATGGGGGCGGGGGGGAGTGTACAGCGGTCCATGGTGGCATGTGTTGAGAGTTTTAAATTAGAAGGAGTTTCGTCTCAGTGAGGGCTGAATTCCAAAAGCAGATGAGGCAAGAATGAAGAATCCTCATTCAGTCATCAATACTTCAATATTTAGTTTTTTTGTCCTCGTATCTCCTCCTTTCTGACTTCTAGGCCCCTCCTCAGGCTGTAGTGGACTTGTTGGTCAGGCGGGAGTTGCTCTGGTCTGAGGCTCGTTCGGTGACTTTCAGCTTCATGCACAACTGCTTTTCATCCATCAGCATCTCTGCGGGTAGGCACCAGCAGCACAGGCAGGACTAGGGAATGAAGAGAGGTGGTTATGTTAGTGTGCATACAGCATTCACAACTTGGTAAAAGAAAGAAGTGAGATGTTCCTTCTTTTTCTGTTTCCTTTCTTTTTTTTTCACTGCCTTAAAGGTAGTTTGAAATAGTTCCAAATCAAAATATACGCTTATTCACTTGCTTGTCAAGAGTCAGATATAAAGATTGATACCACTCTCATGTCTGTGCTGTGAATATGAAGCTGGAGCCAGCAGCCTATTAGCTTAGCTTAGCACAAGAAGTTTTTGTTTTTAGTTTTTTATCTCGATTATACATATAAATGTGATTTAACGTGTTAATTAACTTTACTGGTGCGGGTAGGCAGATTTTGTCACCTTCAGACAAAGCCAGGCTAGCTGTTTTCCTTTCGTCTTTATGCTAAGCTAAGCTAAGCTAACCAGCTTCATATTAATCGTATGGAAATGAGAGTCCTCTCATTGAACTCTTGACAAGAAAGAATATTTTCCAAACTTACCCTGAAGCAGTTCTTGAAGCGCTTGCTGACCATGTAGAGGGCGATTGGGTTGATACAGGAGTTGACAGATGCCATGTTGATACCAATGTAGTCCAACACCAAAAAGAAACTAAAAGGGTTACAGAGACACATTAGTCTTGTACCTCTCCCTACCTGGAGGGTGATTCATTTTTCTACTAAATTATCTAGTCTACTCTCTATTTTATTTTGTGCACCGTGGGACGTGTTTTTTTTCCATACCTGAGCAGTTCGCAACGGTTTGGATCTTTCTCATCGTAGATGGTGAGCTTCAGGATACGACTGAGGTGGAGAGGCAGCCAGCACAGAGCGAAGACCAGAACCAGACAGAACACTGTCTTAGCAACCTCCCTTCGCTGAACACACACAAACACACATAAATCACTGTCTGCACCGACAGTTTTGGCCCAGAAAGGACTGTGGTGAAATTTATATAGCTGTATTTTTGTTTTTCTAGAAAGTCTGTTTTTAGTAAATCAAAACAAATTAAATTGAAGTGTCAAGTGAGGCTGGATTAAAGCTTGTTGGTAAGAAGTCATAACTGTATTTTTTATAGCTTTATTGGGACAAGCTGTGAGTGTGTGTCAGTTTTGTCTTTGATGAAAGCCATTAGCAGACCTGTTTGAGGTGGTCACTGAGAGCGATCTGGACACCGTTCTTCTTTCTCAGCATCTCACAGGTCATCAGGGTGTAGAAAATAGCAGTGCAGGCCAACGGCAGGCAGAAATATACACTGAACAGCCACCAGTCCTTTGCTGATTTATAAAACTACACAGGGAAAAATAGGAGAACAACATGGGATTATGCAACATCTGCACAAGAGAGCTTAAAGTTAAAGGTGAAACATGTCAGAAGTAAACTTAATGGAGCATATCCCCGGTCTGGCCTGGACCAGAGTGAGGGACTCAAGGGGGTGTCTCAAATTCAGACTTGTTGGCTCGTATTTAAAAATCAACTCATCAAACAACCTCTGTGGAATTAATACTGTTCATTGTTGTTATTTTAAGGTTGATGGAAGACACCTGAACACACGTATATACACAAGCATGTAGACGCCACAGGATCTTCTGTCCACCAAGAGAGCGATAACTGCTGTGATATACCGTGTTTCTGTTTGTCAATGCTTTGTTATCTGTAAACTCTTTCTCACCCTGATCTCACAGTAAGACTGTGAGTGCTTTTATGATAAGTATGCACATAGATTCATACACAAGTCAGCATGTGTGCCAGCATCTGCATCTCTGTGTATTTCTTTGTGTGTGAGTGTGTATTATATGTGCTGCGTCCACAGCTGTGTCAACACAACCTGCATTATGTGCCTCTAAAGGTCCGTGTGTCACAACTTACCCTCATAAAGCTGGTTTTCTGCATGGGGTGCAGCAAACAGATCCTCAAGTGTTCTCCTTTGTAGTCCATGGTGATCATGTCAAAGGCTATTGCCTCTGGCACAGCCAGGATGATGGATAATATCCAGATCAGCGCTATCTCGATAGCCATCCACTTTGGAACTCCAATCCCTTTGATACGGCTCCACGAGGCCACGGCACGATACCTAGAAGACCCAAAATGTGTAGTTAACCAGCAAATTAATATTTTGTTAAAGGAATAGTTTGAGGTTCTGGAAAATACATGAATATACTTTATTGCTGAGAGTTATGTCATGTTTGTTCAGTAAACAAGCAGCTAGTTGGCTAACCAGCCCCCCTTAACCTCACCAAAACTATGTGCTGTTTGCTTTTCGATTGGACTGAATAAACAAAAAATATATAATGTGTGAATTAATAATCTTGGTAGGTAGGCAAGTGTTGGTAGGCAGATTTTAGCCCTGCTTCCTGTCTTTGTGTTAAGATAAGCTGACCATCTCCTGGCTGATGCTTCTTATTTACAGTACAAATGTGAGAGTGGTATCAATCTTCTTCAATCCCAGTTTTAGCAAAAAAAATTAAATTATTTCATTTTTTAGCACCAGTTTAACAGATATGCTGTCTGACAAACTGTCTAAAACCTTAACAGGATCTATATTGGTCTCATCCCAACTGATTAAATGTATATTCTAGCTTTTTAAACTAAAAAAAGAGAACACCATGCAGTTATAAAGTAACTTCTGAAGACTATGAATAAGAAAATAACATTTTAATAATATGAGTTATGAGGAGTAAACTCTTATCCCAAGCTTACAATGTAGTTGACAGGCATATGTGTCAATGTATTCATTACCAATGCAGCAAGAAACAAGGAGGTCAAAAGTCATTGCTCTGACAACGTTTTTGTAATCCTTGACTGCTGATGAAGCATCAGGAAATGAAGATAGGCACTACTGTGAGAGGAAACGTGAGTTTGGGTTATCCATTGGTTGTGGCTGGGTTTACCTGTCAATACTCAAAGCGCACAGACTCAGCACTGTGATCCCCACTGAGGCCTTTTGGACAAACGGCACCAACTTGCACAGAGTCACCCCAAAAGGCCAGTCCTCCGCCAGGAGCTGGAGAGAGAGAAAGAGTTGGTGACTGAGGGAAACCAGGAGAGGGAGTGCAGCAAATTGTCTGGCCCCACGTTGATTTCCCCAGCCTCAGGCATTCAGTGTTGACCAGATATGCATGAACCCGAACTTATCGGTTTCTGTAAACATTCAGAGCTTTTTTTTTCTCTTTGTCAGTTTCAATGTTTTGGTCTTTTTTTGAAACCGATGAGGCCTCTTTCTGACCTCAAGGCACGTAACCCAGAGAGGAAGCCTACGGTAGCTCTTGGAGAACAACAAAATTTTGCTAAACTTGTACAATATGGGACTTTTCATGTGTGCTTTGGATGAGCTACTGGAATGTGAGTGTAGATCAATTGGAATCATATGTGGCCCTGTATCTCCCCATACCACCCTGTCTCTCCTGTCTCTGCTCTGGTATGCAACCGCGTCCAGTTGTTTTAACATGCTTGCCCCTTTACCTAAATATGCAGATGCTTTTGCTCTCTCTCTCTCTCTCTCTCTCTCTCTCACTTTCTCTCTCACACACACACACACACACACACACACAAAA
Organism: Morone saxatilis; assembly: GCF_004916995.1. Taxonomy (NCBI): domain Eukaryota; kingdom Metazoa; phylum Chordata; class Actinopteri; family Moronidae; genus Morone; species Morone saxatilis. The sequence goes on along the minus strand of NW_023339796.1, from coordinate 18,807,963 downwards.
TGAGCCAAACAGATTATAACATGCCAGAGACAGAAGGGGATATAGAGGGGCTCAGAATCCAGTAAAGTAATAACATGTAAAAACTACTTGGAAGCCCCCTTTTAAGAGTGTGTATGTGTGCACTCATGTGGTGTGTGTGTGTTAGGAAAGGGTGCGTGTTTGAAGGATTTATAGTCCAATATGCAGCAAAATATTTGCATATGATCTTAAAAAGTTATTGAAAGAAGGTTTAAGGGGATATAACAACAGTGCAACAAATATTCATTGAAAAGCTAAGGGAGTTTTGAATTGACACAGAAATAAAAAATACTATTGAGTGTCATTATAAAACTGTTATAGGCCTATATGGTATAGACTTGTTAGTCAGCCATATTGTGCAACTTGCCTCACCTTGTAAACATTAATGGGAATGCCAATGATGATGTGTAGCAGGTCTCCGAGCGCCAGGCTGGCGATCAGGATGTTGGGCCCATTCCGCATGCACTTATTCTTATAGATGATTCTCAGCAGAGTGGAATTACCAATAATACCCACAACAAACACCAGGCAGGACACCACTGTATTGATGTACTTAAAGGTGTCTCTGATTTCCGTGGGTCCGGTGCACATGGGAGGTAGCCGGCGGCGGGGCATGGTGATGTTGGGCCTCACTGGACCTTGCAGATCTCTCTCTACAAGCCCAAGTCTCTGGGTAACAGTAAGAGGGTCCTGGGGCCCTTGTTCCTTTGGTTCCAGCTGCCCACTGATCACAAGGATGTGACCCGCCAACAGGAGTAACTCCAAGCAGAGGAGATGAGTCTTCATCCTGAAGTTTTTTTAATTATGGCCTTTATCCAACTGATCCTCTTTGAGGGGCTAGAACACAAAGAAAGTACTGTATTCAGGTCCTGTTATCTGTCTACAAGAATATTATTATACCAACAACCTCACTGTCTTGTAGGAATATTAGGCTCCAAGATTTATTATGTGACTTTAGCTGTCATCTCCAAATTAACTCACTAAAAATGGCAGACACACCCTGCAGAAACATTCTAGTCATTTTTTAGTTTAGGTACTGAACAAAAGAGAAGAGTGGGGGGGTCAGAAACAGGGGAAGGTATTGTAATGTAATTGTTTTTTTAGAAGAGCAGAAGAGGATTATTTATTAGTTCAGTTGTCCCTTACAAGAGTTAAAAGCTACATAAATAGTTACATAAAAAATAAAAGTACTTCACCATGGTTCATTACGCACAGCCATATGCACTGAAACCCTACAGTTCTGTCTCTGAATCAGATTTTATTATTGTATCCATTATGACGCACATTAGAAGTTATATTAAAATCCTAATTGAGGTATGAGATTAAACAAGTTTATTTACACTGGTATATTATTTTGACAGTGTGCAAGAAAAACATAAAATTTCTGCCCCACTCACCTCCCCAACAATTTTCATACAGTCCCTAAATCAATTAATTAATATTCCCCAGTCACTGCTGTTGAAGCTCTTACTTACCCAACTCCTAAATGAGGTAGAAAGTATCCAATATTTGTTCCTCTTAGATCAAACTTCCCCAGTAACTCTAAAGCTGTCAGGACAAAGAAAAGTTCCCAAAGCGGATGGTTGCTGTTCCTGCGGTGACAGTCCAGTCATCTCCAACAGCAGCAATCTGTCTCTGGTGTCAAAGTGAAAAAGCTCCAGATCTGTGATCCAGAGGCTCCAGTCAGCTCCTCTGGTAGTCCACTCCTCTCCAGTACTAGCTGAGTCTCAGTATACAGTCTCAAGAGTCTGCTGAGTTAATCCCTGCCCTCCAACCCCTCCTCTTCTTATGCAGAGGAGGGGGTGGAGGAAGGCAGGCAGGATGTTCACAAGTTATTTAGTGTTCATCAAAGTGCCCTCAGTTCATAGTGTATATTTTATCTCCTAGTGGCATCAATCCCAAATATTCTTACAGGGATTGATCATTGCTATTTTATTTGACCTACTAAAGTGTTTCAGTTTGACCCTATTGTTCTCTTTCGTAAGACAATAGTATTTAATATTGAGCCTTTTCATTCAGTCTGCAACCAGAGCAAGGCTATCACATGGACCTTATCATGTTGCCAGTATGCAGTCAAATTGTAGATAATAGCACCATGTTCACCAAGCTCCTACTCACTGAAATGAGAAACCTCATTTAGAAAGATTAGTCCCTGTTACATTCATCATCAAGTATTTGCTGGTATTTTTACACAACATAACTTAACAAGGTATCAAAGTGAAGTAATTAGTTTTGAATAAGGACAAAAAAACAATTACAGTATTTAACATTTTAAAAAAGGCTGAGCAAGATGTAGGCTGTAGCTGCAAAGATCAGTGCATCTTGAATCCTTTAATAAGAATTACAGCCAGCGGCCCTGACTTAAGTTAAATGCTAATATCAGCATGCTAATATAGTCACAACGACAGTGCTAACATACTGATGTTTAGCAGCTTTAATGTTTACCATCCTCACTATCTTAGTTTAGAATGTTAGCTGGTAACATAAAATACAGCTGAGCTTGCTGAGGTTGGATGTCATTAATTTTGCAGGTATTCTGGTTAAAATCTAAAGTATTGGTTTGACCTGATGATGGCACTAGCCTATATGAAGAGTTAAGGGAACAGTGTGTAGGATTTAGTGGCATCTAGCAGTGAAATTTCAGATTGCAACCATCTAAATACCACTCGCCTTCCAAGGGTGTAGGAGAAACTACCGCAAAACACGGAATGCCCTATCTAGAGCCAGTGTTTGGTTTGTCCCTTTTGGGCTGCTGTAGAAACATGGCAGGCTCTGTAGAAGTCGACGTGCTCCATCTGTAGATAAAAATGGCTCATTTTAAGGTAACGAAAACACGATTATTACTTATTTTCAGGTGATTATACACAAACAAAAAACATACCTGAATATTTTATTTCTGTCAATAGAGCCTCCTAAATGTTACACACTGGACCTTTAAGGCATAACCAAAGTGATGACTATTCATTGTTAGGGGGACATGAATGTTTGACCCAATTTTTTGATAATCAAACCAATTTTTTCTAAGGCGTAGTGGCTAAAAATACACAAAGATATCTACCCTGCCACTATTTCTATGTCAGTGTGACACTAGCTTCTTTTTCAAATCAGTAGTATTGTTAGTACTTCTTAAAATGTTTCCCATGAAAAGTTTAATTCCTGTCACAGAGGGGGTGTTTTCCTTGTTTTCCATCCCCCTTTTCACCTGCTGTCACTTCACGTGCATTTGTTTCCTCTCTTTACTTAGAAGGATACACAAGTTGGAAGTGGTTTTTTTTCTCAGTCCCACCCTTTTACTTTCTCCACTGTGTACTTTAAAGCAATTTTTCCGGTCACATATAGATACAATGTAAAAAGGCAATAAGCCCTAACAGTCTCTTATGGAGTACTGTGTAGACCACACCTGTATTGGCCTGGAGTTGATCCTCCCTGTGAGGTTTTTAGATTTTCTGAGAAGAGTTACATTCAGGCCAGACAGCCATCAGCAGCAGATGTGTTTCTCTTTTGATAGATTACCATCTCTGTGGAGCCTTAGGAAATTCTATTAGGTAGCCTCTGTGTGTTTTTCTACTATTTGTCCATTGCCTGTGCACTTCAGCCAGAGAGTTCAAGAGAAAGAGATGCTTATCTTTGTTAAGGTAGTGTTCTACTCACTAAAACTGCCTGTCTGCTTTACTTCCAGATGTTAAAAGATTATGTGAGTTGTCACACTACTGCATGCATGAATGTGTGTTGTCCTTGTCCTTCTACCTATTTTCATGTTACAAGTTTGTTTCTGTTTCTCAGTTTTGTGTCTTGTCCTTATTTCTACTTGCTAATGTGATAGGGACTGTAAGAAAATGATTAGGGGGCTAAAGGGGGAAAACATGAGTGTAACAAGTGTATTATGATATTCCATAATAGTCCAATTACAGGGAAAGATTACTAATCTCCCGTTACAAAAAAATCTATTTAATTTCTGAATTTTTACTCTCATGCAGCTGAATTGTAAACCATAAAGATGGGTGGATGTGGATATTAAATTATTTTAAATGTATTGTTTAGATGTTACCCTGTAAAACACAAACATCACAACCTACAGAAAACAACTGTACCACCCCCGTGACTGCTGGGCAAACTCCATACACTGATGAAGGCCAAGACAAGTGGCTGACAGCTCCAGAAAAATTCTACTAAGTGAAGCTTTTGCTAAGATTTGTTTTTGTCAAACTACAATATCCAAGGTTAATATTCAACCTTTGTTTGGATAAGGGTTTAGGTTGGATGCCAAAATAGTAATATGTTTCGGAGAGCTCAGTGATAACCTGTAACTGGAAACATCTGAGGCTCATTTGAGAATTTTTTGTTCCATGTAAGCACTATATGTGAGTTATGTTATTTTTCTAAACTTGGCCTTTTGGATGTGTATTTAGAAGTACTGTGAGCTGAGTGCAAATCATTTCCACGCTGGGTTTTAAGCTTGATAGAATATCTAGATCCCACAGCTTATCACAAACTATCCCTCGTGGGCCATTCATCCTTCAGCAACACTATCGCCATTTCAACATGTGTGCTGCCTTTCCCATTAGCTGCTGCTTGCAGCTGTGTTCATGTTTGAAACTGTGAAATGTTCTACATGTCATGTGATGGCGAAGCTATTACAATATCATGCCTAAGATGTGAGGAGCCATAGGCGAGCCTTGTGAGTAGGCAGACAGTACTCTGGCTCAGGTTCAAGCCCCCGAGGCAACAAGCATCAAACACTGAAACCCTAAATGACTCAGAAACTGTAATGACGAAAGAAATGTTCTCTCCTGGGAATCACTAATATGAATAACAAAAAACACAACAAATGCTAAATCAAAGAAAAAAAAGTAGTATTTACAAGACTTGTAGTGATAAGAGAGTACAATGGCAAAAAAAAAAAAAACATCTAATCACTATTTTTAATGCTCATAGTGAAACCTACACAGAGAAAAAGAGCTTTTGTAAATATTTAATATATAAATTTGGGCATTTTACGTCCTCGGGACCAGTGTTTGGCGGTAATCCATTACTTTGTAACACGATACAGTGACAGGGTTACTTTTTTCACTAACAATTACAATTTGAAATACAATAATTACATTACAGCTACTAATCCCAGTAAAGCTCTGTTACTTTGGAAATTTGATGGAGGGTTGATATTAGTTTGGTCTCTGGCAGACTAACTGGTAGTGTTAGCCTCCACCAAAAGAACATAAATAAGTTTTCCGGTAACACCAAAGTTGGCCTTGCCGTGACAATAACGGCATTTTAATTGTTTAAAAGAGATCAGATTTTTGTGTCCATATGTTTCCTCAACCAAAGAGCACTTCAAACTGAGTAACACTTGAATGTGAGAAAGTGAGAAACACTTAAATGTTTCTGGACCCTCCCCCTCTTTTTTTTTTGTCCTATTTATGTTCCAGGGACAGATTTAGAGAAATATTTATGGGGTGGCAAGAAGGTTGCATGGAGACTTACATACATATATCAACATTTACTTGGAAAAGCCCCCAAATCAAGGTATTTTGACTTTTGAATAGAAATATTTAAACGTGGCATTATAAATCAATTAACTCCATATTATTATGTATTTTCTAAATCTTCAGTCGTCTTTGAACTTAAGCACACTAACTTAACACTCAGTCTAAAATGTGGCCATAACAGATTATTGAATTTTCGGTTTTAAAACATTATTTTTTAAAATTCATCTAAATGAATGTGTGGTTGACCAGTGGTTTGACAGCCATTTGACACCAAATTTTTTAGGGCCACCCCACCCCCAGTTGTGTCTTTTTAGCGGGTAATGTTACATTCAGGAACCTGCTAATATAGTGTCTATGTGACTCTACTAGTTCAGTTGTACTTTGAAAGGACCCCAGACATCAATGAAAAAAACAAACATAGCTGTCACTCAAAGTCATGTTTTACGACACTGAAAAAATTTTTGAGTGTTATTTACTTGGAAAAACTTAGGACAGTTTTTGCACTTAGAAATTGTAAGTAAATTCTACTAAGGCGATTCATCAAGTAAACTTTACTTGCAGTAATATAAGTTTCTTTTACTTAGCAACAGCCTCAGGTAATTTACGATGTTTATGTAATATGGTTATTGAATTTTACTCTCTCATTTCTTTGTTAAGTTTTACTTAAATTACTGACTGCATTACACCAAACTGAAAAAATAACATACAAACTAAACCAATAGCTTTTCAAGGTAATTTTTTCAATTTTTAAAATACTTTTTCTAACTTTTATTTATGGGACTATATTTAAGTAACATTTACAGCAACATTTTACATAATTTTTCTGGCAGTTTAAATTACCTATAAATGTTGTTCTTGTTTTTGTTTATTGAAACAATGACTTTAAAAAAAATGAGGCAACTGTTTACATTTAACACCCATTTATTTTTTTTCTTAAAATAAAAACATTTTCCAGGCAAGTTTTGCATGGCAAAATCAACAAGTGTATGAGTTCACCCTAGATTGATTTTTTTTATTATTGAGCTCACCCCTTTGTCTATAGGATTGCAGGTGAGTAGTATCTTAGCTTTCAAAACGGTCCAAAAAACATTCAATAATCAATAAAATGTTTCTCCCATAGCTGGCTTGTCTTGAGGTAATTCCAAGTGTCCTTGTAGCTCCACATGCCCAATACGTTTGTAAAAAACCATTACAAACTTGTGTTTTCAGCTTTGTTTGGCATAAATGATGCGCCATGTAGCAAGGAGACAGGCCTTTGCAACACTTCCACAGTTTGTCAAGTACCTCAGTCCCTTCAATAAACAAATGAACACATCAGTGTCAGATGCACCTGTCATTTCTTCACTTGTGTGTTGGAAGACACCGAGATACCTCAGGACTTGTCAGCCCTGGTCCTCTTGAAAGCTTCCTCTCTGTGGATAGTCCTGTTAAAATTATATGTGAAGCTATGTTCAGGTGCATAGTACAGGGCTTAATTTTTTTTCAAGTTATAGGACTAGGTGTCAAAAACATGTGAGGAGAAGAGAGAAAATGGGGAGAGGAGAGAAACGAGAGGAGAATTTGTTCAAAGGGGACCACATAAAGGTCCATTTTAAAAAAAATTTTTAATTTTTCTGACATTTATTTAATGGTTCACGCAAGTTTCATTTAAGAGGGGGAGTGAATTAATTAATTCGAATTATAATTGTACTCAAGTGAGACTTTGTGAGTCTGCAAATGGTTTGAATGTTAGCGCGTGTGTACGTCTGTTTGATGAGTTGCCCTGTAGACTCCCCCAGGAATTCCATCAGGGCGCGAATAATGGCCTTCCCGTTCTTGCTGTTTTAACAGACATGAAGATACTTGTGTAGAGAAGATACCTATCATGAATGCACGAATTCTCGGTATCACATGTCAATAGTTAGGCAACATCAAAATTGCATACAAAACTAATTGATATCTCTGGATCTGCATTGGTTGGTCCTCTGCACGGGGGGGGGGGCATTTACTCTTGAACTGGCTGTAAGGTTAAGTCCACTTTCAAAGTAACTGTCTATTGCATTTGAAACTTTAACTCAGCCTTCTCCAAACTTATGGGTCGGGACCCAGAGTGGACCACTTTTGCTCTTGGGGATGCCAGTTAGAGTGAAATGGTCATTTTGTGAATTTCATCTTTCCAAAGTTACAAATTTAGAGAGCATGGATTTTCTTCACTGTCTGGGTTCAGCTCAGCCGTGCATCGTCTCTCTACCTCTATTTTTTTGGCCTCTCTCTCATTTCATCTTTTTTTTAAATCTGGAAAAATCACAGACAGAAATAAATCAAACCTCATCTGAACTCGATTTCATGTCCAGGTATAAAAGTGCAACTTAAAACTAAGAATGAAGACGGGTACCGGGTTTTACGATCATTTACCTTACAATTGAGCCGTTTTCCAATCAAATACTGTAGCACCAGCTTTTCCGGGTGAGGTGTGTGTAAAATACAAAGAACTCTATTAATGCATCTTACTCAACAAGTTACTTTAATGCCAGGGTAATGGAGAAGGGCAGCGTTTCTTGGGGCATATTATTCATCTCACTAGAATAGATATAACATCAGATTGTCCTTTCACTTTTTGTATACATTACATCTATATGCGGCATCAACACATAAAACTCACAATTCCAAAAATATATTCTGCATTCATTTTTAATTTGGAATAGTCATGTATATTCTTTGTGATGAAATGGGTAAACCTCTTACAACTGTATGGAAGTGCAAAGACTCCACAATTTTTTTTTTTTTACCTGAATAGCCAGATGACCTTACTGTGACCAGCTTGCTTAGCTTGCTGCTTGAGGGGGGCACTGTGTCAACTGTGGAAAGTTGTTTGCTTTTGGCTTTAAGGAACATTCT
>NW_023339796.1:18768930-18799557 GCF_004916995.1 Morone saxatilis | reverse complement strand
GTGAGACTACAAACACTCTTTTCTCGGTCAAATAGGCACCAAATTCAAAATTTATGTTACATTTCGACTACATATATAACCCACTTTCAATAAAGATTAATGTTTCCACGGGTGAAGTGCTTCTTTAACATTAACACACCAGTAAGGATTTTTTTCCACAGATTTTTTAAAATATAGAGATATATCATTTAAAAAAGAGATTGAGACCCCTTTTAAGAGAGACCTGAGAACAAGAAACATTTATAATCAGATAATCAGTATACAAAAACAATTAAGGCCAGCCACAATTGACAAATTAAAAACAATTCCAAGAATCATACAAACATCAGATAATGAAGCCTTAAAATTGCCAAGGCGAATTAACATGAGGGCAGTTTGCAGTTGAAAGGCGCAAAGTACTTGAAACTAGTTCAGCCAAGATTAGTGCATATCATAATATATCTAAATTTCTGTTGTTGTAGCTTTAACAGTAGAGCTTTATTGATAAATATCATGAGAAGATTTCTTCTTGTCAGTAAGGAGGTGCCACTTTGTGATATAGAAAGCAATGATGAGTACTAAATTTGTCAAAAGTGATTTGGTGTAATGCACTGTGATAAACATGACTTAGCCACGCCTTTGGCTGTCTCCATTGTTTGATAGTAAGGATACTACAATTACTGCAAGGACACGCCTTTTGTTAGCATATTCTATAGTGTCTCTGACACTATATGCTATGATTTTAACAGTGTTAGCTGGCTTCATAGGCATGTGTTTAATATGTGGGAACAGCTACAGAGGGTGGTGGTTCTGGGAAACTGAAATTCACTGTTCAAAATGTGTTTCAGGTAAGTCTACGGGGCCTGTTTAATTCTTTATTTGTGCATATGATAAAATAAAATAAAACAGAGTAAATCAAAAAAATGCTGAGGGCTTATAAAAAAATCTGAATGACTACTGATTTAACTTGAAAGGCTAGCATTACAAGGCTCAGTGCTGTTACAGAGTAGCCTTGTGACACAGGTAGGAGCCTGTTGTAAAATGTGTCCTGTCTCTCTTACTACTTCTCTCTTTCCCCTTTTATCTTTGCACTCTTTCTCTCCCCATTCTTTCTTCCTTTGTCTTTTCTACTGGCTCTGTGTCGTTTACCCCCTCTAACCATCTTCAGGGTTTGATTTCCCCCCCTGTTGAGAGACAAAAAGGAGAGGTTGTGCCCCCTTAACATTAGGCACCGATGAAATGACTAAACTGCAGCCTCAGGCTACCCCTGCACCCAGGATGCAGTGCTGCATGTGCTTGTGTGTGTGTGTATGTTATTGTATCTGTATGTTGTGTGTGTGTGTGTGTGTGTGTGTGTGTGTGTTTATTCCACCTCAGGCCATCTTCTTTTCTCTCTTTCCTGCTTGTCCTCCAGTGATAATGGTCCATTAACACTGAGCCCTTCTTGACATCAATACAATACACTCTTATGTGTGTCTTTACTATCTAGGGGTCGTCCCCAATCTTTTAAGAGAGAAAATATGCATGAGTAACAGAACACACACAGCTAATAGGGAGAAAACCTGATGATTTTCCACAAACAGCACGCAGAGAGAAGAAAAGACTGACAGAAGTTTCTCTAGTGTGACATGTGCTGTATCTGAATTATTGTGCTGTTGCTTGGATACATGTGTATTCTTTCCAGCAGATGTTAGGGCACCAAGCTGAAATATTCCACACATTGCACATGAAAGGATGCTGCTGGTTGGCATCCACAGTTACTGTGAGTACACAGACATGCACAGAGGCAGGAAAAACACAGGCACAAACACACAGACTGAGAATAAACACAAAATGTGGACTACGATAGAAAGCATGTTATCAGCTCTGTATGTGCTTTAACAGATGTTAAATGTCTATGTGACCTTCTGAACAGAACCTGTCTGCAGTGATTAAAACTTTTTTCCACAACCGTTCTCCTTCTTTCCTGTTAGATCTCTCCTCCACACTTGAACTCCTGCACTGCATGCATTGCTTCGACTATCCTTTGGACTCTCACCATAAAGATATCAAACCGCCTGCCTCCCTCATGCGTATATTATTTCTTCTTCACTCCCTCCCTTCTGGAAAGGAGAGATTAATCTTTACCGTCTCTGTTGTTCTCCGTACTCCTCCCCGGAAAGCTGCTGTTTATTTGGCATGTGGCCTCACACACACACACACACACTCACTCACACCAGCACCACCAGCGTGTGAATCGATTAAAGACACACTTTCACCTTGGACGGGGTCAGGATCACCGCCAAAGCCGTGCTTATCTTTGGAAAAGACAATAATGTAGTCTCATCCGGTGGGAGAAAGCAGCGGAACAGCAATTTTGCCTCAGTGTCAATATGTCTTCTGGACTTGAGACTGTGTGAGGAAAAGAGTTATAAAGGATCCACTATGAGGGAATGTGACTTTTCCTAATTTAATTTCTCCCTCCATCTCCCTCACTGTCTGTTGTCCTTTAGTAAAACCCTCACAGTAATTAAACCGGTTAAAAAATAATTATTACACTATTCATCCCGCTAGCAGTGTAACTTAACGCATGATAGTCTTCACATGGTGTAAGCAGTGATGGAGCAGCTTAGTGCATGTAATATGCCACAAAGGAGGTTCTCTCTCTCTCTCTCTCTCTCTCTCTGTCTCTCTCTGTCACACAGTCTACAGTCAGAAGATGGCAAGCCAGATATCATTTTAGTGGACAAGAGCAGGACGGTAAAATTAGGTGAGGCCTGCAGCAGTATCGGTAGACTGCATTGCTAAGTAAACTTTCTGAATTTACAACCGGATGTTGCATGACTCCATCAATCAAGGAGGAAACACGGGCAACCTGGACAACGAGAAAGAAGTCTGTAAACCAAAATTTAACAAATTAAAAGCTTGACCCGGTAATGGTGCTACTGGAAACGTTGAGGGGATCATCAAAGTTATTACAGTTCATGAGGGGAACAGTCAGGGACAGTCTACTAATTTTTATGGCAGTCCATCAATTGTTGAGACATGTCACTCAAAACCACAAATGTCAACCTCACTGTGGGATCATCAAAGTCATTAGGACTCATCCTCTGGGAACCATCAACCTCTGTACAGTCTGGATCGACCAACTGACATTACCATCCAAGAGCTAAGCTGCTAATGTGGCTAAAGAATTGTTGCCTTTATTCACTTTCAACCACAATTGAAACCCACCCAAAGCATAAACTAAATAAAAAATGTGCTTGTGCTCAGAGAAGTTCCTGAAATACAGTCGATAACCATATTTGTGTATTTAACTTTAGCTAAGTCATGCTAGACGTAGTATTAAATTCTAGTGTCGACAGTGCTAATATGCTGATGTTAAACAGGTATAATGTGTTCACCATTTTAGTCTAGCATAATAGCATGGTAACATTTACTAATTAGTACAGCTGAGGCTGATGGGAATGTCATTGGTTTTGCAAGTATTTGGTCACAAATCTGAACAAAGGCAAATTTAGACCCATGTGCACACATATCTGTTGGTACTGTCCTGGTTTCAACTTCAAGCTCTAGGTGAAGGGCAGAGTTAGTGAGACTGAGACAAACCCACAGATGGTAATCTTGTGGGACTGAAGAAATACAAACCAAATGTTTGTACACTTTCTGCATTCCTTTTGGGGGAGTTTAATAAGCTGAATGCATAAAGTATGAGGGACATCCTTATGATATTGATTTGTGCAAAAGCAGCTGCATTTCAGTTGTTTTAAAAATCCCTCTTTGACCAGCCTGGTTCTCTTTTTCTGCATCTCCTACCTTGGGGTAATACATTTTAAGTGGAGATATTAGTACAAGAAAATTGCTTTTTTTTCTTTTGTGGATCTAGTCATGTTTGTGTGTGTCCCTGTGTGTATTATGATTATTATTATTATTATTATTAGTAGTATTATTATTATTATTATGTATGTTCAGTGTAAATTACCAACAGTAACCATTAGGCCTACAGTTGGGAATCTGGTGTACTGGACTGGTTGACTATTCAGTGAAATGTAAAATGTTTCAGATGAGATGTAAATGAATTTAGACTTTTTACCATTATGACCAGAGACTGGTCAGTCAATCCAAGACAAACAGGTTTGCAGCATTTATTCAGCATCACACATACTAATTTCAAGATACTCGTACCATGAAAAGAAAAGTCAGAATTGCCCTTTGTTCAATGCTTTGGTTTGTGACCAGATATCTGCTTAAAGCAAATTACATTCCCATCAACCTCAGCACTACTTTGTGTTTAGTGCTAATTAGAAAATCAAAACACAAGATGGTGAACATGTTCAGTATTATACTTGCACTGTATGAGTGTTAGCATGCTAATGTTAGCATGTATCTTAAAGCACTGCTGGGCCTTGCAGAGCTGCTGGCATAGCTGTAGACTCTTATTTTAATACAGTGAGCACATCTCAAGCATTTATTTCTATTGATTGATTGTTACTGTCAACGTTGCTCATGGTTAGCTGGCCAGGTCTTTTTCTGTTCCTGACTATGTGCTTTTTTTTTTTTTACACAAGAGACATAAGTCTTATAGTTCAGTGTCATTCTGATCTTAACTGACTGCAAGGAGAGAGTGATGGACAAGAGAGTGAAAGACTGTAAGTAGGTTAACACTGGAATGGTGATGCATGCCTCCCATTACAGCTTCTCTCCATGAGGACAAAAATCCACCATGGGAGTGACTCTGTGTGTGCTTGGGTGTGTGTGAGAGTGTATTGTAATGTACTGTACTGTAAATTAACACCAGGATGTAAAAAAAACAACTAAAAAGGTAAGTATATAAACATGTGCAGGACTAGTGAGAAATAGAGGGACACAGCAGTGCAGGGAAAGAGTATTCATTAACAGTAGTACACCGATCTACACATGTTTGTGTTTGTATAAATAATGGGTCAGATGACAACCGGTATGTATAATGTGAAAGGGGTCACTTCTAGTGGCGAACTCACAGAGAATCATCTGTCACCACAGCTCCCCTCAGCTCTTGAGCTTTTTAGCATCTTTCAGCTTATTGTTTTATTTTTCTTGGCCAGCAAATGTTTTGATTCTCACTGCTCTCATCAATGCTGTTTCCAGCAGCAGCTTTTCTCAGTGAAAAAGCTAATTTAAACCCAGTGTATGTTAGCAACCCAGTTTTAAACAGTAGTACAGAGTATTCTACTCATGAGTTAGTTGATGCCAAAACAGAGCTAAAAAATATAGTGAATATTGCACTTACAATCATCAGGTGTCCAGTCTCCAGATTAATGCTAATGTTGCTCCTCGTCTGCCTGATGTTAAATGGGCAAAAGTTTGCTTGGTGACTGTGATACATGTGATATGACAATGTTGTGTTACAGCTTGTTTCTGCCCCCCAAGCAGCCAAAAAAGTCAGATAATCCTGGTTTACAGACTGATAGTGGCTAACGTACAGTAATTATTTTGTACAGAAGGCACCAACTTATCAAACAGACCAGATCAAGCAATTTAAGATTTAGGGCAAGAGGGTAAAACAATTTGAAATATAGAATTTGAAGGAAAGCTGTTACATACACACACACACACACACACAAAATCACAAACACACGAGTGGGGGAGTTCACTGTTAACTTAATAGCAGAGATAAGCTTTCATTTGGATTCAGCAGCCCACCTAAATATTAGCATATCACACATAGCGTGTCTTTGTGAGAGCGTCCCTACCGTGAAAGAGCAAGCTCTCAACCTCTTTAAAAAATACACTGGCCCCTCTGTATGAGCAGAGGTCAATCAGCTAAGCTCGGTAAGGACATAATTGTTTGAAGTTAACTGGTGTTGCGACCTTGCTGGAAAATAGTTTCAATAAATCCAATTGCTGTCAGAGTCTGTGCATGTGTTTCTGTGTCCCTAAATGACTGGAGCTTTTTTAGCCTTGGGGGGAGGGGGGGCATTGTGGTCTTTTGTCTTACCAATCTTTGTAGATCGCCATTTTTCAAAAGATCAATTCTTAATGCTTCCTACTAATCAACACAAATCTGATCTTCTTCTACTGTCACATTATTTGTTTTTCAGCTTATTCAGAGATGTCTACATAACACACAAAGTCCGTGTGTAATAAGTAGGTTGATCACACTTTGAGATGTTCTTTGAAATGTGAGTTTCCTGCCACACTGCCAAAGATTGTGTCAGACTGCACCTGTGAAGCAGAGTGTGTGTCTTTTAAGAGAGAGAGAGAGAGGGGGAGAGGGACGTGATAGGCTTCTCACCTCTGACAGTCTGCAGCAACAGTGGTACGATTGTTCCCTCAGCAGATTACTGTGTGATATGAAGCCTCATGCCTTCAGAAGACATGTGACTCTTATTTGGTTGAGATAGGAGAAGAGTTGCTGTGTCTATCTCTTTTTCATCATCAGTGTGTCACTGTGTGTGTGTGTGTGTGTGTGTGTATTATTGATCTGTGAGCCCCTACAGTGCCTGGCCTACTTGGCTAATTTGCCACGGTGAGCTGAACTCATGGTCGAACCTATGAAGCCACTCAGTGTGAAAATTTCTCACTTTTGACGGCAAGAAAATTGTGAAAGTGGCACAAATATACTCCTTATTTTAGCAGGAAGACTGAAACTTCTGCATAAAATGTTTCTTGAGAATGTGTTCTCAACTCCTACATTATTTAAGAGAGAGGCTCACTAACTCGACTGGCGGGAGGCAGGTGGCTGCGACACACAGAGGCGGTGAGTCCTCGCAGTATTTGTGACTATTTTTTTCAAACTCAAAGATGAGCTCAGAGATTTAGTGAGAAATTCCTAAATGTAGTAAAAGTACAGTGCAGAATCTGTAGGAGCACACAGATGAAGACTTTGGCTCTTTGCAATCAGCAAACTTGGATCATTAAATGTTCAACAGGTAATTTGTCAGTGAGAGGAAAACTAAACATAACGTGTCGTGAGGTGTGAGGCCACCTAGATTCGGAGGGATGAACATCATTCTTGCAAAAGATGTTCCCTCATTTCATGTTTTGATGAATGAAAAATTCACATAAAAGTGCCTAAATATCTTCCTTTAACAACACCCGACTCAAGGACTACTTACTAGCTTTTTCAAAGTTTTTTAAAAGGTGAGCATGTGTCCTTCCCTTAAACTGACCCTCACGAGTAAAATCTTGCATAATAAAAAAAAACATTCTTTCCATTTTACCTAGTTCTCAGACTGTTCTCCAGTCAAATAGTGTCAGGGCCAGTAACCCTTTTGCAGCCCATTTGTGTCTTGAGTCCTTGGCACAGCGGTTGACAACCACTGTCTTAGAGGCTTCATATGGATGCTAATTGGTGTGCAGCAGAGAATCAGGACATGTGTTGCATCCCCTCCTCTCTCCTACCGGTCCCCTCTCTTCTTGTCATCTCCTATTCTCTTTCTTCGGGCACTCATCCACGGCTTCCACGTCTGCTGAGTTCCAATAAAGTTTTCTCCATATCTCCCTGTTGACTCTACCTAACATCTCATTCCATCAGTTCATTTTTATCCCCGCTCCCAACCTCAGTCTTTCACCTCTCTTTCCCACCTCCTCCCACTTCATCCTCCATCCCTCTCCCTCTTTAAAAAAAAATAATGGGTGAGAGATAAACAAAAATGGAGAACAGCAGCTTTAGTGTGGGAGGGCTCTGGTGTTAGAGAACAATCCCACTAACGCCACCAACACACACATCAGAGGCCCCTATGTGTGTGTTGTGTGTGTGTGTGTGTGTTTGTATGGATTGTGCATGCTGTGCCTGAGGGCAGGGAATTTTAAATCAGGCGTCCAAGGAAACTGATACCGCTGAATATTTGAATATTTATTCCTTATCAGAAGCTGGGATATTAATGAGGGAGCCGTGACTGAGCGGGTTATGGAGAGAGAGACAGAGTCTGGCGGATGGGGGACAGGCAGATGGTGTGTTTACTCCTCTGTTTTCAGGTCTTAGCTGGAAGAAAGCGCATCAGCTCAGCCTAGTGTTTATCCTCTGGAATTACACAAGACTGAACACATCTAACACGGATGAGGTGATGTTATGATGGCTGTATTCCCTGCTTATCTGCAGTCAATTCTTTTTTTTTTTCTAGCCCAGTTTTTGGATGCAGTCTCCAGAAATGAGGAAGGTAACCTGAGAACAAGATGGGAGAATCTGCTATAGATTCCTACAACAATCTTTGGGGAGAGCTTTGAAAATACAGGAAATATTGTAACAGAGATAAAAACAATATAAAATACACACTATAAATCCCTGCAGACATTTTGTTTCTTTTTCACTTCCTTGCAGAGAATTAGATGAGAAAATCAATATTACTCTCATGTTTTTATGAAGCTACAGCCAGGAGACAGTTAGCTTAACGTAGCTTAGCTTATTGGTTTTACACTTACATTTAACAGACAAATGGAAGTGGTATCAATTTTCTCATCTAACTCTGGGAAAGAAATACGTTTATTTCATTTAAATAAGTGAATAAGTGTAATTCCCAAAATGTCTGACTATTTCTATAAAGGACCAGTGTATCACAATATTCCCCTTTTTCAACCGTGAGGGAGAAACTACAGTAGCCACAAAACACACGAAAAATGCAAAAGGACCTATTTACATTCAGTGTTTGATTTGTCCATTCAGGGCTACTGTAGAAGGCGACTTGTAGCATCTGTTGACAAAAACAGCTCATTCTAAGGTGCATAAGGCCCAACGATTCTTATTTACAGTTGATTAAACACTAATGAAAACATATTTATGAATATTATATTCTGTTTCTGCCAATAAATCCTCCTAAATGTTTCACACTGGACCTTTAAAAGAACCAAAAGGCACTAACAGGTCAAACTCTATACAGATGTCACAGGAACTTTAAAGCACCTTCATAAGTGACACAACTTAGCCTTCCCTGACTCTTGGAGTCGCAGTCAAAGAAGCCAACATGTGGAACAAATCTCCCCTCCCTTTATCTCTTTTAACATTCACTCTGTTGGCCTGTTCCCGTCTTAATGGAACAATGGAGCAGCATTACCAGCGGCTCATCCTTGTGATCCTGTCTCCCTGGGGTCCCAGTCCTCTTCCAGTGGTGTGTAAATGTAGGTCGACTGCACTGTGATTTAGCGGGCCCGGGTTTTAGTCTAGATGAATTATCAACTCAGGCACTTGAGCCTGTTTACTGGTGTAACAGACAAGAACTGGAGGCACCTTTCGCAAATTGTCTCTTATTAATGATAGACAGGCAACTGACACAATTCAGTGTAAAGATGCTACACTGTAGAATTTTGAATTTGCATAAAATAACCTAAGTGGAAAGGAAATTAAGAAAATATTTATACTTGTTGAGGTGGAAAAGTTGGTGTATTGATAAAAGCAAAATGTGACAAAATATAATGGAAACAGATTTAGTAAATTAATCATGGCGTAAATGAAGCATGTGACTAAATAAACATAAATGCCTATTTATATCATGTTTTTCACATCTTTGTTTAAGGTTTGACTTTTTAAATTGTGTCAATTTGTTGTGCCCTCTTCCTCTGCAATGATTTAATCACACCTGACTGTACAATTAGCACCATCAGCTGTTTATCTCAATGCAACTCCTAATATTCACATAACAGTGGTGGAAGAAATGTGAACTAATTGTCTTAATATTTGGATGTAAACTTGACTATAGTGTCTCTGCGGTTTCTCAATAGGGACAGAAATAGTTTGACAATTTTTTGATTCCATGTTGAGTTATATGAGAATACTGACTGACCACTCTCATGTGCCAAATAAAGCCACTGCCAGCAGCTTGTTAGCTTAGCTTAGCTTATCTTAGCATAAAGACTGGAAACAGGGTAAAACAGCTAGCCTGATTCTGATCTACCCGCACCTTTAAAGGTCACAAGTTGTTTGTTCAATCATTACAAAAACTGAGCTGTAACAGTTCAAATGAGCTGTTTTACATTATGTGCTGAACTATTTCTTGCCCGATAACATAACACTAACTTCAATGTACAGGCACAAAGGTTATATCAGTCTCATCTAACTCTTGGCAAGAAAGCAAATAAAATGTTAAACTATTCTTTTAATATTACCATACCATACTTTATGTTTTTTTTTTATTATCTTGTAGCCATCTCAGTTATATTTCTTAATATTTCTGCAGGGACTTTCAGTGATATGTCTCTTTCTTTTTACTATAGAATTACCTCTGATGTTTGTCAGGGAAAAGAGTTCCCAAAGCATCATTTAACATTTTTGCAGGATCTATCGTCTCCCCTTGTTTGAAATCCTCTTTTTGTCAGCTTGTTGTTCACAGACCAGACATAGCTGCACAATTTATCACAATATTCACTACAGGCACAATTTCAAATTGCAGAAGGCTGCACTTTTTTCTCTGTGAGAAAATGTTTCAGACAGCTTCCTAAGCACGGTATTTTGATGTTATGCAGAATCTGTGGCCTGTAAACAATGTATTTTCAAAAGGGAAAATCATTCATTTTACTCAAACTAAGCACCCAGGCATTTTCTGAGCATCTTTCAAAAGCTGAGAAAGAAAAACCGTTCTGTTGTATTTCAGCCCATATCTCAACTGCAATATTGAGCAGAATGAAATGACAATAGGCCTGTGATTTTTTTTTCTCTGTCAGCACTGTGCAGCCCAGGAGCAGTACAGTCCTCGTTCCAAATGGATCGACGAACTACGATACATTTGTCTCCTTGTCTACATTTCCAGCCGCTAGTCCATTTATCCATCCATTTATTCACCCGTGTGTTGCAGCGAGCAGCGTTTTCATCTGAGAAACGGCTGAAAGAACAAAAAAAAGAAAGGAGAGAAACAGGGGCAGGGTGTTTGGAGCGGAGCGGAGCCTTATCCCTCTGACACACAAGCTCACTCTGATCCCTGGAACACAATAGAGCCAGCCCCTTGCACCCATGGGCCAGGCAGCAAATAATACCCATAATGCAGCATGTCTTTGACTGCCGGAATCCCCTGTGGCCATACTTGTCCAGCTTGTAGAGGACTTTGCCAGAGACGTGATGCCAGGCAGCAGCCTATAATGCCAACTTATAGATGCCAAATTCTGGCATGAGCCACACATTACTCTTTTTCTCTCATTCAGCTTGCCTCATGGACAGCGTGGGTTGCTTTTGTGCCTTGATTCGACATGGATGTCAGCTGGTCTCGTAAAGCACCAAAGTACCATTATAATGTATATACTGTACAGTGTACTGTGATGTGTTTACACCAGCATACAGACCCTCATCTCCTCCTTCACTCTGTGGCCTTGCTTAGAATTGAGTTATTCAACGCAGCCATGCCTGTCACACACAACAATAATGTGGCAGTGAAACTCGTGGTGGCTTAGATGAAGCAGTTCTCACACAAGTAATAAGTCCCATGGTGATGCTCCCTAAATAAAAGAACAAGGCACACACGTACACAGAGAGACTGCAAAGTTTCCCCTTGCACTCCCTTGAGCTCCCATCATCTCCCCTCAAAACAGCTCTGATGAGGGAAAACTGGGAATTTACCCACAGAAATAAAAGAGCAATTACATCTTAGATTCCTCTGAATAATTCATAAGTCATTGTTTGTGGGATGCTGCGTGAACATGTGTGTTTGAAAGAAATCGGGCAATCCCTCAGAAACAACACAACTGTGCTACATTTGTGGCCTCAAAGTTGAATGCTGGGAATTTAAGAAGACTCATAAACAGCTATTGGTTTCAACTGGGTCGAGCGGTGGTGGGCAAGTACATAGCTCCACAGCGCCACCCTGTGGCAAGAACAGAGCAAATCACTGACATGGTGAGTTTGTCTTTTTTATTTAAAATATACAGAGCTACAGCAGCATTTACATCAACCTCAAAAGTATGAAAAAAATGACAATTACGATGGCAGTTTTCATACACGCACACACACAAACAGCCAGCATATTCATTCTTTGTAATGAAAGCTCACAGATAAGCATACTGCATGCAAATACAGTACATGGAAATATAGCTGGACATAACTGTGCATTGTGTGCAATGGTTTTAATGCCTTCAGGCAATTAACATCAAATCAGGACCTTGAATACCCTAATCTGCCCCAGTGGTCTGAACCTAAAGCGGTGTGTGATATAATACGTAGGCTTACATAACGTCTGTCTGTAATAAGGCTTTACAGTAACGAATATGATAACACAAGAACCCAGGGAGCGCAGAGTCGATCCCCAGCTACCCCAGGTTATATTTACTGTCTGCACTTGCTTGCTGGCATGAGGGACCACAAGTCTTGCCACATATAGCATGTGATATGTGTGTGTCCTGTCTGAGAACCCACACTGGGTCTTCTGTTTATATGACTGTTATTTATTACAGTACACCGTGATGTATTCTTGGCTCTTGACTCTGTAAATACTCCGGAGAGACTCTTAGAATAAATAATTTCACACACCTAACTCCCAATTTAGAAATATAGAAAAAAGAAACACCAGATCTTAGTCCAAGTTTGTTGACTCTGGCACACAAACTTTTTCAAAAGGGAATGATCACTGCGATTGTCAGCTGCTATCCAACATTCTCAGTCCTGCATCTCAGGAGCAGACAGCCAGTATCACAAAGTAAGGCACTCAATTTGGAGACCACTTTTAAGTGTAGAAGACTGAAAAGCCTTGTGTGTCTTTTCCTCGTGACATGAAATGCATTTTTAAAGCAGCTTGTGACTGAAAAAAATGCTTCATAAACACGAGTCTGAGGCTGTTTTTACGTTTCTTTCCCATTTCCCATTAAATAAATTTGGGGACAGGAATCTCAGGGGACATTATCAAATGCAAATGAGCGGTTAAGTTTAACAAAGCATTTGGATGAGCTAAAACATCAGGTATGAGTGTCTGCCACAGGCTTTAGGTGACATGTAGCCCAAACAGGAATCAGGCAAATTCTCATGCCGCGCCTCTTACACGGCTCTACATCAACACTCTTCGCCAGTACAGTGGTTCCCATCAAGGATCCATCCCCATCCAGCCATTCCTGATTTTGGTCCTCTCAGCTCGTCGGAGCGTGCGCTCATACTCGTCTCTTCTTCACCGTCTCATTCAGTCAGTCACACATTGATCTTCTTCAGCTGTTCATATGTGAGGAAGAACTGAATAACAGAGTAAAGGAACACAGACAAGAGGAGTGGATGTTTTTGTAGAGCAGAATGGGAGGCTGACTGAGGAGTTCTGGCTCTTTCTGTACTTCAGCTCAAAGCCTCCCTTGTTACCTCAGTCTACTCTGTTGTAACAAGTCAATAATCTCATTACATTTTTCAGGCCTGGTTGGAGTTGATGACAACCTGCCAGCACTTCTGTTCCCCCTGTAACTGTTTGGCATTTGCAGAAAGGTTTTTATAAAGTTCATTCCCCACCCTTCCCCTCTTGCTCTTACCCCCCATTGAGCCCCCCCATACGTCCTCTCTAACTGAGGTAGTAGTTGCACAAAGTTACATAAGAGACTTAGCTAGCATTAAACTAAGCGGTCCTCCGCTGGAGCATGGCTTGGATTTCAATGCGTCACTGAATGCATAACAGAATGTACAACTTTCCGCCGCTGATTTCTCCAGATCACAAGATATTGCATCACAGAGGATATATGTAAACAGACTACTGCACTAATGAGATGGTTAAAGGATACAATGATGTTCCATGGTCCCAGGCGGAGCCAGTTGGGAAAGAAACCTTTGTAGAGGGCCATGAAGCCCTCGGAGCGCCACGTCTGAAATGAAAACAAACATGTTAAAAACCCATTTTTATCTTATTATCCTCTGATGATTGTTCTAAAGTCCTCTCTAGGCAATTTTAACTGGGATTGGGAAATCACTGACATTAAGGTTTGATCCAAATATTCAACATTACAACATTATATTAAATATGAATCATCATAAAACATCATAATCAAACATAAACACACACACACAGGCAAGTCTTCATGGCAATAGGCCATCTGCATCCCATAAAGTTGTGGGACTCATGAGAGACAAATTAAAAAAAGAATAGTTAAATTTCCCAGAATACAATGATATCTTTTCGTTAGTTCCATCCTGCCTTGCACACATCTCATTAGTTCTCATTAGTTCTTGTCTCAGACTTTAAAAGCTCCCTCACAGAAGACAACTATTTTCACCGGCTGAATAGTAGCGGCCATGACGGATAAACTGATCTTTATTTGCAAAACCAGTGGAGTGCTCCTTTGATTTAGTCCACTACAAACTCAAGTGTAGTGTAACTACAAGTGTAACTAATTGTCTCCATCCCAGAACTGTGACTGACCTGCACGATACAGTCCAGTGTTCCCTGGTAGAGAGCTCCTCCTCTCTGGTTCATCATGCGTGTCCGGACTACGTCCACAGGGTTGGAGGCCAAAGCCCCCGCCAGGCCACACACAAAGCTGGACCTGGGAGACAAGACACTCGTTGAAATGATAATCTGTAGAACTTCACTTAATCTCTGGTACTAAATGGTCATTGCCGTGGTGTGTTTGCTGCCACAAATTTGCCATGTATAATTTCTTAGTTCCGCTTAAAGACATTTAAATCTGTCTTGCCCAGACAAGCAGGAGACAGCAGGAGATTCTCCAGGTGACTCGGCAAACTTACAAGAAGTGCGTGTACACGGTGTCCCCCATGTAACCCGATAGGATCAGATGCTTCTTGGTCATATCATAGACCGGTAGCTCAACCCCGACCACGATGGCTGCCCGCTGAGCTGTCAGAGAGACGCCCTGATACAGAAAGAGACAGAATGTTACAACACTGACTATTACAGAGCTGTGTCTGTGCTACCTGAAACCCTCGCAAACGGAGGTCATTTATCAATACAAGTGAAGCATTTTTTAAAGCTTTCTGTACCTTCCACAGTCCTCTTGTTCCCTCCTCTTGGTAGATGTTGATGAAGTTGCCCATCATGCTGCCCTGGATCACACTTCCCTGAGCCTGCATGCGGATCTGGAAGGGCAGACAGAGGTCATGTCCATAAACTTGAACTTGAGACAATAAAAGCATGCACAACAAGTGTGGAATGCTGTAGGTTGACCAAGCCAAGTCCGGGGTGTATTTATCAGCCTCCCATCAGAATGCAAAGTCAAAAAAAGTTAGTAGGGAACTTTGGCCAGCACAATGTCATAAAGTATTTTCTCAATCCACATTTCCAGGAATTCCCCAGCCCCTGCTTGACTTGTTTTCATTTACAATGGCTGCTGTTTACAGATCAGCTTTAGGCTGTCTGGCTTCATGATGACTTGGCGGGCACAGCCAGAACACACCGTGATGAAAACGCAATGTTCCAAACCTGCAGCCACATCCACGGGTCTGTTAACCTCTTCTTAACAGGGCAAGCGAGAAGGAGCCAGGCAAAGCCTTATTAGTGCAGATAAGCATATGGACACACACACATCATATTCATACACTCATATCGGTTACAGAACACTATGTTAAGCCTTAGAGGCTTCTGTCTATAAATAATCCACAAGTGGGGTCTTAATAGCACCTTCACTCCACTCGGCATGTGATCAAAAGAGCAGAACTACAACCAAGGAGCTGCAGTTAGAGATCTGATCTAGAAGGGCCACATTAATCCCTCCATTTTTCAAAACAACTACCTACATTAAACACAGTCCTACTCAAGACTGCCTGAGGAATCCCAGGTGCACGTGTAAAAAGTGAAAGAAGACTGCTCTGTTTTTCAGTGGAGGATTTCTGCATGACTTCCAAAGAAACTGTCAAACCTGATCTGCTGCTTTAGAGAATAACCAACCGCGACTTCATTAGGACAACAACAAGGAGAATCAACACAATCTTCATGTGTGCAAACAGCTACCTTCAGTACATCAGTGGGATTGGCGATGGAGGAGGAGATGACTCCAGAGAGAACACCACACATCACATTAGTCAGCAAGGTCTCATCTGAAAGAGGAGAAGAGTGGGAGGCAGACTGTAACTGTGAACAAGCAGCATTTGATACCATGCATCAGGCCGTCTGTTGCAGTTCATCATTACAATGCTTTACAGAGGCACAGACAATTACAATGAGCGCTTAGCTTGATAAAACGAGGAGACATATTTAGGTCACACGAACATCTGCACCTCCCCTTCAAGAGGAATGTGCCCATGTCGATGGGGGCGGGTCACTGTCTGCCCAAATATGTGCGTTAAGTGCGCGTGAGAGGGAGAAAAAGAAACTGGGACTCACCCTC
Source organism: Morone saxatilis (assembly GCF_004916995.1). NCBI lineage: Eukaryota > Metazoa > Chordata > Actinopteri > Moronidae > Morone > Morone saxatilis. Next base: position 18,783,396 of record NW_023339796.1, on the reverse strand, counting down.
TGGTCTGTCAACCAGCAGTCGCTTCAAGCTCTGGTATGTGCCAATTTTTATGGTCCCATAGGAGGCCTGGCGCAGCATGGCAGGAGCTATCCTGTAAAAGTCAGGTTTATTTTCATCACCCATTAACACAGTATCTCAGCGGACCCACAACTGTGGCTCCTGCCAAAGCCTTTAAAGACAATGAGTGGGAAAAAATCCTCCCAAAGTCTAATAAAACCGTGAGACAGGCCCCCTTCTCTGGATAGATGGGGGTGCAACAGGGTCGAGGTAAAGCTTAGTGGGACTGTGTCTGTTACAAAGAACAGGAAGTGTACAGAAAAAGAGGAAGTGTAAACATATAGAAGAAGTTGGGTTACAAACAAATACTTATGTTGTTATTACAAGGTTTGGAAGATTTGGACAAAGCAAACACACACACTGACCCTGAATACAGTGCACAGAGCCCCTCCTCTCTGCATATCCTCACTATGGCATGGAGCATGCCTCTGTAGCGGATCTCTCGGTATTTGCTGTCGCCCACTTGGCCTTGAACTTGAAGACGCGTCTTGGCCAGGTCGATTGGGAAGGTCCCTGCAACACAAACCATGAGACACTACCTTTATAAGACTGTAAGCAGAGGTTTAGCAGTAATCCACGGAGCTCGGCCTCCCCGCCGCTCCTCTCATCACTCACCGCATTCCGCTGTCACAGACGCCAGCCCGCCGAAGACAAAGGGCTTCCAGTTGACGTTAGACATTTTCTCCAGCCGTGTAGCGACTCACAGTGGAAAACCACCCAGCAGAAGCGAAGGGGGACTGATATTACAGTGTGCAGCTAATACTTTGAGCGAGCAGCGGCGTTTCAATCCCTGCCGGCGTTTCAGAAGAGTCCAGCCCCGCGTGCCCCTCCTGCTGCCGCCGGTTTTACACGAAGCCCCGCCCACCGCTGCTTCCACTGGCCGGTCCCCGCTCTCCCCGCCCACCGCCTGTTGCTTAGCAACCGTGCCAGACAGCAGAGAGGAGCTCCGAGAGCATAAAATAGGCGACATTGTTGCTCACTTTAATTACTTTTCTCCACAAAAAAACAATTTAATTACAATGTGAGGCAAAAAGTCTAAATCTGTATCAAATTTTAGAGCTTTCTCTGGTTTGAGATCACATTACTAAGGATTATTTGAAAGCAGTAACCAGTAATGAAAAGGTCAAAAGTGTCTGAAACTCATGAAAATAAACATAGTGAAGTTGTCCCACCACATAAACAAACAAATACATAAATAAATATTTATTAAAATTAATATGTATAAACCTGAAACTACTTGTAAATTCAATGCCCTGTGCTTTCCTGCCTAAAGAGGATATGAGCTCCAGATGTTGAGAGTGGGTAAAAGAAAGTTTCTGTCTTCTCAGGAAACACATTACCTATAGGAGCACAAACTGCAAGTTCACTTGCAGTGACATACTCATACAACTTACAGTACACTGTATGACCTACAGAGTATGTTTGTAGACTCATGTTTATTAGGGATGCACAATATGGATTTTTTTCTTAGCCAATTCGATAACTAATAATTACCTGCTTCTCCGATAACCGATAATTTCACAGTTCATAACCTGTAGTTTTTACACACCTGATGGTAAGAAAGGCTAAGAGGCTCATAGAGCATACGAAATATACTTTATTAATCCCCTATTGGAAAAAATTGTTCTTTTCACTCTTTTATACACACACACACACAGGCTGAAAATACACACTTCATGCACTTGTGATAATTGTGATAATAATAATTTATAATATAAATTTCCCATTGACGGCTAAAGGCTTTACTAACCTTTATGTGTTTCTCACACAGAGTGGGAGCTCTAACTCATACTTCAGTGAATTAAACCTATGTGACAAGGTAACATAAGTAACATTAAATAGACTGATTCTTCCTAAGGTTCACTTGCATCTCCTGGTCAGAAGCTTGATGCAAAATGTAGGATGTGTTCTTGGCATTTTTTATTTTCTTTATCATCTTCCCTTTGGAAATGGACAACTTTGGGTGGTGTTTGTTGGCTTTGACCCTCTTCAGATTCATCCATTTGGCAATTTCTGTAAGGACCTTGTCGTGCCTCCACCTGTATCGGCCTCGTCTAAGTGCTTTGGGACATCCAGTCAAAATGTGATTTAGGATGCAAGAAGTTGCTCCACACTGTTTCCACTTAACTGAGAGCTACTCCTATTGTTTATTGACAAAAGTGTTATTATGATCAACGATACGCAATAAAGAATTAATTAAGTTGAAGAATAAACAATAAAAAACGATAAAGGAATGAGACAAATCAAATTAAATGACAGAGAGTTACTGACAGGTTCATACAGGAGGTGTCACCAATAATCCTTGGTCATATATAAACAGCATTAGCACAGAAATAGGAATGTACATTGCATTACATATGACAGCTAATAAAAATAGACCATCTGTAAGTGTATCACGCATGTATCATGGTCCTAGCATCTTCTTCAGTCATCTCCACAATAGGCATGAGTGCAGGAGGAGTGTGAGGGCGCAGGTGGAGACCACTGACCCTGTGTGTGTCTGCCTGGTCAGCGTTAGGTTGTGATATTCAACCCTGATACCATGTGCTGAATAGGCAGAGAAATTTAGGTCAGGCACACAGATTCTTTCTTTAGGATGAACCAGGACTTACTGGAGGGAGCAGAGGTTATATGAATGGTTGAAAAAATAGTGTGTATCAGTGTCACTGAAGAACTGAGGATCCAAGAAGCTGTTTAACAAGTACAAGCTACCACTCAAACAATTTTACCAAAGGTCTGAGTGTGACACTAATAAAAAACTGTTGACAAGCATCTTCAACAACATTCCTGTCATATCACCTCAGTGTTGGAGGAGCATTACACAGTCGCCACTAAATAATGAATACAAAGACTACAGACCTTCTTTCAGGTCTTCTTAAAGCAACTTCCTTGAAGGACTATTCCCCTAACAGACACTACACTCATTGTTTAGTCAACAAGCCATTTCTTCAGTCAGTCAATACGCCTCTTTACTCTATCAATGAATCAATATGTCATTATATCATAAGGGGCAACATCCAATGCCAATACTTCATTATGTTAACAACATGCCTCATGGCATCATGTCAATGCCAGTATGTCCTCATTCTATTGTAATGTAATGTGTCATTTTGCCAATATGTCACAGTGTGCTCATGTGAATTAATATCAATACGTGTTTATGTTTACGTGGTGCTACACCTTTTGTTTAATGTGTGGATGTGGGGGTTTAAGTCTCTGAGTCTAATCAAATTGCAATAGCAAGTTTTAACAAAAAACATAGAAAAAACACAGAAAAAAAGTGGACTAATTGTAGCATTAAAGAGCAGGTTCATACAACAGTACTCATCACATTCGTCGTGCTGTTAAGACACCAAAGCAACAACACAGACTGTGGACTGTTCTCCAATGTACTGCTGACCAGAGTTATTCTAGTTTTGTGTTTTTCATCAGCTTTTATTTATATTTTGTTTTCAATTCGGTTTAGTCCCAGTTAGTTGTGGCTATGATTGTTTCAGTTTAGTTTTTATTGTTTAAAATGTTTAGTTTCAGTTTAGTTTTTTATTAGTTTTAGTATTGTCAGTGTTTTATTATAATATTGGGGGTATTTGTATTACAATACAAACATATCAACTCAAAGCATGTAGACATCCCAGTCTCAATAAACACTCCTCATGCTTGTTGTATTGACAAATGTGACCAAATATCTAAGCTTTCATTTCTTTTCCAAAGTCTAGTTTTTATTTTCATTTTAGATTAAAAACAAAAAAAATAGACCCCTAGTTTTAGTTTTTAGTTTAGTTTTAGTTAATTATAATAACCTTGCTGCTTAGACTTTTGGACATGAGTGAAATATGTGATAACTGTCACCATCGCAAGGGTTTTTCTGAAAATGTGGACAGTGTCAGACATGTTTTATGGGAGGAAGTTCCAAAGCTGCCACATATCTAAAAATAATCTTTGAACATAGTGAGATGAGAACCTGTAATTAGATCTAAACAAACACACACACAAGGAGACATCCAGTTCTTCTGTGTTCTACTGTAGTTTTATCCCACTGCCACTAGAGGTCAGAACAACACTATTGTAATACTCCTGCAACCAAGGCCTGATTATTACTGACAGCACTAACTAGCAGTGAAGGCTCTGGTGATTGTGACCCAACCTTTTATATATCACAAACAGGCTAATCAATCTTTACCTAATGAGAGGACACTATCTATACAGCTAATTATGAAACACATATGTTTGAATGGCACATACAATAGATAGTGGCTCTCTGTGGGATGTGATTTTGTGAGGATGACATGCTTGTCTGAGTGTACGTGTGCTCTGCTTATCAAAACAAATTTTCACAGGAAGAATATATTGCTTGTGTAAATACCTCCGCTCCATCTTATCTGTTTTCCATCACATTTGTCCTTCTGGTCTCAGCTTCTGGGAAGCATTGGGTCTATTCTCTCGACTGCAAGACATTCATCTAAGGCACATTTATTATGATCATATGCTAGTTGTATTGTTTGATTAATGGGTTTGCTATGGGTCAGTAACCTCAGTATTGCCATCAGTACATTATTAACGACCAAGGAGAAAGAGGAGCTGTGTGTATAATTGTGTACATTCCTGTGTGTGCGTGTGTGGGGCAAGTGCACAGACGAATGCTACACAGCATCGACAAACGGAAATAGATAAATGGAAATATTGCAGTTTTATCTGAAACCAATAAGCAGGGGGAAGTGTGGCACACCGAAAAATGGCCACATATAATGTGATTTGTCATAAGGAGCCTGAGAACAGACCTGGGATAGAAGAGGAGTGGATATCTGTGTTTGGTGGTATAGAATAAGAAAAGAGAATACAGTTGTTATTTAGGAGAAGAAGTGAGAGTGCACAGGTATATTTGTCATCTGTTTGATCTGTGTAGGCCTAGAAGCACATTATCTACAGAAATATTTGTTTTATTATTGTGGAAAAAGGCTGTACTGCTTACTAAAGCGAGGCATACATGAGAAAATTTGTATGACTGCTGCTTTCATATGTTCACGACACTATACACACGTAAAAATCCCACCCACACACTCATTGATTGTGTTATCCCCTCGCACAAAGTACATTGTGCTGTTATTGTGTCAGCTAAATAGGGAGCACTTGTTTTGTGCTCACTTTGAGTGACTGCGAGAACATCGTACTAATGTCACTGAGCATCACTTGACTCGTGTTTTACACCAGCAAATCTCTGCAGAAAAATGTGTGTGTGTGCATGTGTGTGTACAGTAAGCGTTACTGTAAGATATAGACAGTAAGTTAAGTCAACACAGTACATGTGTGACAGAGGATGTAGCCTATGTGGACTCAATTAGATACAGTATGCAGTTACATAACCCTACACTAACTGTAGGAAACACCCCTATAGCCAACCCACACAGTCCTAAAGAAATAGTTTAACATTTTGGGATTTTATACACTTTCATGCCAAGAAGATTAGTACCACTCTAATTCCTGTATGCTAATTTTAAAGCTACAGCCAGCAGCTGGCCAACTCAGTTCAGCACAAAGACTGGAGACAGAGGGAAACAGCCTGTCTCTATCCAAAGGTAATCCACCTACCACCAACCAAAGCTCACAAATTAACATGTTATATCTTCATTGTTTAAAACCACTAAGTTTGTACACTCTCATGTCTGTCCGTTAAATATTAAACAGCCAGAAGACGGTTCCCTTAGTTTAGCAAAAAGTAATTTGTTGTTGTTACACAAATAGAGATGTAACATGTTGATTAATGAGCTTTAGAGGTAACAATGTTCTCTTTTCAACTTTTGGTATGAAAGTGAATACGCACATTTCCCAAAATGTACAACTATTCCTTTAAGCTCATGAGGCAGAAATACACAGTGTGACTCCTATGGAAGTCAAGGGGGTATTAAGGCACAAGCTGCCTTTTCATGCTGAAGGGTTTAAACACCCACACATGTCCTAGATAGAGGAAACCACATCTTTTCTTTTGTTTCTTTCCCTCTTTTTCCTCCATGAAATACATACGCTTAATGCCATTTTAGTGAGGATGATGCAAAAAACGGTTGAAAAATCCTAATTGCATCCAGTAATTGTAGATGTACTGTAATGACTAAATGTAATGTGCTTTCATAGGCTTCTCACCAAACATACTGATTATCCAAGTTTTTGCAGATTTATTTTTTTAATTTATTGTAGAAATTAGAATAAATTATCTCCCTTTTTTTAATACAGCATTAAATTGGAACCTCCAACATTAAAATAATTGTGTTTCCTAAATTAAAATAATTATTTGCAGAGGATAATCAGTGCAAGGTGAGAGTACACTGATGAACACTGTCTCACACACACACACACACACACATATACATGCGCGCACTGGTTTTGTTTTGGTCCTTCTCTTTGTGGTGTATTTTTACCCCGTCCTCAGGGCAGCACTGAACTTAATGGGAAGTGAAGGCTTGTCCACTATGGTTAGTGTGTGTGTGTGTGTGTGTGTGTGTGTGTGTGTGTCCTAGTTGTTTACCATGCCCCCTCTCACTCTTCTCCTCACACCCTACAGCTCTGAGACCGTGGACTCATCACTATGACAATGAATGTGACATGCTGCATTCTGATTGGCCGGGCCTGAGCTGCGCTCCTCCAATCTCCATCCAGACTGGATTCGAGAGGTGAGCCTCGGTTATACAAAACCCTCACATCATGGTGACGCAAAATTAACAGTGTTTTTCCAGACCTATATTTCTACAGTCACATTCATTCCCATAAATCCACGCTCTGGATTTTCATTCTGACACCATATAAGGAATTCTCATAAGACGTCATCACAAATCCCCCACTGACACTCCACCTGTTAATCTTCCTGCTGCCAGATACGATTCTTATGTAACTCCTATACAGTACAACACCTGAACACCTGCAAAAGTATGCAACTGTGTGTGTGCTTGTGTGTATGATTACCTTGGTTTGAGCTTCCTGGTTGTCCACTAAGCACCCAGCCTCCTCAAGGTTACTGCTGTGTCAGCAGGATTCCCGTATCAAGGCCTCCAAAGAGCTGAAGATGGAAGGTTATTCAGTGATGGAAAATTCTCTAAAAGTGGTTAAATTGGAGGAATTGTCAAAAACTTAGATGAACGCTTGTCAAGGTCATTGATGGTGACCTTAACCCTGAGCTTATTACCAGTAAGCTGACATGCTCTATCTTGAACCGAAAAGAAGCGAGTTTATGACTATGGGTCAGCAGTAGGAGTCTGTGTGGAAAGAGACTAAAAACTTTGCTAAGATGCACATGAGCAAGGCACTTGGAAATCCTTGGACAGTTAAGATAGGTCAGTAACAACATGATGGATTTACATTTTCCGGATAAAAAGAGAGCTGATATTCTAAGGTCATCACTGGGCAACAATTACTATGAAGCTTTTGCACACCAGAAAATAAGATCAAAATCTCTGAATGTGAAAGAACCAAAAATATTCCCCTGTTTAATTCAGTTGAATTTTTACTGATGAGTGTCTGAGGGGCTGAATAAAGCACAACTGACTGAAAGTGTACAGAATTCACACAGAGAAAGAGTTGAAAACAAGAAGAACAAGGTATAACAGGAAGAAGTTGTGGACAAAGCAACAGGGCTAATTGTCACTTCAGTTGAATGTTTGAGCTTCACTGTGCAAAATGATGAGTTTGACACTAGAAGAGTGTTTTCACCTTCATCTGCTGAGTCTGTGCTAACCTTTTATTTGAGTCCAATGTGTCCAAACTTATACAGGTGTGATGAGGAAAGGTGGAGCCTTCAGTGTACATATACCGAAAATTGACTTTTCAGTGAAGTATGAGATAACTCCCAGTTGTGTGCACATATACGTGCTGTACCTGCTGTACAGTTTATGTTTTACTTCATTCTGGTCTTTGAAACAAAAATTGAACAAAGAAACACCTTTGTACTTTTTAAATTTACATTTATATAGATTATTTTCTGTTCTATATTATCTCCCTATTAAAGAGCAAGAAGGTTAAAAATTATAATCGACCACAAAAAAACCATTAAATTTCTAGGAGCAATGATATTTCTAAATCAATTCAATAGTCTGTACATTTAGTATATACATACAATTAAATAAATAAGTAAAATAAATACATTTTTGATCAAACTTTTCTGTAAACCATTTACAATTAAATTGCACATTTTTGCAGAGGTAATAAAATGCTATATGGCCAAAGCAAAGGAGATCTGTGGTTTTTACATCCTGATGCTTTTCTGATGTAGACACAGAGGCAGATTTTTATTTTGTTCTCACTGAAAAGTCAAAAGCACTTTGCAGAAATGACTCAACACGTCTCAAATAAAATCTTAGAATCTCAGAAATACAGTAAAGCAAATAAAATATAAAAAAAAAAAAAAAAACATTTGCCAAAGATCAAGTCAAGATAACCCACTCTTGACAGACTGTGAAAGTGTCACAATGCAATCCTGGACTGTGTGTGTCTGTAAAGGTGAAGTTGTAAAGGTGTGTGAGAGTTGAAATGTAAGACCTTGCCATAGACTAGGACAAAGAGGACCATGGGGGACAGTTTAAACTCATCTTGGGTTCAGAAGGCCCATAATTCCGAGTGACGCCTCTGGGTGCATTTATAATAATATCTAACACTCCTCTACTCCGTTTAGGTCTGTATTTGCAGCCATTAACCCAATGTATGTATCCTCTTCTCCCACACTCCCACACTCGGCTTCCTAATAGCTTGGATTAGCCACTGCTTTAATAGACTCATCCATCTCCTCTGTTTATTCACTAGTTTTCCTCGCACACACATACACACTCTCTCGTCCTCTTTCTTCCTCCATCTCTTTCTGCTCATGGGCAATTACACAAACAAATACAGTTTGTTTTCCTCTCAGTCTGACTGCTAGGCAAATGAATGGATTTAGCAGGTAATTACGTTTTTAGTTTAAGGTCAGTTGTTGTATTATATTATTGCTGAGAAAAGGTGAAGTCACAGTGTCACTCCTTCAATTTGCACAGTACATTAGCCATGCAGATTTATGTAAATTCCTGCCACAGAGTTTGCCTTCTGATTGGCCAGAGCTTTACGCCCCTGTCAGGCAGACTCAGAGCTTAAATTCAAATTTGCATAGCTTGACAGGAAGCAAAAAAAAAAGGGGAGCCAGAGAGGAATGGTTCTTTGTCAGCTGACATCGGCGGGTTGGCAGTCGTCAGACATACGTAAGACACCCACGCATGATTCAGATAAAAACATGTATGGGTAGCACGAGCTTTGTGTCGCTACCATGTCTTCTGAAGGGCAAATAAAGGACGAGCTTCCTGAATTTTTCTGTTTTGTTCAATTCTAGATGTAAAGACTTGTCCAAAACATTTAAAATGTTCATTCTAAAATGAAATCCAAAGCCATGTGTAATTTTATTTTGGTTTCCACTTAAACAAGAGTTTGTGTTCACGTTCCTAGAGTCGACCCCCATTCAGGCCTTTCAAAATAAGACCCTCTGCTTTGGGGAAAATGTGTTCTCCACCAATCAGTGTAAAAAACTATATGCCAGCCAGCTGAAGGCTGCAGCCTATATATGTGTGTGCGTGTCTACATGCTGTTTATTGATTAGCTGCCATTTGACTAAACCAGCCTGAACATACAGGCAAACTGAAGCAGCTGGGATCACACACACACACCCGTACATTCATGTGTTTTTAAACCAAATTACATGTTTGACCTAGTGTTACTGTAGGCGATGACGTGGACGCCACTCACGTGCACCCTTCAACTTTCAACTGTCACCCACCCACTGGTTCCCTCCTCCTCCTCCTCCTCTCTCCTCTCCTCCTCCTCCCCGCGTGCCGACCCTCGCGTCCACATCCCTCTCTTCCGTCGTGTTTTCTTCCTTTGCTTGATTCCCTGAAGGGAGGAAGATTCCTCTTATCCAGCTCCACAACCAGATGCAGCACTGTGGTGGTGTGTGGTGTGTGTGTGTGTTGTGTTGTGTGTGCATGTGTGGTGAGGATAATCCCTTGCCGTCGCTTTATGGCTCAGCCATATCCCGGTTTTTTGGTGGAGCTGAAATGACTTGGTGGTTATTTTAAGAATGGCCCTGTTTCATTCAGCATTTTAAAGGTTGTGTCTTTTAAATGGCACAACAGTGATTACAACGTGAAACATCTTAGAGTGGCATTTCAGAAAATGTATTATAGTCTTTAAACTAAAAACTTTAAAAGTCTTTAACTTGCAGTTAATCAGTTTGTATTTGCATCAGTTGACTGTATTAGACTATCAGTGTGTGTGTGTCTGTGTGTGTGGTGGTGTATAGTATAAGTGATCGAGCTTGAGCTTGTTAAGAGTGTTAGTGTCAAGTTCAGTCCATTCTGTTTTTACCTGCTGCTTTCCTCATCCAATATGCCTGATACCCTCTATGGTATGATCATGTGGCGTGTGTGGTTGGGTGGTGTTGTGTGTGTGGTGTGGTTGGTGTGTTGTGTGTGTGTGTGTGTGGGTGTTCATTCCAGCAAAAGTCACCACAGTCCACCTGCAACCATGAAAATCCACACTTCCCACTTCATTATGGGATGATTTCACATGACCAATCACCACTGTCATCAAGATCTAAAGTCAACATCCATTGGCTGCTGATGCGGAGCTGGTTTTTGATTCATTCCTCCATTCACCGTCTCAGCCATGATCACATGGTGTGTGTGTGTGTATGTGTGTGCAGCCCTATTGCCAAAATTGAGAAAAAGAAAAACTCTCCCTGCTGTAGTTGCCATAGTAACCAGCGATTCGCTGCATCTGGCAAATTATAGGGTTGTATTGAAGGGCGAGAGGGTGCGTGTGTATTGCCGTATGCGTTACCGTGTGTGTTTGTGTGTGTGTGTGATTGTAGGAGAGTGCGAACTTCTCCTGCATACAAAAACTGATGTTCAGGTGAAAATGAAAGGCAGAAATGGATGATCGATTAGCATTTTGCAGCCAATCGATATCAGATAAAACAGCCCTCACACACACACACACACCAGACAAAGAGACACAACCTGGGTCATTAATACCAGTTATTAGGCTCTAAAACACAGAGAGACAAGGCCAGCTCTCTATCCTGATGTTTTATGATTTTGTTTTGGAGGAATGAATGAGATAGGGGCAGAAGGTGTTGTCTCCAGTGACCTTGCAATAACCTCTCATCTCCATCAGTGATGAAGGGTGTTCAGGTATGAAGAGTGAGGGTGCAGTGGGGTTCAGTTCCCATGAGGGCATGTTGGGGGACACACGGCACCCTCCTTGCTCCTCCGGTCAAGAGGAAATAATTGTTCCCTTCCAGCCATTTTAGCAGGAAGCAGCACTGGTCGATGGACAGAATACACCAGAGTACATCTACCAACACACACACTTTCAAGATGAGAAACTGTATTTTATGTTTAATGATATCCTCAGTAATTATGTTTTTCAAGAAGCTGAACCAGAGTTTACAGTAATTTATTCATCACAATATATTTCAGTGTAAAAATCTCTTGTAGGTATTGTATTTCCCAATATCAAAATACTCCATTACAGGTCTTGCATCTTGTTCCACATGTTACGGTTTAGAAGCAATTTACACCTTTATTGTAGTACCAAAGTTTTATTTTGCCTGTTCTTTATATGTCTTATCTGATTTGTTTATTTCCCTTGTTGTTTTCTTAAATGCCCCACACACATTCATCTCTACTTTTATATACCTTGTTTTATGTAATTGAAGATAATATCTAGAGCGAGTCTTTGGTTTGTGACTTCTGGGCTACTGTAGAAACATGGCGGTACATGGCAGACTACACAAGCCCCCAGGAAGAGTACTGGACTTTGAAGCCAATTCGACATAGTGATTGAACTGTTTACAGCAATGGTGTCTGTTATGTGATGCACACTGGCCCAAAAATACATTTTACCTTAAGGTTACACTGGGAAAGAAGCAAAAATGACTAATTTCACTATCAGAATTTGATCCATTCAGTCTGATAACATTCTAAAGTCTAGAAGACAAGATTAAATTATTTATCACCATTCAAGTTAAAGGAGGGCTAAACCAGAAGTTAGCCAGCTCGCCCAGAGGAAGTCTCTAGTGCAGTATGTATTCATCCAGGTAATTCCTTTGCAGCAGGAAGTGTCTATTTTGGCTTAATGCACCGCTGAGCAGCTTTCATAGGAATGAACGGAGCACAACCTCCAACACTGCATCTAGTTCTCTTATTCACCCATGGGACTACATGGAAGGGCGATTTGTGGCCTCTTGATATAAAAGGCTCATTCTAAGGTAACAAAAACATAACGATTCTTCTATTCAGTTAATTATACACTAATGAAAACATTGTTATGAATATTATATTCAATTTCTGCTAGTAGATCCTCCTAAATGCTCCACTATGTTCACCAGTTGCTAACTTTGTTTGCTGTTACTTGTTGCTGTTGCAGTGGGTTCTTAGAGCTTTTTTTTTTTTTTTACTGAAAACACCTAGAAACAATGCTGATAAACGGTGAGAGTAAACCAAAACATAACAGCAGGCCATAAAACCGAAAGACACTAAAACACTTTGCAGAGCTGAATGCCCGCTACAAAGTTGGGTTATAATTCTCTGCGGATTCATCACTATTGATGGTAGTCATCGGCTTGTCATATAAAAATACTGATGAATGCAGTCTTTAGTGCAATAACTTAGTTACTTCCCCCCATTCACACAAACACAATTAAATACAAAGAGACACCAACACCTACAATATAACTGATGTGAAAGACCTCTGGTACATCACACTGGGTCTCTGTTTCTCTGCGAATATCCAATAATTTCACTGGGATTTGTTTGCCAGCTTTCTGCAAACCAATAATCATCCTAGCAGAGGGACATTTAAACTACCTTACTTGGTGTTTTGCCCCTATAAATTAATTAATGGGATCACCTCCAAAGTATCTCAAAGTGAAGTGCCTGTCCTGATTGAATTATAGAATATATCTTGAGATCATCTCTGATTTAAACTCAACACAACTGATGACGATGTTTGTGGTACACCTACAAACCGGAGACAGTGAATGTACAGTATGCATGATATAAGCAACACAGCCAGCATTTTCACAGGGCATAAACAGAACAGAGATCACCCTTGCCTAGTGGCTGCAAGCACTGCTCTATAAATCACGTAGGTAAATGGTCTGTGTTTAAGGTTTAACCACTGCCCATTAGGGAGTCATGTATGGCTGTCAGCATGGTCTTTATTGGGAACATTAAGCTATTTATAAAAACACATTGGTGTTACAGTGTGAGAATGTTTTCCCTCCTCTTCACCGGACAGCATCTAGACTCCTCTTTACCCCCCAGGATGATGAACCAGACTTTGACATCTTTATTTTTTACTGTACTTTCAATTAACTGAGCAAAGGAAGAGACATTGGCAGCTCTCTTGGGAGAGAGGAGGACAAGGAGGAGGTGGGAGAAAAGGGAAAATGGAGGGGAGAAATAAGAAGTAAAGGGAGATGTGAGATGGTCAGGAGATGAAGGAAAGATGGAGAAGAGGAAGAAAACAGGAAGAGGAAGCTGAATGATGGATGGATGTTTGTTTGTGTGTTTGTGTGTCTGTGCGAGCGAGGAGAGAGGTATACACAGAGAGAGAGAGAGAGAGAGAGAGAGAGAGAGGTGTGTGAGGGCACCATTAAAGCCTTGTACTATAAATCTCTGACAGTGCGTGTGTGTGTGGAGATAACAGAGGGATGTCTCTCTCCATTCTGGTTCTGTCAGAGTGATATATGCATCCCTTTCTTCCTCCGTGTGAAATATTAGAGGGGGGCCCTGTGTGTGATCTCAGCCAGCATGTGGCCAACATGTCTGGTAATTCCTCACCTCTTATCAGCGCTCACATGAGGTATTGTAGGTGGGAGACTTGTGGCCGGCCGGGAAAAGAGGCAAAATGACCCAGAAACACACTCACACACATACAGATGACCAGAAAACACACAAAAATGAAAGAAAGCTGGAGACAAGGGAGAAGCAGGCAACAGCTGACAGTGACAGCTTTCTTGATCGAGGGCTGCGAGCTTGACAGGTGTGATTGATCACATAATGGCAAGCACATTTCAGCGCTCTGCTCTTCATTTAGCTGACAGCATTTTCTTTATGGCTCCTTGTGTTATGGTATCATAATCATACCAGTGCCGCTGGAGCACCCGAGGAATAAATCTTTATAACCCCCCCCACCACCACCACCACCACCACCACCACATGATGCACCAGGAGATGCTGCTCAGGCCTCTCTGTCTACTTTACACTGTTTCAAATGGCTGCTTCGGCTGTCACTCAAATTACCTCATCGTTCAACTGCGTCATGGACGGAGGAGAGAATGTGTTTCTCTGCAGGTGCCACCTTGCCATCTCACCTGTCAGCCTGCAGGGACTGGTAACTCTG
>NW_023339796.1:18736581-18768917 GCF_004916995.1 Morone saxatilis | reverse complement strand
TCTGTATTTCTCTTTAAAGCTGCACTAATCAATAATGTTATAAAAAACAATGATGAAATAACTATGTGTGATGTGAAAGAGGTGGGAGTGACGCACCCATAATGAAATGCCACCCGACTCTGCAGCTCTACAGTCTTTTAGCCTCTTTTGGCTCATTGTTTTGGTTTTCTGGCTCTAACCAGCCTTGTTTCCAGCAGCAACAGGCAGCTAGTGGAAAGTGAAGCATTTAACAGAGTCAACTTCCCTCAGTTGAGAGTTGGTAGAAAACAGAGTGAACTTACATTCCCCAGGTGGCCAGAGCAGATTAAAATGAATGCTATTGTTGCTCTTTATCTGCTGAATATTTAAATATATCTCTCATGTGAAATAAGCAATATTCTTTAGGCAGATAATAATCCCCAATCACTTTTAGTAAGAAGTTGATTTAGGGAAAAAAAGAGTGTGTGTGTGTGACACAGATGTACACTGAGAGAGAGTGTGAGAAAGAATCCAATTTCATGTTCTCAAAAGTTTCTCTTTAAGAAATCCTCTTAAAGGAATAAACCAGCCTCAGCTCTCTGTTAGATCTGGTTAATGAAGCATCTGGACTGCACTTTTATACCCATAAAGCAAGTTTTGCCACTTTTAAAGGGCTCTCTCACACCTTCTGATGGTGTGAATGGGTGTGTGTGTCTTTTTTATGGTTCATATATTTTTACTATGATCATTTTTAAAGCTGCAATACTGTTTAACTTCCCAATACAGAGCGCCTTGACCTGGACGTAGGAGCATCTCCTGTTGCACAAGTTCATCATTACACATTAATTGATCAGCTTCATTTTCTGAAAACTTTTCTTTTATTCAGGCAAAATATAACAAGTGAGCCCATGTAGGCTCTTTCAAGGAAATATCTTCCTCTATGGATGAACGGCCAGCAGAAATGACAGAGGAAGAAAATGAAGCAAGGAAAAGGCCGGATGGTTAAAAGTGGGAGGCAGATGGATGGAACGGAAGGAAGAGGTGGAACGAAAACCCCCCTGAAATGGGTGATGAGTGAGGGAGAGACAGAGATGGAGTGAGGAAAGAAAATGAAGAAATACAGAGTTGATGAGTGAGGAAATGATGAATGGGCTGAAAGAGAGACAGATGGGCCGGCTCCATCAGTGAGCGGTGTGGCAGAGAAATGGAAAGAGTAAGTGAAAGAGTGCTTACAAAGTCAAAGATGATGATGATCATGATGATGATGATGATGACACACACACGCACACACACACACACACACACACTAAAGTGCCCAGAGGCTGTAGTCATCCTCTTAAATAGATTTCACATTAAAAGCAAAGCATGTGTAATGATATAAATATTCGCAGTAAAACCTCTTGGCTCATGTTACGAGGACACAAACAAGTGAGTGATTTAATAGAATTAATACAATAAACTGATGTGTTACCGTGTGTGCACCAATGTAATAAATTAATGAAGAAAAAAAAATGGACATCTATTAACATTGGTACCTGGAAATCTCACTAATTAACACACAATTTTACATTGTTACACTTCAGTTTATTGTAATGAACAAGTTTAGTCTACAGTGTTGATGTTGGTACTTTTGTATGGAGCTAGACTTTGCCCTACGTCCAGTCTTTATGCTATGCTAAGACAAGTCAAGCACTGTCATGATGTAAGATTTCCATTACATGATTATCGGGGACAAAAGAATTCACAGTAATGATACTATTGCGATATCTATAGAAAATGAAAATATAAATGCTACAAGTCAGTTTCATATTTAACTTTTATTGTGTGTTTTGTCTCTTTTTTGGCAAATGAATTACACTAAAAATTTGAGTGTAGGGAGGCGGAGAGAGAGGCTGTAACCTTAATTGTAGCAGTTACACTGAGTGTGAACCACGAAGCCAGAACAGCAAGAAACAGAAATGATCCAAGAGGCCCCCTTATTATTTTGAAAGTATTATCAAATGTGTATTTTTAACATATATATCAATATTATATTTTTAAAATATCACAGTTATTATCAAGTATATAAGGACTGGGAGTGGTATCCATCTTCTCCTCTATCTCTTAGGAAGAATTATGCAAACTTCTCAAAATCATATATATCCAGGAGTGCCCTGGTAGCTCACCTGGCTGAGCCCGCATGTAATGAGGCTGTGTGTGATTAAAAAAAAAAACAGTTTCAAATATATCCATAAATAAAACATTATTGATGCCCGTTAGTCACAGAAGAGGTAGTTAGCAATGTTACATTAGTTAATGTACAGTATTTTATGTTTGAGAACTATTTGTTTAGTAGTTTTTCTTTCTTTCTTTCAGTTTTCCTGGTTTTGTGCATTGTGAGAAGGTGTCATGTGTTAGATGGGATTTTATATTATCAGGTTATGCAGTGTGTGTGTGTGTATGTGTTACCACAGGATGAGTATAATAGCCTCTGTTTTGATTAAGCTACTGAAGATCCTAATAAATGAAATGAAATGGAAAATGATGAAATGTCACTGAGAAAGACGCATGCCGCACACTATATTCACACTGGCAGTGGCATTTAGGAGCAGCTTGTAATTTAGATCTTTCTTTCTCTCTCACAGTTACATCACTTTAATTAGCCTTACTTGCCCCTCATATTGGAAAAGTAGAATTTTGTCCAACAAATCAATCTATACTTGTAACACTTCATTCGTCCCGTTATGTAGTTTGTTTGTGACGTCAACACCTGGCATTTGCTAACTCTCTCTGTTATACAAGACCCACACATTTATACACACACACACAGCCATAATGGAGCAATTATCCTCTTCAGCTCCGATCTGCTCCTCTGATTGTAATTTGCATTTATTATTAGCCTTCAGCCTGCCAGAGGCTGTGAGGCGTGGGGATGGATGGTCATACACCACATCACACTGACAGACCTGCACAGATGCTTCATAAACACGTGTGCCTGAGGACACGGTAACATGTACACCAATGTGCCACATATACATACAAAGACCCCACAAGCCACGTTCAGGCGCTGAAAATGAAGTCATTATGACAGCAGGATGTTGCTTCATTTTGTTAATGCTGATCCCTGTTAATGATGCTACAGTGGGAGCAGTATGTTCACTGGCGTTCCATCACAGAAATACATGCTTCACACTACACATTGTGATGTCCTGAAGGACTGTGATGTGTCTTCTTGTCCCTTTTCTCTGTCTGTGCTCTCTTTTGCTGTCAAGATGGCCTCAGGGCTCATCATATGGAAATTTGTGAAGAGCAGAGTCTCTGAAGGCACATACAGTACATGCAACCCGCCAGCACACTAATAGATGTGCATGCTGGTGCTCTCTCTCTCTCTCTCTCTCTCTCTCTCTCTCTTCTTCTCTCTCTTTCTCTCTCTCCACACACACACACACACACACACACACACTCAAGCTCATACATGCACACAAAGAGGACGTGCAGAGGATCACTGAAGTGTGAAATGATTCTGTTATCATGTCGTCTGTGTGGAATATATTTCACCATCAACCTTCTATGGCAGGTGTGCCTGATGGACTGTGCCGTGTGTCCATGTGTGTTTGTTGTGTGTGTGTATTGAGGGGTCTGTCTGTCTATTGTTGGGCAGGGGAGTTGGGGGGTGAAAGCAAACATAAAAACAAGATGGGCAATGTCAGGAGTATTTGCAGCCCTATGTGTCCATATTGTGCTTTGACATTTGACATCAGGAGACTTATTTAGTAAATTACTGTAAAATCAGATCTTACATGACTGTTGTGCCAGGAAACATGATTCACATGAAGGAAAGACAATATGTCCATTTCTAAATATTAATGAACAGGCTCTTAAAGGCCCTAAAAAACAATTTTCTAAAGCAGTTTCGGTTAGGAATGGGCTTCTACATGAAGATTTTGCAAGAGATTTATGTATTTTTTGTTTTTTGTTTGTGCTCTTTTTACTGGTTTAGAGTGGGCGTGGCTTAATTGGAAAAATGTGATGTCACTTATTAATATTTCCTTGAACCAATCAGAGTTTAGTAATATTTGAATCCAAATATGATGATGGCTGATTGAACCACAACTTTTAATAAATACTAGTAACTTCCCCCTAAAACTTTAACAGTAATGGTTTAATGATGGATATTTAAAGTTATAGAGACATGCTAACGACTGAAAACCAGGGGCTTTAATAACATATAATACAACTGTCCCCCTTTTGCCTCTTCAGTAGCTTTCAGATTGGAAAAGTAATTTCTTTACATATCATTTGAGCTTGTTCCATCTCTTCACTGAAGCTCCATGACGTTTACACTTATTGAAATATTCAAATCCAAGAGTCCATATAGATAGAGCATATTTTTTTACTCATTTCCTCCAAATTCAGCCTGACATAATTGGTGTCTTTAGAAACGGGGCTCTCCACTAGAATTTAAATTAGAGTTCTATGGGATTAAACAATGCCCGGCTGCACAGCATGAGTTTGTAATGACTGAGCCACCAGTATAGGTTCACAGTGTTAACATTAACAATACCTCAGTCTATGTGTTGAATGGAAAACATGTCTGTGACCAATAAAACCCAGACTGGGCTTATCTCTGCTTTCTGGTGTCTGGTTTATTTGTTTAACCTCTTTGAATTGGGCACCTGTGATGCTGCAGGAAATTAATGGGCATTTATTTTGGCAGGAAAAAACAGAACAGATTTACATGAGCAACAATTAACAAATGCAACATGTTCACAACTAATTGCCAGACTTCAGGGGTCAATAACCTCTGGGACCATGTGCACTCTGGAGACTTTCCCCCCCCCCCATGTTTGTTTTAAAATATACATAGAGGAATTTGTCTTGATGAAAACTTTTCTCAGACAGACTGCCTCCTCTTCACTTTTTACACTCATGAAAACACACACAGTCTATGCTGAAGCAGGCACATGTGCACACTCACTAAAAACACACATGCACACGGTTCAGTGGCATGTCTGTGTGCATGAGAAGGATCCCAAGGGAGCTGCACTGCTTAATTAATGTGTTCCTGTGTGTGTGTGAGAGAGAGAGAGACAGAGAGAGAGAGAGAGAGAGAGAGAGAGGAGGTGAAGTGAAGGCATGGGCACACTTAACAGTCCAAACTAACCTCACCTTTCACTAAACAATGCTTCAAGCTCAAGCAGCAAGTGAACAAGCCTGTCAGTCATGTGCTAATTTAGTCTCTTAGGAAGACTGAGTCTTCAGCCTGTCAGTCTGAACGTTCATGTCTTCCTGAGATTATAAGACAACCGTGAAACAATACAGTCAAGTGCTGAGAAAACCTGAACCCATTAACCACACACACACACAACATCTCAATCCTCACACACACACACTCACTCACACACATCGCAGAGATTCAAGACTGAGGGCAGCTCTTTCGATGTACGCGCAGCTAATGTAGCAGTTACAGCTACTTATTGGATGAAATATGGCTGACATGGAGGGTGGACAGAAACAGCTAGGCTTTGTGGGAGAGGGCCCATGGGAAGAAGCGTTCAAAATCTCTTATTTCTGAGCTTCAATACTGCAAACATGACTCTGTGGATTCGAATGCATTTATAGGGGCTTTTTTTATTTCACAAATGAAGCGTCCAAAACAGCTTTGCACTTCTGTTGCAAACTGAGGGGAGCAGACTTATGGTTAGTAGCATGTGGTGATGTTTCAACAGATAATAAGACATTACATGTATGACAAAGCATTTCATAACACCTGTATATAATGAGCTAATTAAAAGTTTAACAACCCACACAGTGGACAGAAACACATAATTACCTATTTTAAATTACCACTTTTATCAGCTACCATGGTCTCCATACTCTAAAAGTCACGGGACAAACATGTATCAGCATATTTTTTATAATTGCAAAATTTCCAGCAGCACATGAAGGTAGCACCGGCTGAGTTGCTCCGTTGCTATGGTTACGATTGTTTGCTTCCCATGTTGACTCACAACCATCGTCTGTCGCACTAAAAGTCACTTTCCTTTTTAGCTAACTGTAAAAAGAGACCGCATTATTCAGAAATTTCCAGAATCTTTACCCGACGTTGCAGTCGCTTTATCTTCCTCCATGAGCAGGTGAGCAACGTGTAGCTGTCCAACATTAGCTACGTTAAAGTTCACAAGACAGGTCATTATGCAGCGTTAGCATCCTGCTCATTTAAGTTAGTAAGTTAACGTTAGTAGTCAGTAACAACAAAACAGTTTGTGGCATAGTCATTTACCAATGTTGTTTCAGCAGGCCTTACTATATACATTGTGGACCTACGCTCTTATGCAAAATGACTGTTTTCATGATCCATATGTATGAATGCGTTACATGATTTCACTGCTGTAATTTCATGTCCAGGTTAGAGTGTTTGGGGAAATCCTTCACTGGTTCACAGAAACAGGTAAACACTAAAGAATAAAGTCAACTGTGTTTTGTTTTAGTTGTTTTAGTGTAACACTAAATATTTATTCAGGGATTACACTGTTATTTAATATGTAGTCTTACCTTTTTCTGCAGTTATAATGCTGGTTGCTTCGAGTAGGCCACACATTGTCCATGCTTGTGCATTGCTACTTTACATGTCCTAATAAACACTGTATGAATATTACAATCATCTTGATCTCTCTACCTGGACGTAGTTGGCAGAAGGAGCCACGTCTGCACATGCTGAGACACTCAACCCCAATGGTAAGAAGCAATTCAGACTTCACATCAGTGTACAAAACATTTTTTTTTACTTCTGAGATTTCACTTGAGTTCCACTTTGTGCTCATGCTGCTCTCCAGACAAAGTGGGGAAAAAGACAGCCACTGATAAATCTCGGTAAGAAAAGTCCTGTCTTAGCAAATATACATTTTCATCACACGCCACGCTTTACCAGCATTTTTATTCTTTTATTTACTTTTTGTATGCAGCCGAAGTCTTCCTGCCCGTGCACCGCCTCATTCTGTACAGGTAAGTATTCTGAGATAGACTATACCAAGACTGCATTGACAGAAACATGTTGTACCTCACTACTGTACTTTAATTCTTTGTCATTCTTCTGGTTTCTGGACAGGAGACTCTAAAGTCTGGGTGTCCAAGAGGGAATATGCTGAATACAGATGGTAGGGGGACATCAACAACAACAAAACTCCACAATTCAGTACCACATAGTCTTTTATTATGTTTTCAACAGATATTTTATGACACATATAATGTGTTTATAGAGAAATCACTGAATTTGCTTTACACAGACTTTAACAATTATACAATCCTCTTTTGATCAGAGATAACAATTTCTCCACTGAAAGCAGCCTCAAAAGACCAGTGCATGCATTGCAACCCTCAAACATATTATTTTCTTTTTTGTATTGCAGTTAATCACTCTCCACAAGTACATATATAAATGTGTGTATGCTTGTTAAAAGTGTCGCAAATCATTGTGGGAAATGTAGTAAGTCACAAACGGAGTCACTAACTGTGACAGAATAATCTTTAATAAGTTAGTTTCTCTTTAATCGTGTGAGCATTTGGTTTTATTTACACTTATTCTCCAGCTGCATTAGTGTTGTTTTATAATCTTGAGTTGCTCTTGAGTCATTTGTCCTCATAATTGTCATCATTTACAGTTTGTTTAGTTTACAACCTCACATCAACGGACAGTTCCAGCTTGTTCTGTTCACATATGATTAACATTAAATACTCCAGCCTATTGTAAAATAAAATAAAATACATGCAAGGTTTCTCTGTCTGAATGAAATAATTTCTTGTATGTCTGATTCTCCTGCAGAGTGCTCACCAAAGGAATCCATCAACATAACACCAAGGTCTGTACTTGGAATTCACATAGTAGACAAATTAAATATCACCAACACACGGTTTTAAATCTTCAGTGTGATTTCAGGGTTGAAGAACAAGCACAGTCGACTGCGGCGCCTGATGACGAGCTGATAATGACAGACATGAGGAAAGCGCCGACCCCAGGCTCAGCAGTAACAGGTAGGTTGATGGAGAACAACGCAACAATCATGCAAAGAAGGAAACACAGAGGGAAGAAAGTTGAAGAGGTTTGTAGAAAATAATGATGATCACGACGATGTTAATGGTTGCCAGGAGGATCGACACATGCTCCCCCAGCAGTTGAACCTCTTCCCACACATGAGGCGATTGGTGACGAAGTACAGACCGAGGAAGAAGATGCTGAGGAGGAAGACCTTAACGTACCAGTGGAGCTGATAATGGAGGTACAGACCATCATCAATAATTCCACACTTCAAGCTCTGTTAAGAAAACGTTACACTTTAAACTCAGATCCAAAAAATATTTTTCATAGTCAAAGTTCTACTTTGGGTCAGTTTGGACAAATAAGGATGTATGGTTTCAGTTCCTCAGAGCTGTGATGGACAGAGACTTTCAGCTGGCCAGCAGATTGTGTCAGATGAGTACGTATCCTGCATCCATCAACTGTGTGTCTGTCAGCCAATGAATCAGCCACCGGTGTGGTCAGCCAATGGTTCTCTTCTCTCCTCATTCCAGTTCTCATCTATGAACCAGACAATCCCGAGGCCTCTGAGTTTCTCCCGTTGATCCAGAAGAAGCTGTTGGAGGGTGAGATTCCCCCGGCTTTTTATACAAACACAAACACGTATTTCAAAACACACCATGAGTTTGTGTTGTGCTTTTTTTCCATTAGAACAAGAGGAAGAGCAGAGCACTGAGGAAGAGGAAGAGCAAGAAAAGGATGAGGACGAGGATGATGGTGATGATGATGGCAATGACTCCAGTGACTCTGAAAGCGATGAGGAGAAATCTCAGAGCTCAAGCTGCTCCTCTTCGTCTTGTTCCTCTTCTTCACTATCAGATGATGATGGCGAGGAGGAAGACAAGCGAGTGAACAGACACAAGCCGTGTCCTCCTTCACAAATCTGCCCCTAAATCTATTGCACCAATCCAGCAGAGTCACTTTAAGTTCTAATACAGGATTGTATTTATTTTAATCCACGAAGCTACTTTGCACAGTCAGTCTTTTTCAGATTTCACCTGCAAATAAAACATATTGTTGACAAAGCCGAGGCCTTTATTTCCTGGAAACATCAACTCATAAACTTGGAAATACAAAGTCATTAAAAATGTAACTGTAAACTTGTGCTGATATAAATCCAATGAGAAGAAAATGTAAAGATTCAGATGCAGGAATTCACTTTACCAGTCAATTAGTAATTAGTACTGTAAATGAATTTATTATTAAATGTATTATTAACAAACCTATTTTACTAATAAGGGTGCATTGTTGAGCTGACAATTAAGCATGTTTTTTCTGTGATACTCTGCTCTATGTGCACACTGTATCATCACTTTCAAGGTTACACACACACACAGGCAGTTAATTCATATAGTGGAATGCTATCAGCCACTATATTCTGAGTTATTACCACATGGCTTATGTTTATGAGTCGTCTCTACGCGTGACTTGTGAGAGGAGAACGTACGAGCGCCATCTGATAAAGGCTGTATAATTTGCAGTGAGTGAATGAAAATAATGGCCGCTCTCTGTCCATTCAGTGAACCAGGACACAGGTATGAGGATGAGTGAGGACACTAAGTCAACGCCCGCCAGCCCGGATTCACTTTGATGTCCCAGTGTTATTGTCCATGTCAAGGTTATTAAAAAGGGTGCAGGTCAAAAATGATGAAGCATGCAGTGTCATCTCATGAAGGTGAATGTGACTGTCAGTACTTGTATGGATGGATGGATAACGGACGGTGCACGGCCGCTCTCTCCATCACTTGGTGCTTTTATTAGAATTGTCTTTATTCTGGCCCAATAGACACAGTCCACAGGTCCACTGAAACAGATCAGTGATTTCTAGATGTAGATCAGTTGTTATTAAACCCATAAACCAACTGTGTTTGTCTTCCCAAGGTCAATTTCTATGTAACCCACTCTAAACACAAATCACATTCAAGTCTCCATCCTCCATCCTGTGACACCCACCTGGAGACACACACACACACACACACACACAGAGACAGAGGGGTGGGTATACGTCACTGGTGTTTTTCCCTTTGCTTTTTGGGCTTCTTAAAGTGGATTGTGGCTGTCAGTAGCACTCAGGGAAGCTTCATTAGTCGTCAGAGGGAGGCAAGGCTGTGACTCATGCCTGCGTGAAAAGACCAATGGGCAGCCGGAGCCTCAGATATAAATAACGAATAAAAAAAAAAAATCTTGAGAGAGAAAGGGTCACTTGCGCCGCTGGATGGGATTTTATTAGTGCGCTCTGCTGGTATTCCGCCGTAGCCTCCGCTGGACTGTTGCTTGTCGTGCCTTTGGGTGGCAATTGTAACATCTAGTTATAGTTTCTCTGGACTCGACAACCTGTGCGCCTGTGAGCCGGTAAGATGCCTCCGCCTTTCATTTCAGCGGCGCCCTTGATATACTGATAGGCTTCATGTTCCTTCATAGACAGACAGGTCTTATTCAAAGACCATAACGTCGGAGTTATTTTGGATTTCAAAAATGATAGTAACAAACTAAAATCTGTTTGAATTCGCTTATTCGCGACCGAGTGCCAGATGAGTGACAGGAGGAATTCATTAGTTGCTGAGTCTGTCTCTCATACCACGGTGACATTGAGTGATATTCCCGTTCAAAGCGCAACTTAATTGATATGTCGATTGCTGAATCAATAAGTGAATGACGTGGCTTATTTATGTGGACATTATAGTTACAATTCATCAACATTTGTTTAATAAATCAGTCTTCAGTGTTTAAAAGCAGCTTTTCTCGAGTTCTGTCATGTATTCAATTAATTCTCCTTATATGTCTTCTTAACTGTGGCAGGTTGAATGTGTCTCTCTTCATTTTCTTGTTTGTGTTCCTTAGAAATATCCGTGCTGTGGATGATCACAGACATAAAGCTCGAAACGGTCTGGTGCCGCTCTGCCCAACACTGAAAATGATCAATTTGTTCCAACGAGCTATTATCTATTTCTTGTCCGTCCCTGATAACAACTTCATTTCATCTTTAACGTTGTCTCTGTGTGGTGGACATTAACGTCAGACACAGTGTCCCTGAGAGTATTTAATGGCTAATTGAATGCAAGAAATATTGAAGGCTATCTCCAAAACGAATGGACCCATTATGTTATCATCAAAACTATTTATCCTCATGTGCGTATTTTCTTGTGCGTCGTGCGCAATTCTCTCCAAACTGCGCGGCTTGATTCATAGCCCACCCTGCTATGCTCCGGGAATAAATCGTTCCTGGCGACGCACAGTGGATAAATCATTCCCTGATCAAATCCTGGCCTAGCCATTAAACTGAAGGAATATCCATTTTAGGTGTGAACTGGATAAGATGCTCTGGCCTCTTCTAACCGTGGACCGTTTTGTTTGCAGCTGAATTATTCCCCAGCTGGAGATCAGATAACAGAGGACTGATGGCCACGTCTGAACCGAGAGCCACCGGCGGGGACCAGGACCCCAACTCGGACAATTTAAGACCTCCGTCCACAAGTACGTTCTCACACTCTTCTCCCTGTTAATAACACCATGATCCACTATCGATCCCCGAGGGTGAATTCTCGTTAAGGCTGTCCCTCTCCGGAGCGTTCAGGCAGTGCCTACACAGAAAGAGCCCACTGGAGCTGACAGGGGCTCGGTGCCTTGCTCAAAGACACTAATGCAGTGCGATCTATTGCCAACAGGAAGGCTTAGACCCATTCACCCCCCACACACCTCTGTCTCTGCCTCTGTCTGGCTCTCTCTCCCCTCCTTCTCTGTCTGATAAAAGCGAGTCTCGCCCGGGCCATTTGCTGTGTGGGCTCCGTCGTTAATCATTCCGGTTAAAAACAGAGCCATCACAGCTGCCTGTCGCTGCCCGGCGGAGCAGCGGTGCGCACCGAGGACGGGACCTGGCGCACACATAGGCTAATGCGACATTAAGGTTTTGGTATTTATAATGATCCCAGAGTATTTAGCGATAACATATTTGAATAAATATGTATTTCCGATATAGAATCCGGATGGAAATATTTCCCCATATTTTCTTGCAATGACGCTTTCGCTGTCTGGGTTTTAATCGGGATAATAAAAAAAAAAAACGATTTCGGCACATTTTTTCAAAAAGCAGCCCATTTCTGTTTCTGATTATTTATTTCTGTCACAATTAATCTTATCTTGTTTCCCAGGAAGCTTCGGGCCCTCCGGGCTGATGAGTTGCTCTTGGAGAAATATGCTGAAAAATTGCTGCTATTTTTTTCTTTAAGTGTCGGAACCTATTAAGTATACATTAACCTATGGGTTAATTAATCATTTTAAGCTTGTGTCGCATACACATAGTCCACCCCATTATAGTGCACTTGAGCAGCCATCTGCAGTGCAACGCGGGGAAATAATTATAGGTTTTTGTCCTCAGCTAAATGTAAAAGGAAACAGACTACAGTTCCTGAGGACCAGTGTACAATTCACTTTCATATTTTCTCTCTTTATCGAATAAAATATTTTGGAATCTTTTATCTGTGGCCCTTGGGTGTCAATAAACATTTCTGCAAAAAAGTCTTAGACTTATTCCAAATGTGAATTTGTACCGAGGAAAGCCCATTAAAACGACGCTGTTTGTTTTGTCTGACTTGCTGGTATGCTGCTGCTGGATGTTGCCATTATCTCTCTGACACGCTCCATCTCACGCGCCTGACGGCCTGTAGTGTGTGTGTGTGTGTGCCTTGGCCTCAGCACCTCGGGCTGTTCTCTCCGAATGAAATTGCCTCAGTAAATTTAAATACTTGTTTTTGTTTTGAAACTTTTCCATCAGGTATATCGCTGTTGCTCTGCTGCCGCGCGCTCTGCATTTTATTCCCTCTGGCTTCTGCTCCATCTCTGCTCACGCATGTCCACGCTCGGGTTTGTGTGTACTTCTGTGAGTGTGTATGCATGATGTGTGTGTATGTGTGAGACGCACTATACTATAAGTTTCTGCATCAAGCCGGCCATAGACTTCCCGGCCACAGACATTACCAGCTCGCTCCAGTCACATACTGTGTTTCACTCAATTAATTCCTGCCCTCCTCCGTGAGCTCATTTCACGGGCGTTAACTCCAGCCCGCCCCTTGGCTGGGTGTGTGAGCCGGCGTGGATGTGCCGGGCCACTGTCGGTGCCTATTGATTGAACTTAAATCGGAAATGTTATAAGACTCATCCCCCTTACGGTCAATGGATGCTGTGGTAAATAAAGAAAGGTGGATAAATCCACGGTCAGCAAAGGCAAACAGTGACAACACTGAGCCAAACTGCTCAGAGACAAATTGTTTAAGGCTTAAAAAAAATAAATAAAACACCTGGAAATAACAAAAGTATTCAGAATCACACACCCGGCCAAGAGTCGTCCGCATCCCGCTTCCACATGCTCACTGTGCTCCACCAGCTTTATATCCATCATCCGCCCATCCGCGCTGTCTCCGAGGCCTGAAACTCAAACGTTCATTCTGTTTTAGCCTACGAATACGCGTGGATGCACGGATGCACACGGAAACTGGGGATGAAGATTTGTGGTAAGTTTTGGGCACATAAAATGTTCCACATTCTTTGAACATGCAATATTTATAGCCACGTTTTTGACATCTTAGAAAAATGCTGTTTGGGAAGGAGATCTGAATGTATGGTGACATGTCTCCATAATATTCCACTGGGGATGGGCGTCTCTGCCTTTATTCCCTAACATTTCCATCGTAGGGTGTCTGTTTTTTAAATAGAGCTGAAGCTGTTTGGAGGCCTGAAATAGGCCATGATAAGGGCTGTTAGAGCAGGCACATCCACGACTGTCACAGTGTGTTTCCATCTTCTAAAGGTCAATGGACATTAGCCTGTAGGTCTGATGATGAGAACCCCGGATCACCCCCCCCGACAGCCCCTGAACCCCCCATGTCTTTTCCATTTCACCACTAAGAGAATAAACTCCTCGAGACAGGCCTGGAAACAGAACAACCTGTAAATCATTTTCCGTTCAGATAGTTCTTTGAAATAGCGGATGTGACGTTTCAGGGAAGGCGTGTTTATTTCTCCACCATTTGAAGGAATGCGTTTCTTTAAGTGACTCCAAAAATAAAATGTGTTTTTGTTGCAGCAAAGGGAAATGAATGCCATGTAGATATGACCCACGCAAACAGGATATTATTGTTTCTTTGTAGCATTAATCAATTAGGACCAAAGGATCGAATACGTTTGATATTTGCATTTCCAAAAATGAGAAATTGATCAACAGATTTGTCTAAATGGCATTTTGATGGACTGGAATGGAAAATGACTGTAAATATTTCTATATGGGAGCAGTCAGATGGTCTCTCCTATTGATTTTGAATATGTCATTTAGGATTTAATGAGCAAGTTTCCATCTAAAAATATAAGACACAGTATTTTATATGATTACAGATAACAAGGGTGCGTGATTTCCACGTGTTTTGCGCACAATTAAGCCCACGCGTTATCGTGCAGTTATAGAGGGCCTATATGCAGAGAACTGATCACCCATGAAAACATATAGGTTGTGCAGGACCAGAATGCTTCAGGGCTCTGGCACTCCTTCATTAGCCCTCTTTACAGGGTGTGTCTTTATTGGTTGTCTGTCACCGCGGGCTGCTCATGCCCACTGAGCCGGTCAGTCTGTGGACTGGGTGCTTCTGGGTGTTTCCTGACTGGGGTGTAATTGTGATGTCAGAGGGTGGGGCGGGTACCCCCCTCACACACACACTGGTGGTTCCTCTCTCTTGTGTGTGTTTGTGTGTGTGTGTGTACATATTAGGTCTATATAGGTTTGGCCTCAACCAAAAAAAGTATTTCTGATGAAGGAATTCAGATTATCAGGAGCTGACTTTAGCAACACAGATATTTTTCAAACGCGGCTCTAATATTTATGAACTAAATAACGCTCAGTATTTGGGCATTCATTTTGTATTTTCTTGAATTTGTTTCATTTTTTTAATTTTTTATCCGTTTTGGTCCCATAATTTGGTCTATTTCTGTGTGTGTGTGTGTGTGATGGAGATGTTCGGTGATAACTCCTGCCCTCCGCCGTGTAACACCCTAGGGTTCCTGCAGAAGAACAACAGCCTGGACGAGAAAGGGAGGCTCGCGGGCCAGAAGAACCTGCTCTCGTGCGACAACAGTGACAGGGACGCGCGCTTCCGCCTCACCGAGACCGACTTCTCCAACCTGTTCGCGAGAGGTGAGACCTGCACGTGCGCTCATTCAGCCACACACATCCACGTAAAAAATAAGATTTTGTTAATTTCTCGTAGCATTTAAGTGCTTTACTGCACTCGGGCTCATTACTTCATTAAATCGACTGTTGGGCCTTAAAGCTGTCAAAAGGCCTGACAGACAGCCAGAAAAGCATGTAACGTTATTCAGTTTAAGTTTTGGCTCGATAAAGTAGGCTACAATATTAGCCTTGTTACACCCAACGAAAGGCAACTTACAGAGGACGACGGCTAAAGGTGGAGGTGTAGCGGTAATTATATCGAGGATGAGAACCAGAGGCTGGGGGTTGGATATAGAGTCAAAAGCGTATGTTGGGTTGGACTAATAATTATGGACTATTATAACAAAAACAATTAAAACAGTAACTCGTGAAATTAACGTTATTCTAACGTTGTTATTTTTGTAAGATGTACAGTGTTACCAATTAAGACGTCGGGAAAATGGATACGTTTCTCAGACAAAATGTATGACGCAGTTAGTACAAATATATTAAGCTAGGCTAGAAGGCCTATTTATTATATATAATATTACACATACACAGGTCACCAACAGAAAAACGGTAAGAAATACAAAGTCTAATTTGGGCTTAAAATAATGACTAACCTAATGCCCAAAGCTTTCTAAAGGCTACTCATTAACATGCTCAGACGGGCTCATAAGGCTTGAAGTAGCTCTAGGCCTAATATTGATCTCCTAAGGTAAATTTCCACTACCTTTCTCCTCAACTTTTAGACTTGCTGCCAGCCAAAAATGGAGAGGAGCCTACCATACAGTTTTTGTTGGAGCTGGTCGACATCCTCACCAACTACGTCAAGAAGACTTTCGACCGCTCCACCAAGGTGCTGGACTTCCACCACCCCCACCAGCTCCTGGAGGGCATGGAGGGCTTCAACCTGGAGCTGTCCGACCAGCCCGAGTCCCTGGAGCAGATCCTGGTAGACTGCAGGGACACGCTCAAATATGGCGTCCGGACAGGTAGGCCGGGGCACCTTCAAGGTTGAGCTGTACTATAGAGCTGTATATCCGGGGGCACTTAGTTTGAGTCAGAATATGATTTAAAAATCTGAGGCCTTTGGAATAATTCAGATGGTGGGGTAGGTTATTTCCAGTAGAAAAAGGACACTGAAAGACAATTAACCCACAAAGCATACTATAATAATAGAGGTTTAAATGTACTTTACAGTCATTCTGGTAATGATATCTCCAATATTATTATATTAATATGAAGATATACAGTATATATTCCAAAAAACACATCCGTTTTATCACTTTTATGTAAATCAATACTGACAATTTCACTATGCAGAGGAGAATTCAACACAAACCATTAGAGAAGAAGCCGTTTGCCTGATAGTGTACAGCCTATTACGATGACTGCCGTATTTACTGTCCCCCTGATAATATAGTTGACATCCCCCTTTTCTTTTCCCTCGACTTATTAAAGCAAGTGTTGCCTGAGGGGATCCTAACACGGGCTGTTTCAAGCTGTTAAAAACGACAACGCTCAAACTGTCCCGTGGGTTTCATATATCATGCAGGGTCTACTGTGTCTACAACTCAACACCACTTTTCACCCGGAGACGTGGTCGTTTTTTGTGCTTTTCAAAACATTTCTGTGGCTCAAAGTCCCACTGGAGGAGCTGTCCGCAGTGCTGAAATATAAATCAGATTTTTCTTTCCTCTCGCTGTCAAGCATCACTGTCAGTTTGTTTAAAGTACCCACAATATTAGATACATTTTTCATATTTGATATTTTTATTCTGAAGTAACTTAACATGGCTCACTTATTAATTATGTGAGCCATACAGCGGTTCCTTTATAAGGTGCCTATATCCATGATTGCATTTAGTCTGCAGGCCTGTTGATGGTAACTGTGTGTGCAGGCACCTTACAGTCTAAATGGCTGTCTTGTTACCAATGTAATTATGGTACACTGCACAGTGCTATGTCAGATCCCTGAGGGTTCATGGCTGACCAGGGGAGTACAAAATGAAATCTGAATGACTGTGAACAGTGAACTAAAATACTGTTTCTTTACATTTTTTCAGTTGTAGGCGGTCAGCTTCAGCCTGCAGGCTTTCTCTTTATATAAAGCATGATCCCTTCATAGAGGCAGTGAAGCCCTTTTAGTAGGAATGCCATTAAGATAGTTTGTGTGTATTGTTTTATGTTTAGGTCACCCACGATTCTTCAACCAGTTGTCTTCTGGTCTGGACATCATCGGTCTAGCCGGAGAGTGGCTCACCTCCACAGCTAACACCAACATGTAAGTGATACGGTATGCTGCTCCGTTTGCTTGTTCATGACACAAATATTATCTATAGGGAAACACCCCTGTGTGTCATGGCAGGACAACTGCGGTTTCCTGTTTGTAGGCCACTGGAAATAGCCCCCAGTCATTATCATATAAAGTCATGGTGGAAGTGCTTATGTTGTTCCTCTCTCACCCCATATTTGGTCACAGCAGCCTCCGAGGGCAGTTATATAAAGTGTTTGGTTTGTCCTGTTGAGTCTGTGTATTGACAGACGGCAGGTTGCCACTGTCCTGTACTGTATATCGAAGGAACCCAGCCCCAGGGGTGGTTAGATTGCATATTGATCTCAGGTCACAGTTACATGGTGGCCCAGTCTGATAGAGGGCATGAACCTTTTCAGCATCACACACTCTCATCACAGTTAAACACACACACACACACACACACACACACACACACAAACTCACATGCTGTAAATAAGCTGTAAATCTGTGTTATGTTCACTGAAATAGAAGATCAACATCAACATCAAACTAATACTACTGTACAATATCAGTGAATACAGACACGTGCACACACAGAGTTGAACATAGACAAACACATTTTTGCTGAAAGTGAACCAGCCTAATATTTACAGCTCTGTCAATTCATTCTAAATACCATTTTAAGTTCATTGCAAAAAATACAAATTCCTTAAAAATTAGAATTGATTGCAATAAGCACAATGGAAATCTACAGAATATATTTCAATGCTTATTCACAGCCATATTTAGAGTGATAGGCCTTAAAGAACGAGCCAGAGAAGAAAATGTACAGCACTTTTATGTACGACTGCAATTATTCACGTTATCATTTAATCTGACAATTGCTTTCTCAAGTAACTTTAATTAATCATTTGTTCTGTAAAATGTAAAAAAAAAAACCCAATATATATCATAGATTTAGAAGCTTGTAATAGAGAAGGTTTGGAATTTTTGCCTGAAGAAATGAACAATTAATCAATTAATTGACGTATTGATTCAGGTCTACTCTTAAGTGTGAGAGAGAAAAAAGACACAACAATGACTGAGCTTCAGACAGAAGGCAAGGCTGATTCTAACTGCTTTTTAAAGCAGATTCAGTCACTTAAATGCTTAAGTACAACAAATCAAGAGTGTGCCTCGCTGACACTGATGTAGAGAAATGTTAGTTTCATGGTACAAACTGACATATAGCTGCAGAGACAGCAGGACCTGTACAGTGCAAAAAGACAAGTAGTGGGCAAAGGACAATATACTTCACTCTTATATACAAATTGATCATTCAGTATTCTCTAACTATTGTGGCCCTTATCTTTTCTCCTACACTGGCTGCTAAAGAAAAGATCGATGTACGGATAATAAACCAAAAGGAAAATTGAGACACTTAATTTATCCAATTTCTCAAAACATTAGCTTAGGAAACCACCCCTCTTAGGAAAAACTTTCCCCTCTCATCTCCCGTTGGAAGAATGCCCCAAGAGACAGGGCCATTGAATTCACACACTCGCGCACACTTTCATAATGACACACAGACACGCGCACACACACACACACACACACCAGCTCTGGCTGTCCCAGATACAGCAGCTAGGGTTTCCAGTCCATTGACTGCAGGCTCATTGAGAGCTGGTCTTAGCAGATAGGCCAGCTGGGCCCCACACTGACACACAATGTCCTGCGGCTGCACAGAAAACCCTGTCACACAGTGGAAACTGGCTGCTGCTGCTCCCTGCGGAGTGCTCATTCCGGCTCTATTGTCCCTGTGGATACAGACTGACTCACTGCTCCTTTGAGGGGCTGAGAGGAGAGTGTGGTTGGGGGTCAGAGGGTTAGTCATATAGAGACACACACGCACACACACACACATTCAAAGGCAGACTCACACACACTGAGTGCCCTTGATGACGATAATAAGGGCATTTAAGGGCTGTCCCTGGAGACAGGCAGGTGACTGAAGGGTAATTTTCACCCTGAAAAGACCAATGATTGGCTCTGATTGTGATAATGATCACCATTATTGTCATTACAGCGTGAAATGACTCACAGAGAGGAGAATTTTAAAAAGCTGCACTTGTTTTGTCCCTTTTTTCTGTGGTTGGTATACATTTGGGAAGAAATGAAAGTGATACATGCAGGAAATTCGTTTTTTTTATTACTATTATTTAGTATAATTATTATGATTATTATCCATATGTGCAATAAATCAAAGAAGACCATATTTCTTGCAAAATAAGAGATTTTGTCTTCTGTGTGATTTTATCCTTTGTTGTCACTGTTCATAGTCGAAGCCCAGCAGTCACAGTCTGCTCTGGTGTATTGACTAGAAGCTTATGTTGCAATCAAATCCATCCTCTGGGTTACACGAGAAAAATGTCTTCTCTATTTCTTCATCCCATTTTTCTGTTTTTCATTTAATTGCTACCTATCCTTGACCATGTCTTTAACTCTCTTTTCTTTTCTCTCCTGTTTTCTGACACTTCTTTTCGCCTTGTCCTGTTTCTTCTCTGCACGCGTTCTTTGCTCTGCTTCCATATTATCCCCTCCTCTTCCTTTGTTGTCCCCTGTCACAGTTTC
Source organism: Morone saxatilis (assembly GCF_004916995.1). Classification (NCBI taxonomy): domain Eukaryota; kingdom Metazoa; phylum Chordata; class Actinopteri; family Moronidae; genus Morone; species Morone saxatilis. Next base: position 18,748,845 of record NW_023339796.1, on the reverse strand, counting down.
CTTCAGTGCATTGTTTCCCTACAGCCCCCTCTCCTCTCAGCCTTTATCTCTCCTCCTCTACCCAAGCTACGAAAAGCTTCAGTCCTCGTTTAGGTAGCTACTTGTGCTGAAAACAGAGCGGAGTTAAAGAAGAGGAGATAATGTTACTGTTGTTTTAGAGGGTGGTGGCTGATGGGAGTGGATGACTGTTGTGTAACTGGCCTCATTCAAAGGAGGGTAAACAGGGATCAGTCCTCTGGGAGTGTGTGGGAGGCAGTGGGAAAGAGGCCTCACTGTAAGAGTTTGCTTTCTGTGACACATTTAATATACTTAAGGCTCTCCAGGAGTTTTGCTCTTTTGTTTTCCATAAAGCTAACGGCCATTTTATCTTCTGTTAGCTGACACAGAGGTCAGAGACACATGTATCATTTTCTAAACGCTGTCTTCTGTCCCTCTAACAATTCTTCTTGTGTTATTATTTTTTGTCTTTTAATCTTTTCCCTTTTCTTTCTTTTAATGAAAGAATAAAATGCACAATTACGGTATCTTCCTCAATTTCTGAAATTTGGGATCAACAGAGGCTGTTATCTCTTTAAAACACACTCTCTGCTGGTCTTTCTTTCTCACACATACATACACACATTCACATCCTCTCAGCCATCAAATTCATTCAGACTTGCTGCTGGGATTGGCGGGATTGACAGATAGCCATCAGAGCTTTGTGTGCTTTAATTAAACTACTGAGTGATTTTAGAGAGCATTTGAATATGAATGTTTGCTGCCCGACTCCTATCAGACACTTTTTAATTAGCGCAGTCAGCACAAGCTCCAGTTTGTGCTCTGTGGATGGAATTATAGTAAAGCTAATGAAAAACCAATGAGTGTGTGTGTGTGTGTGTATTTGGACTTGTAATCTGAAAGTGTGTGTGCATAAGAATTGCAGTGATGTTGAATGAGGTGCTTTATTAATGAATTTTGTGATATGATTGACAGGTTCACCTATGAGATTGCTCCAGTGTTTGTGTTGATGGAGCAACTGACTCTGAAGAAAATGAGAGAGATGATTGGTTGGCCCGATGGGGAGGGAGATGGAATCTTTTCACCAGGTCAGTCTATAAATAACAGTATCTGTATGACAAAGTGAGACATTAACACAAAGTTAAATGTTGTTATTTTATTAGAATATTACCGTTACAGCTGTATACACTACAGTGTGTGTATGTGTGTGTGTATGTGTCTGTGTGTGTGTGTGTGTGTGTGTTAATGCTGCTGTCCAAGGTGCTGATGTGTGTGTCTTTCTTTAACAGGGGGCGCTATCTCCAACATGTACAGTGTGATGATCGCACGTTACAAATATTTCCCCGAGGTCAAAACCAAGGGCATGTCTGCTGCTCCTCGTCTTGTCCTCTTCACATCTGAACACGTATGTGACTGTAAACCCACGCGAGCACACACACACACACACACGTGCGCACACACATTTGAGATATTCTAATAAAGCAGGAGTTACGCTTCATTGACTGTAGATTGAGGCCATCACAGAAGTCCTGTAATAGTCAGAAAGGCAATGGCTGGTTTAATGGATTCTTTCTGCTTTCATCTTCTTTTGTCTATAAAGAATTGCACAGTTGACAACATGGCAGAAAGCAAGCCAAAGCTCAAACAGCAATTAGCTCACAAAGTCCACTGTCCTGAGAATGACGCGGTTATTTTAATGAAAGATTAAATATATACCTAATGTGTGTCCCTACAGAGCCACTACTCCATAAAGAAGGCTGGAGCTGCTCTTGGCTTCGGTACGGAGAATGTGATCCTGCTGAGCACAGATGAGAGGTGGGGAACTCATCTTATTACATTTAAAGCCACAGTTAATAAAGTGAATGTGTATAAGACATGTTGTGTGTGACATAATATGATGCTCCGCGGTCTTTTAGAGGGAGAGTCATTCCTGCGGATCTGGAGGCCAAGATCATTGATGCTAAACAGAAGGTCAGTGTCACTGTTTCTTTTCCTTTCTTTTTGTTTCTCTGTTTCATTATTTGCTCTCGCTTCTTAACCCAAAACCCACCCTCTTATTCCCATATATGGTGATTCTACAGGGTTATGTGCCATTGTTTGTGAATGCCACAGCTGGTTCAACAGTGTACGGTGCATTTGACCCCATCAATGAGATCGCTGACATCTGTGAGAAGTACAACTTGTGGCTCCATGTTGATGTGAGTATTTGACCCTGGAGCAGGCACTGTAGTAACCTTGTAGCAGCAATAGTCATACTATGTCCTTGCCTGCATACCCTTCTCTAAAAGTGCTGTTTCCTCAGGGAGCTTGGGGTGGCGGACTACTGATGTCCAGGAAGCATCGCCATAAGCTTAACGGAGTGGAGAGGTAAGTACATGGAAGCAGATGGATTGCTCTGTCTGGTTATTTAAAGAAAATCATCACTGAAACTACCTCAGCACATTTGTGTAAGACCTATATTGAACTCTGCAGGGCCAACTCTGTTACCTGGAACCCTCACAAGATGATGGGTGTGCCTCTACAGTGCTCTGCAATCCTGGTCAGAGAGAAGGTACAGTAAACACCAACACACACAGACTTTTAACTTAAACACCTTATTTGGAAGCTTTTATTTGTATGTTGGATTATTGTTATTAATGCAACCTTTGATAGTAACAGCCAGCGAAAGTGCCATGGACAGAAGAGCGGTGTAAATAAGGTTAACAGTGTTTGTACTTTATGTGTGTCTGTAGGGAATCCTGGCAGGCTGTAACTCCATGTGTGCAGGCTACCTGTTCCAACCAGACAAACAGTACGACGTCACCTACGACACAGGCGACAAAGCAATCCAGTGTGGCCGACACGTTGACATCTTTAAGTTCTGGCTCATGTGGAAGGCCAAGGTGAGATGGAAGGAGACAGATACACACACATATTTATCATCCAACATATACAAGTGTATAAAAGGCAATCAGAAGTGTTATGCTGTAGCTTAATACTCCATGTTCTTTGCTGTAATTATTGCCTGACCACCTTTCCCCCCCTGCAGGGCACCATAGGGTTTGAGCAGCACATTGACAAGTGTTTGGAGCTGTCTCAGTACCTGTACAACAAGATCAAGAACAGGGAGGGATATGAGATGGTGTTTGACGGAGTGGTGAGCTTCTCTAATACTCCATTCCATCTGTTATATCTGATCACTGAGGGAAATTCAAATATTATATTATCGTATATATTTAGTATTAACTTTACAAACTACAAATAATTATGTTAATTGAAATGTTGAATTCTTCTTAGTCATAGTATTTCTCCTGCTGTCTTTCCTCTAACGTCACCTTTCTTCATTTTATTTTCACTTGGATTAAATGTAAAAAGATACTGAGGTGTGTGTGCGTATTAACTGTGTAGAGCTGAAATGATCAGTTGTCAGTTAATCAATTAATTGTCAACTATTAAACCAATTGCCAATTTTTTAAATCATGGATTAGTCCTTTTGACTCTGATTTCAGCTTCTCAAATGTGAATGTTTTTCCTGGTTTTTTTAGTCCTCTGTAACAGTAAACAGAATATCTTCGGGGTTGTGGGCAAAACAAGCATTTGAGGGTGTCACCTTTGCAGCCTTATAACCATTTATGTATTTGTGTCTGCAGCCTCAGCACACCAATGTTTGCTTCTGGTACATCCCACCCAGCCTGAGAGGCATGCCTGCTGGTGAAGAGCGGCGAGAAAAACTCCACAGGGTAAGACATCTGTCACTGACTGTTTACTTCGTCCAACTACACGTCACTATAGATGGAAATGAGCAATACATGTATTGTGCACTGTGTGTTAAATAACAATACAATGAAAAGTAAATGAATTGGTTTCAGATATTTCCACCTATCAGCTTTCATGTTCAGCCTTCCCTTTTTATTCATCCAATGAATGATGGTTTCATATAGCGTTCTCCCCTCAGGAATAAAAGCTCTAATTTGTCATTTTATTGACTCCACTAGGTGGCACCAAAGATCAAGGCCATGATGATGGAGTCAGGGACCACCATGGTGGGTTACCAGCCTCAGGGCAATAAAGTCAACTTCTTCCGTATGGTCGTGTCCAATCCTGCGGCCACCCAGTCGGACATCGACTTCCTCATTGATGAGATTGAGAGGATGGGTCGCGACCTGTAGACCTCTCGGCCATCAAGCAACCTACAGTCTTTATCTGTTGTATTTCCAGGCCAATTGCCATTGAGGTGAAACCTTCACAGTGCTGCAGACAGAATAATGATAGACATGTTTTAGGTTCTTTGTAGCCAGTGTGTGTTTGCCTGAAGCATTCTGACTGTTTCTCCAACCGAACAGAAAGCAATGAGAGAGGCGTTGACTTTCTCACTTGCTCATCCCACATAGTTCCTCCTCTAGATAAAATATATAAGTACTAAGTATCTGAAGGCTCCAGGTACAACAAACATGCTCTAATGTGTGTGTGTGTGTGTGTGTGTGTGTGTGTGTGTGCTGTGGAATCTTGTAATGTGTGTGTGTGTGTGTGTGTGTGTGTGTGTAATCTAGTTTCTTGTCCAATGTAGTTTGTCTATTAATGTCTAAGTGTGTGTGTGCCTGAGTGTGTGTGTGTGTGTGTGTATGTTTGTATGTGGTGAAACACTGAAAGGGAGAAAAGCACAGATCAAAATATAACAAAGTATCATGAAATTATTCTGCTGTATCATACATTTGCTACACAAAATTGAATCATTGGTGCTTTCAGCTGTACATTATATTTACTCTCAGTGCACCGACCTATTTGTCCTAAACCAGTGTCCAGACCCCTGAAGCAGTGTGTGTGTGCGCGCGTGTGTGCAGGTGTGCATGTGGCACACAGAGTGTATCCTGTCCTATATTTTAGGCTAGCAGTATGATAAAAAAAATAAGCTTATTATAACCTAATGTGCACACCATAGGTACAGAGTGTATTATACTGAGAGGATTCTGATAACCTCCAGCAGCTGGTCTACAGTCTGCAATATTTGCCCTCCTAGAAGTTTAAGATTAATATTGAAAATGTCTACAGCTATCCCAGGTCTGTGACAACCTTTAACCTGTAAAACGCTGGCTCGTTGTCTGTGTCATGCAATCATGTGATTACCCATATGTGTTTATAACATATTTTAACATGTTAAAATATTAATATTTGATTATATAAGAACAAATATTTATTGCATTTCCACTGTTTGCAGATTCAGGTATTTTATTGTAAATGTATCTTTATGTGTATTACATAGTAATACATTTGTAAATGTAATCACAGGAATTTGAGTAAAGATTATTTATAGTGATTTTGTCAGCCAAAGAAAGAGAATCGGGAACAGAGCAATCCATTGTCCTTCATACAGAACCTATAGATTATAGATGTTTGTAAAATGTTACCTATTGACCCTCGACTGCGATGCAATTTCTATAGTGTGTTTCTTTCTGTGATTGTGAGTCTTTTTGACTGAATGTTTTGAGACGACTGACTGGCCTTCTGATGAGATTAAGAATGAAGTCTATATGATCCTCTGGTAGTCATGCCGGTCTTTTATTTTAGAGAAGCACAAGGATGTGAGAATGTACTCTCTTCTAGAGACTGGGAAGAAAGGATTGTTGTATCTGTCTGAATCCTAATGCATTTACTGTAATATAATATATTAATTGTAATACGTATTACCTGTATTCTCAGTGTTATGGGAGCTCAATGGAATATCTTATATAAAGAGTTCCTGTTTGTGTCTTTGCACAATGTTCACCATTCTTTCTTCCATTGTAAATGGACGTGTACTATGTATTATAAGACTTATGTTAACAAAGTATTTATGGTATCTAGGGACCATATGTGAATGGCACAATTGCATAAATCATATTTAAGATAATCTGTGTACTGTATGTGGCCAATGACTCCTGTATGTGACCAATCTGGTTTTTTGATTAAGCCAGCTGTAAGGGAACGTTTCCCAGGAGGTTTTCAGTAGGCACTTTAACAGAATCATACCATCTCGAAAAGATCTTTAATAAAGTCTATTAAAGGAAAAAGTGAGTCTCATTTATTGAAGCAAATACACACAGTCTATTTCACACTCGACCATTTTCTCTGTGGCTCCACAAACAGCGCTCTTCAAAAATGACAGACATTTTATTATTGTTTGTAATCCCACTCTGCCTCTGAACTGTCACTAGCCACACACACACACACACCCACACACACATTATTGCCTCTCTGCCTAATCATCTTGGAGGAGGCTTTGTATGCCCCCCAGCTGTGTGTCGGATTGACTGTTCTCCAGTGTGAAACACTCCTCTCCCATCAGCTCCTTCTCTCCTTTATTTTTCTCCTTTATTCCTTTCCTCTGCATTTCTTCTCTCTCATCTCTTTCCTCTCCTCTCTTCTACTCATTTATTCCTTTCTTCCTGGGCATGTGCTCCTCCCTTACTTGTCTCTTTTTCTTATTTTTTTCCCAATCTCTCCTCTCTTCTTGTCTTTCATCAGCTGTGAGTATGATGTGATTTGCCTCACTAAGCCACCATTCACAGTGAAACAAAGGCACTGGTTACAGTGTTTCATAACCTTTACATGGAGGGCATAAAAATGTGGCTGTGGAGTGAGGCTCAAGGTATATAGTGAGCTTAGCAATGAGGATGTAGTGTGCTGCCATCGCCCTCTGGTGGTGACTTTCTGTCTGCACAATCATGTGGAAAAAACATAAAAACAAGGGTTTTTTCAGACAATATATTCATTATTTTTTACTTTTACAACAAGTAGAAGATTACATTCTGAAACAAAATAATAAAAACAAAAGCAAACAAACCAAAGGCACAGAACTGCAGCTCAGATTCATATACACACCACCAGAGGAGCAATCAATAAAATCCTTGCAGCACAATGGCAGAGACACCAGGCTCCACATAGTTCAGATAAGGTTCCCAAATTGAAAACAATGAGTCTGTTTTTGAATGTAATGTCCATGTAAGATACTCTAGTGGCACTAAATCAAACAGCACTCTCTGTCAACCTTAAACATTTGGTACTTTTCCATTAATCTGCTGCATTTTCTTGGAGGCCCAAGATGAGGGGCACTGGGTTCAATATAAGGGGTTTTAAAATCTACAAAGAAAAATCACATTAGTAATCATGATATATACAGAAGGAAGTCCCTATTGGATTGTATATGCATATATTTAAGAACATCATTCTGGTTGAAATAGAGGTGAAGCGTGGAGCGGTAGATAGAAAAGAGATTTCACTGTAAAAAAAATAGCTTCCAACATGTTTATTCTGTAGGGAGTAGGAAGCAACACTATCTGTGGGACAGGAAGTAAAAAGGCTTTGTTGAATATGTGGTGTTAGTTTTGAGTACAATTTGTGTTAATAAAATCATAGTTTCTGTCATGGACTCATTTTTTACACCAAGATATTACATTGATGTCTAAAAGTGATGTAAAAGGTCTGGGATCTAGAATAGAGTTGTGGAGAGGTCATTAAGATAAGATAAGATAAGATATTCCTTTATTTGTCCCACAATGGCTTTGTATGGACTCAATGCTCAATAGCAATCATCATCAAAAGGATGATTTGTTGAGCTGCTAGAGAGAGAGAGCATCACTACAGCTCTCACAACTCAACTGCTGGGCTGTAAGCTGTACAGACTGATACACACTAAAGATAAATACATAATAAATGTCAGATATGAGTTGAAGTAAACTAGTAGGGCAACAGTATATAATGAGTGTATGCTGAAATTGGGTCACACAAGCTTGCTTCATGGCAAAGAGCAGCTTTGCCCTCTGCCCCATATAGGCCGGGAAATGAAAAGCCTGCCTCATACACTGCACTTTCAATGCAACAATAGAAAAGTAGCTTCAGGGGCAAAAGATGACCTGGCTTTTCAGAGTGGTTGCAACCTATTAAATATTCTACATCAATAAACCTACAAGATATTGTGCCAAGGAAGCCTGTTAAAACGTGACCCTTCATGAGCCCAGGGTTGGTTTTCCATTGCACACATGTACATGCACATTAATATATATATATATGCACTGTACATATATAGGCTATGTAGGTGTATGCATGAGATGAGATGACGTGAGAGTAGATTTACACATATCAGATACAACAAAGTACCACAGCCATTTACAGAATATTATACTATACACATGAAATACAGAAGGATATGGCCTGATAGTTCTAACAATATTTAACTTCACATACTGCAAATGAAAGGTTTATATAATTGTGAATATTTGCGATCTGTAGAGTTTAGTTTAGTTATCACCATACCCAAAATGTTACTGGTGGTTTTTGTTTTAAATAGCAGGATTTTCTAAGAGACAGTAGTGCTACAGTACTGAACCAACAGAGCATTAACATTGTCACAATAGACTTGATTAAAGTGTTTGTAAGAGAACTAAATTAGAGTTAGTGTTAAACAAGTGCCGATTTATTAAAAGAGCATAGGCAAACTTTGTTTGTCTGTGGTTCTAATGGGTTAGAATATTAGTTTATAATTTCAATGGGGATATTAATGTCTAAATCATTTAGAATTATAATTATTTTATTTATAATAGATTAAGTCGGGTGATAGGTGGGAAAGGTGAACTGGAGAACTACATTCAAAACCTTCCTGGACCTGTGTTTTAGACGTTTCGTGTCAGCTCTACACTTATATATTATTATTAATAATAATGATATTAATGAGCTCTTTGAATTACAGACAAACCGGTTGGAAACTGAACTGCACATTTCGGAAAGGCGTTATTTCCTGCCACGTAACGGCGCATGCGCATCACTCAGCTACTCATTTGGCGACGTGTACCGGTGTGTGGAAGTGTTCCGGTGTCTCTGCTCTGCTGGGGACGAGCTGCCAGAAAACCCGAACAGCCTTAACAGAGAGGAGCCATGGGAGGTTCGCAGAGCGTGGAGATACCTGGAGGAGGCTCCGAGGGCTACCACGTCCTCCGGGTGAGTGCTCAGCCGCTACGGGCTGCTCGTAGCTGTTAGCTTAGCATCAGCTCGGAGGCGGAGGATCCCCTGATGTCTGTGGTGACGAGAGGCCGGGGATGAGTGCTGGGGCCTCCGTCGGGAAAACACCAACACCATGTCAGAATGACGCTGTGTGCTTTTGAGATGTGTCCGGGTCTCATACCCGTCCACGCTGTGTTGTCTGTTTATGACCAGCTCAGAGGTTTTTGTCAGAGGCTAAGTGTTGGAGCTAGCCGAAGCTACGTAGCTGCAGGGAATGACAGCTGCCGAGCTGGTTTTGTTAACGCCACCAAATACTCCTTCTTCTCCTTTGTTTAGCGAAATTTGGCCAAAGGCTTTAGTAAGCAGCGAGCAGTGGACGGTTAAAGCCAGCCGTCCCATCCTAACAGGAGCTATCAGTAACCTTTAGTGGTAGTAGACAGATGCTCAACCTGACAACAGTGCAGTGTAGGGGGCTTGGTCCCATCCTGCAAGCTCCAACCGCTTCTGTATGTACGGTAATAGACACTGCCTGCAGGGATACTTCACATTCAGACAGGACATTTGAAAGCCACTGAAGGCCCAGCTCTCCTGTATACTGGTCAGCTCAGGCTCCACCTGTCCATGCTGTACATGCAGAGAGTGACAGTGTGCAGCAGCTCAGCCTGCTTCTTCTCTTTCTGCAGGTTCAGGAGAATTCGCCTGGACACCGTGCGGGACTGGAACCTTTCTTTGACTTTATTGTCTCCATCAACAACACCAGACTGGTAAGGAAAGCCAGAAACTCTGTGTAGTCGGACCACATACGAGTCACAGCGGGCTGTATGTTTCACGGTTGCTCCTCTTCTCTTCTTCCTCCCCTTTCTGCAGAACAAGGACAACGACACCTTGAAAGACTTGCTGAAAGCCAGTGTGGAGAAACCGGTTAAGATGCTGGTTTACTCCTCAAAGACCCTGGAGCTGCGGGAGTCCACAGTCACCCCCAGCAACCTGTGGGGGGGCCAGGGCCTGCTCGGTGTCTCCATTCGTTTCTGCAGCTTCGAGGGAGCCAATGAGAATGTTTGGCATGTGCTGGTGAGTAACCCCGAAGTCTAGTTTGTATCGTATTGGTTTGTGTGCTCCAGTGGGCAGTTTGTTTACATATTCTCTCTCTCTCTCTCTTTTCTTTACAGGAAGTGGAGCCTAATTCCCCAGCAGCCCTCGCTGGCTTGCGGCCGCACACTGATTACATCATTGGAGCCGACACTGTTATGAATGAGGTATTTTATCAGCACTTTAGGTCCTGGAAACGTCTCCACATGATAACGATAATGACAGTGATTGTGTGTCTCCCCTGGTTGCCCACGTTCTCCACCTTTCTGTGACTTTATCGGCAGTCAGAGGACCTGTTCTCTCTGATAGAGAGCCACGAGGGGAAAGGCCTGAAGCTCTACGTGTACAACACAGACACAGATAACTGCAGAGAGGTGATCATCACACCAAACGGCTCCTGGGGAGGAGAGGGCAGGTAACTCCGGGTTTAATACACTTGTACCCCTTAAAACAGTTGGTGTCCGTGTTTCTTGGTTGAGCTAATGTGAGCTTGAAGAGAGTGGAGAAAGGCGACAGGCATAAACTCACAGCCACACTGGTACTGAGGTTTCCACAATACTCGTCGTTTATTTCTAACACATCAACCTGATCAAGCCCTGTTGTATGGCTACTATTTTATTAGACATGAACAAAACTGAGGCCACACGTAGTCCAAACAGGAGCTCAGCAACAGGCATCCATTCACAGTAGGTGTACCACTCAACTCACTCAAGACAGGTTAGGTGCTGTCTGATGGACGCTTCTCTCGTATCTAGGCAACAGTCTCTTAAAGGCATATTTCACAGTTTTGGCTGTTACACCCTCCTCCCTAGAGCTATAGGCATAAAGTGGAGTTTGTACATTTTTTTTTGAGTTGGTTTGACTTCCAAAAGAAATATACAGAATGATATTGTAGTTCAGCAATCTGACTGAATAAAAATTGTAGTAGTGAGTGTCTAGCGGATTCCGGCACGGAAGCTGTGACAGCGGTTGCTAGGAGCAGTTACTTTTAATGGTCCTCATGATGGTCGACTAAATACGCTCACTCAAAGCGGCTATAATGGATATTTTTATAATACAATCAAAAGAGATTGTGAAAACCTCCATACCATGTGGAAGGGGGTCACCTGTAGTGATGAACCTACAGCGGATTCTGCAGCTCCACTCACCTTGACAGAGCTTTATAGTGAGTTTCAGCTCATTGTTAGAACACCGCTCAGCACCAAACAACAGACACACTGAGAGAGCAGCTGGCGACATAGTGGAGCATTTAGCAGCTAAAGAGCAAGATTGTTCCCTCAGGAGGTGGTAGAGACCAAAAACAGAGCTATAAGAGCATATGAGTGCATATTGGGCTTACATTTGCAGATGGACACACTCCACATTAATGATAATGTTCACCTGTAACTGCTGGATATGTAAAAGGTTTTTTTTTTGCTAACAAGTTTGCCATATCAGCTTAAAGTCTCCCTGTGGGGATTTGACCTATGGAGCCGTTTTGTTTGTTGGCCCCTGTTTTGTTTATCTTACATGCATGTACCTTCCTGTCATTGGTTTTATGAGCATTCTTTCAATACATTCATTAGAGCCCAAGGATACAACAATGTGTTTTTTGTGTGTAAAACTGAATGTAAAGAGAACTTTTGTTTACAAGAAAACACCGGGCTCCTTTTTTAAAGGGTGATATGTCAATGCTGTGTTCACAACTTGTTTCTGCTAGCCTCAAGTAGCCAACAAATCAGTTACTGCAGGTGTAACAGTGATTATTTCTGTAAGTTGACTTGAACACTGCTCACTACACATTTTGGCCATGTCAAGATGGCGTCATCCTTTATAATCCCCCCACAAAACTGATCTCCCAGCTCAGCTGGGGAAATGGCCCTCACTGTACAACAGCAGGCTTATTTGAACTGCTGTTATCCAGTGGTGTGCAACCAGGCTAATCTCACATCTGTTTGAATAAAACTCTTTTGATTTGTTTGTTGAATTCTGAACTTTTCTTTCCTCCATTTTCCAGCCTCGGATGTGGGATTGGCTATGGATACCTCCACAGGATTCCCACCAAGCCTTTTGAAGAGGGGAAGAAGATCAGCTTCCCTGGAAATTCTCCCAGCGAGCCCCTCAGTCCGCTAAAGGATGGATTCACTGAGGTCAGGACGCCATTGGATTTAGCATTTGAACCAGCAGTGGTGTAATTACATTACATATTGCCCTCAAAATGTTACCCACCATTACCCCCCCCCCCCC
>NW_023339796.1:18721625-18736576 GCF_004916995.1 Morone saxatilis | reverse complement strand
CCCCCCCACTGCTCACGGTATTCACCCAAGAGTTATGGTCTTTTAAGCCAGCCAAACCTTTACTGATCAGTATGCAGTGTGTGTGGGCATGACATTGAAAAGGTTGAAGTTGTGTGTCTTATGGCCTCAGATGCTTTTAAGTGTTCACTCTATAGATGTAAGTTACCTCATTATGTATGCAGCAAAGCAGCCAGAGGGACAGAAAGCAGTGCTGCTCATTACACTTAATTGTACATTTGGATGAATGTGACCTTATCTGTTTGACAGCAGCATCTTTTTGTGTTTCCTCTTTTAACTCCTTCAGGTCCAGCTTTCAGCAGTGACCCCTCCTTCTACTGCACCTGTTGTCCCTTCTGGCCTTGAAGATTCACTGTCAGGCCTGTCAATCAGCACAGCCCCGCCCACCATGCCAAGTGAGCTGCAGACAGGTATTTATTTTTTTGGTTTTGCTTCCACTTTCTTTCACACACATCCATGTGATGGGGACATTTGGGATTTTGATAAACATTGTGCATTTACTCCATATAGTTTTATCTAACGTGGGATTTGTGTCTCCCTGCTCTCCAGGTTTGCCCACGGTCCCTCTGCTTCCCTCCTCCACCAGCCCCTCCCTCAGCCCCCTCACTCCACTTAATCCTGCTGCCACCAGCTTCAACCCCACCACCACGCTACCAGGTAGGTGATTTCTCAAACATACTCATTCCAAAACACTCATCATGGGCCTGCTGAGTCCACGAGCTTTTAACACCAAACATTTGGAAAGGCCCATGGGTGGCAGACGCATTACAGCTCTCGCTCCACAGATTTAAATGGGTGTGTTTGTTCAAAAGAAAAGGTCTGCCTCAACTGCATTAGCCAATATCAAATCTTAGTGTGTGTACGTAGTATACACTCGGTTGCAGCTTGTCCTTTAGTAAACAGTATGTATGTTAAACTTAGTTCAGATTACTATCTTGTGTTACTTTGTTTTTTCATTCTGGTTGTTGTTTGTTGCCATGAATTCCCACCTCCTCCTTTATTGTTATCTTGTCATGTGTGTCACTTTTTTCAAATATACAAAGAAAAAAGTTTTTCAAAGTGGCCTCACTGCAGTAAAGTAGCATGAGTTTAGTATAAATAAGTCACTGGCAATGAATTACTAATAATAGTGCACCCTCATATGACCGTGTGTGTGTGTGTGTGTGTGTGTGTGTAGGTCTGATGCCCCTCCCAGGTGGCTTACCTCCACTCCCTAACTTACCCAACCTCAACCTGCCACTCCCAGATCTCAGTGCTGTGTCTCTAGCAGGACAACCACCAATAGGAACCACAGGTAAATAAACATTCTTGCTTTCTGTACCTGCTGCACACGATGTACTGTGTGTACGGACTCTGTTCAAGTGTCTCCCAAAGTGCTGGTCAGGACCCACAAAGGGGGTCACAAGTAAAATCTCATTAGAGATTATTAACAGGATAATAAAGCAGAACCTAATATTATTTAAATATGTGTTCAGCCTTTTCCTGTAACCTTTGCTTTTTATCTTGTGAAATGCATATACAGTATATTTAAGGTCTTTTATAAATTACAGAATTGTACAAAAAAGATTTTCTGTCACTATGTTTTTGAAATTTGAATATGACTATTGTTCTGCAATGGGATATGTCTTGCATCATTTTCCTGTTGTTACAAGGCCCTAGAGTAGCGATATCAGTCACTTGTATACAGACTGGGTAATATGGTACATTACATCAATATATGTGTATATATATATATATATATATATATATATATGTATGCCATGTATGAGTATATAGTCTGAATTGAGACTATTATTACTTCTAGGTATATTAACTATCCTTTTAATAGTCTTATATTTGTCTTGTTGGATTAGAAGGGTGAGAAGATTGATACCGCTCATGTATCTGTCGTTGAATATAAGGCTAAAGCCAGCAGTCGGTTAGCTTAGCACAAAGACTGGAAACTGTAAAACTGCTGGCCTGGCTCTCACCAAAAAAAACAAAAATCCACTTTCCAGCACCTCTACAGCTCATTGATTGACATCAAATTGTTCCAGTCTTCATGCTAAGCTAATCAGCTGCTGGCTGTAGCCGTATAGATGATCTTTTCATCAACCTCTCATCTGAAAAGCAAATCTTTTCCAAAATCTTTGTTGAAGTATGAGTGCGTAGCGTGGTTGTGGGGTACATTTCAAATCTAATTCCCTGCAAACATGAACATCAATACATCTCTCTGTTTTCTTTCTGTCTCCACCAGTCCCCTCTCTGGCATCCCTCCCACCCCTCAACATCCCAGGCCTGGCTCCCTTTCATCCTCTACCCACCATGCTACCCTCCCAGCTTCCTCCTCTCCTCCCTCAGGGAGTGACCCCCCTCCTGCCCATTTCCACTACCGCTCCTGCAGCCTCGGTCACGGTCACAGGAGCGCCTGCGACCGAGCCTGCCGCCGACCACACAGTCCCCACGGAAGTAGCCTCCACGAACGCCACGGAATCACCGCCCCCCACGGAAACAACACTAACGTCGTAACCTGGGAGAGAAGTTCCCGCTTGCCATCATACCAAAACACACACCTGGTTTCTCTCTTTCTACCATCTGTCTTTCTCTGTGTTTTTCTATTTATTTGGCCAAGAGGGGGCAGGCAGACAGCTGCATTAGTTCAGACACAGAGGTCGGCATGCTCCAGTTATGGGTGAGGAGGCATGTGTGGCGCGATGAAGGATGAATGGATATGAAGAACGGAGGACGGATGTAGACTGGTCTTACCAACATGTCTTTATTACCAGATTGTCACGGAGCTAGTAGCTTGTCTAAGCTACTGAGGAGGACGGGGTCTACTCTTTGGTTTGTAGTTTGCTTTGCACTTCTGCAGTTACAACACGGCAAAGAACTATCTTAGGATTTCCTCCCTTTCTGATCTGGCAATCCTCTCGGTTTCACATACTTATTTCTTTTTTATATAAACAGTGTATGTTATTGGGGCTGGACAATAAATTAAATCTATAAAAAACAAAACAAAACAAAAACTAAGCTACAATAACAAGTGAGTGGAAGTTCAGTCAGCCAATCACCTCACAGTCCAGTGGTTGTGTAACTGGTCATACTGGAATAAATGGGGACAAAGAGAACAGATTGGGCCTGCAGGAGACAAGAAATATCATGCACTGCTGTATTAAAATACAAGTAAACAATAAAGGCAAATATGAATCCTCATGTTTTTGGTCTTATTGTCCAGCCCTAACGTGTAACCTTTTATTATTAGTTAATAGATCCCCTCCGACCAATAGATTGATTTGATTGACATGTATTCATTTTTGTTGAAATTGCTGTATGAGTCTTCACCCAATGAATGAATCTGCATTATTTTGCACCACCTTTTGTGTTTTGAAATTATTAAGTCTGTCCCTTTGTATGTCTCCACGTCTATCCAGAACTCTATAGTACCCGTCTCTCCCACAGGGATGGTAACAGTCTGCAGGCCATGCCAGAGGGGACAGAGGTTTACAGTTACATGAACTACTGAGTGTCTGTGCTTGCTGCTGGGTGATCAGTAGGTAGGGTGAAACATGGGTGTAAGATTATTAAATACACCGTACGTCTCTTCCTGGCATGGCCTAAGTGAATTGGTAGTTCCAGTGATGCAGTGCAGCCACAAGGTGTCACTGTAACAGAACTTTCTGAAAACATCTACAGTATGCACAGTGCGAGCAATAAAGCCAAATTAATTTTACATGATGCCTCTGTGTCTTTATACAGCGTTTGTTGCTCCTTCCTTTATGTCTCAGCCCCCCTTACACAATAAAAACAGACTGATGAAAAACAAGAACATAAATGATTATGTGTGATGAAGTGATGACAGGGGATGAATGGAAAAGAGCAGGATGACAACCAAAAGGACAAATGGATAAAGCAGGTATTGCAAAAAGAAACATGGACTAAAGTTGCACTTCCTGTGGCTCCTCTGGTGGCCAGAATGAGATCAGTGGTTAAAATCAAAAACCATCCACCTGAACCTGATTGGATTTTTTGCGTTTTTCATCTTGAATTTTGGTTGTCTGAACTGAAGAAACGTTTTACTTTCTTTAAACGGGACATTTTAGTTTTCAGTGTAAATTAGAAATTGCCCCTCTTGAAAATACCAACAGGAAGGTTTTAAATAAAAACCACATCAATTTAGACATTCGGTATGTAAAGTCAAATATTTCGATGCTTCAAAGTCAGTGGCACTTAAAGTAAACATTAAGCATTCAGCAGTGGTTAAATTCATATTTTCTACCATACAATCAAAGGTGACAGATTTTAGTCTTACACTGTCATAAATCCCTCCTGAATGAACTATGGCCAAGTGAATTTTAATTCAAATACTTTTAAGCATAATTTTTCAGCAAGTGGAGCTCAGTAAACGCGCTAAATATTGGGACTGTATTCTAATGGTGCCTGAGGTGCCATGTATGAAAAATGTCCATATGCCGTTGTCCTCTCATCATTAACACGAAGATATCATCACCCTCCTCTGTGCTCCATCTTGTATAAAACACCTCCAGTGACGTTGCATAACCCTCCGCAGGAAATATGGGTCACACTGCAGGAATTAAGGCTCGTAAGGCAATCTTTATTGCATATGAATGACACGGCCTAGTGCAGCACCCCCACCGCTAATGTGATCTGACACGTAGCTTACTAATGGCTGTACTTACGTCTGTCTACACACGGCTGCCATTAATCATGTGGTATATGCACTTGATGCTAGCACCCATTTTCTATTGTTGTTTTATCATGTAGAGGAGAAGAAAAAAAAAACTAGACAGGAGGGGATACGTTTGTTTTATGCCTTACTGCACCCAAGTGGATCAAATTACACTTCATCAAACTGAACACAGACTTTACCTGTTTCATCTGGAAGCAGCAAGCCGTGAGGCGGTACTTCCTGCAGTTTAATCTGACTTGTCATGTTACTGAAACTACCATTTCTTTCGTTATTCATCTAACGGCTCGCACACAGAAAATCCATTAAGACTTTTTTTTTTAAAAGCAGGAGGGAAGAGACACCCACAACTTGCTGTTAACTGCTCCCACTTGTCTTTTATCTGACTTCCTCACCCAGGGAGATTTCTCTTTCTTGCCACGGGTGTGCTTTGGGCTGAGTCCAGGCTGCCTGCATCTGAGAGGGTTTAAAACGTTGCAAGAACGTACAGGTAAGTGTTTTATTTACAGGACGACAACATTTGGATATATCCATGTGATTCCTAGCTGCAGTGAATCATGCTGCAACACAGCCAACCTGGAGCGTGCCCACTTCTACTGGCATGAACAGGTGTGACCATTCCTCTCTACATAGCATACTGGGACTTTGCTCCATATAATGTCTGTTGGACTTGTACATGAGAGTAAACAAAAACCCGTGTGGACATTGATGTTGGTGGCAGAGGAACGGTTTGCATCCCCCCCTCCCCAAACAGCACAGTGGGTGTCCGTTTCAGAAAAAAGGGCTCTGGAGAGTGTTCCTCTTAACACAGTTCAAGTATGCACATATGGCAGGCAGAGACCATTCACACGTTACAAACTAAAAGCAACATTTATAGCAGCAAACTGAGAACAGCTTTCAGGAGGAAACACAAATAAACGGAGCAAAGTGAGACACTGGGAAGCAAGGATAAAGCCTCATTATTATGTATTTGCTAGTGGGTAATGTCTCCTGCACATGAAATGTGCACTAAATTCTGTGTCCCGAGTCTTTGTAGTACAGTAACAGCTGATCCAGTCCCTCAGTTCAGTCCAACTATTTCCAGGCAGCTTGATGAGGACGTCTATGACAACATGGTACTGTAATACTGTGCTGTTGGAAACATTTTGACTCTTATCTGACAACACAAAATGGATTAAGACAGATTGACAGGTCCACTTCCTGTAAACCCGGCAGTAGATCTGAATTGCTTCGGAACAAAACAAAAAAGTGAACCAAGGACTCGGCTACTGATCAGTCCAGAACTAGCCCACGCTGTAGTACTTCATGCCAAATGTGTGTGACCAGATCGCCACGATCTGGACCGGAAGTGCAAATTGACCCCAGAAATTTCGTCTGGAACATATTTTCTTTTCATTCTTATCAAGGTTACAACTTAAGGTTTTAAGTGAACCCCCCTTTGCGTGCAGAGGGCCTGCGAGGGGAGATTCAAACAGATGTAACCATCATGTTGTGCCTCATAAATATGGACAGCAGGTTACTTGAACAGGGAGTCCATATTTTGACTTGGAGACACTCGGACCTTCTCTGCAGCACACACACCTGTTCATCCCTTTCTTCTGTCCCCCGCCGGTCAATGCCACCCTCACATAACAACAAGAGAACATCTATAATGTAGAAGAAATTCTAAGCCATCTTGTGAGGTGTATTATGGTGTAGAGCTAAGAGAGGTGGGCTGGGACAGGGCACCTAGGAGCCCCTATAGCTGTCGAAATGTCTCCTAAGGGGTTATTTAATAAAGTCCAAAGGAAATCCACTAGCTTCATCATTTTCTTTTCTTGCTCCGCTCTCTTTCCATTACCCTTCTGTTTTCCAGTTTTGTTATTTGCCGTATCTCACACAGTGGAGTTCAAGGGCACAATTCTGTACAACATATGCAAAGGGGGTATCCCACTTTCACTTTTTCAACCCTTTTCCATCTTTTCCATTTAATTCTTCTCTGTTTCTAACTTATCCATTTGGGAATAGCTCAAGTACAAAAAAAAAAAAGAAAGAGATCCATCCATTATCCTCCAATTTCAACAATCTGCCTTGAGATTGGCCAGAGGGTCCTGTCAGTCATGTGAGAGAGCCAGTCAGTAGGTAGGGAGAGATGAGGCGGAGGGCTGCAGGGAGCCGGAGGAGTTAGAACGTCTCATGTGAGGGAGGAGGTAGGAGTCCGAGCACAGTTGGTGAACATCGAACCTGTCCTCCTTGCGGTAGGCCAGACAGCGCCGGATAAATGCCTGCAGAGCAGAGGAGAACATATCATACAATGTGCTGCAGGCTGCGTGTGTGTGTGTGTGTGTGTGTGTGTGTGTGGACACTCCTCATATTGACTTAGAGAGACAATACAGGAGAGATACTGTAACTGTGCTCTAAACTGATACACGTTAGAGTTGATTCAGGTGTTTGAGCCTGTGTCAACATGTCAGTGGACAGCCAGACACTTGTAGACATTAATACTTCAATTATAGAATGAAAACTTACACCAGTATCTCAACTCAGTTTGCTCACACCTACTTGGATTGGGCAAAACGCTGATAAATACTGAGAGACAATTTACATTTGCCAACTGTGAAGTCAAGCCAAATGTATTTATACAGACATTTCAGACATTTTGTTTTGTTGTTCATCCTGAGGTTTCCCCCTAATATCAGTAGGCTTTATGGCACTTTTGGATTTACAGGACTTTTTTGGATCAATGTGATGAAGTGCTTTGATTTTTCAGGTATTTAATTCTGGGCCCAAATACAGACACTTCTCATGTGATCATTTAATGTTTCTTTATAGTTGAATTCAGAGCAGTTTTAAGATACATGTTATGCAATTTGTTCACCCCTAACTCCTTCTGTGACAACCTTTGGTTTAAGGTAATCAGAATGTACATTTTTTAAATCCAGAATCTTTATTGGATTAATACTGAAATATTGCACTGAATATAAATACAATCATCACCAGTCTGAAAAGATCTAACAGTAACATTAGTCACAGGAGTGTCAGGTTTCAAGCTTTTTTTAGCAGAATGTACACAGTAAAACTGGCATACTAGCCATTGTGTAAATGTGTACTATATGTGTGTGTGTGTGTGCGCGCGCTACCTTTGCCTCTGTGCTAGCCTGTGGTTTAGCAGGGAACTGGACCTCTGTGGCTTTGAGGATGGTGTTTTCCTGGAGAATATCCTGCTGTGACTGGTTGTGACCAAACGGCTGGAAAAACAAAGAACATAAAATCACCACCAATCCAACGTTTGCTTCAACTATTAAAGAAAAATCTTGAATGTACAAATCTTTCTTTTCCCCTCACCACAATTCAAAGCACTTTCTTTAAGAGATAACCTAATATCTGGCTTCATTTGCTTTCTCCAGTGTAGCGGCTGATGTTTAGGTTTGTACCTTGCGTCCGTAGAGGCACTGGAAGAAGATCACTCCCACAGACCAGACGTCCACCTTGTTGGAGATTTTAGGTGGCTCCTTTCCCACCACAAAACACTCTGGAGGAAGGTACCTGAAACACACACAGAATGTCATACATATTTTTGCTAACTGAACTCCATGATTATTTTATACCATACAAGTGGTAGGAATTATACAGGGAATTCACAATTCACTGCCCATAATAATGAATTCAAGGCGGATAATGAGTGTTCAGCGGTTCACAGAGAGGGGTTTAACCCGTGTTACTGTGTCAGTCTGAGAGGGGTTTTGGTGTCTGCCTATGTGTCCTTGTGTGTCTTACCAGTAGGTTCCAGCTCCCTGTGATGTGAGGTCCATCCCGTCCACACCATAGTTATCATCATCCATAATCTTAGACAGGCCAAAGTCTGTGATTTTGATTTCTCCACACGCAGTACCATCCACCAATAAAATGTTACCTGCACACCACACAGAGGGTGAGACAGTGTGTGAGACAGAGTGACTGACCTCAGCTCAGGTGGGAAGCAAACGAAGCAGCCTGCTTGTCTTCTTCAGATTACAGTTATCCACATTTAATATCACGGATGATTCCTTCAAAAAACATCTGAACACATGACCCACCAGGTTTGAGGTCGTAGTGGATGATGGGGGGTTTGATCTCGTTGAGGTAGCGCAGGGCGCTGACAATCTGCATGACAATGGAGCGGGCCTCCTTCTCTGACATCAGCTTATTTTGCTTCAGGTAGAAGTCCAGGTCGTTGCCTTCACAGAACTCCAGGACAGTACAGAACCTGGGAGAGCAGAGGGCAGAGGAAAAGGTCAAATTCCACAACTGAATGTGAACAAATGGAGGTCAACAGTACTTCTTAGAACAAGAACGTAACAATACTCTCCTTCATTTATTGATCTCTATGTAGAAAGATTAACGGTTCATCCTGTATAGGTTTCTATTAAGAGCTGGAGAGGCTGAAGGCTAAGAGGATAAAATTCACATCCCCCTCCCCCACATGGAGGTCAGAGGTCAGTGCCAGGACTTTCTGGTCATGTATGTGAGCTGCTCAGTTTCACAAGGAAAGCTACACTAACATGGTACAATAGGAGCTGGGCGTACTCAACCTTTGTACTCCCCACAGAAAGGATTTCATGTCTTTATCTGACAAATATACAGCCTCATCAGACTGGGCAGCACTGACTACAGTGACTCATGTGATTAGTTAACAATCAAAGCTGGAAGTTAACCCTTTAAAAATAGCTCCCATTGTCAGGGCATGTTCATGCTGAGTCATACATTTTTCTGTGCATTGCTGCTTTTACTATTTCCCAATCGGATAACACCCCTATGATGTTTGCTCTTACTTGTAGCACCCGCTGACGTAGAGCCTTGAGGCAGAAAACAATCAACTCACTGGTTATTTAAATATTAACTGGGTAGGGCCTTTATGAAAGTGTGAATGTTACCGATGTGCACCGTGTTGTTTAAACCCAGTCTAAAAAAAAAAGTTTTTAAACCCAGCGCTGGGTGATAAACAACCGCAGGATGTGTCAGCCCAGCAGGACTGCAGCTGGCAGAGGTCAGAGGTCACTCACGTGTCAGTATCGAGGGAGAAATAGTCATACAGCTTGACTATTCTGGGATGGTCCAGCTGCTTGTGTATCCGGTACTCCCTGCATGCATGCCTGTGAGGAAATAAATGTCAACGTAGTGTGTGTGTCAGTGGAGAAACATTTTGTCTTTTGTGTATCTAAAATCGTGTGCATATATGAGACCTACTTGTGGTAGTTCTCCTTTTTCTCCTCTCTCCAGTTCTTGTTGAGCTGGTGGATTTTAACAGCTGCGTAGCGCTGCTCAAACAGGTCAAAAGCCTGTGTGGGACAAGAAAACACGCACATTTGTCTCCAAACATACTTTACAGAGAGAGGGGACAGGAAAACTCTAGTCCAAACACACAGACATTACCTTATAGACTTCACTGAAGCCGCCCCTGCCCAGCAAGTGCAGCAGCAGGTACCGCTCATTCAGGGTAGGATGATCTTTAAACCTGTGTGAGGAGGCACGAGATCTTTTAAGATCAAGGCTTGTGTCACCTTTGAAACAAGTCCTTCCATATTTTCTCATTTACTTCTTTTAACTACAAAAGATATCCCCCATTACTTTAATGGTTTGTATTGATCGTGTATTAACCATTAGGTAACTCGGCAGGTTATGGTGCTCTGTGTAAAAAGGACTTACGCCGAGCTATCCTCGTTGTTTATCCTCTTCAGCTCTCTGATATGGAGGTTCCTCACCCGCTCCAGTCGCTCCAGCTCTGCTTGAATCTCAGCTTCCTCCTACAGAAAACACACGAGTTTAATTATTTTCCCGTTTAAAGATTAATGCACTTAAAACCCACGTATGCAATCAAACTATTTAAGACTCCAGCTGCCATTTAAAACTGAATGAATGGACATCTATGCGTAGTTTTAATAATATTTTGCCTACAATATGTTCTGTTCAATTGATTGATTAGAAACCTTCTTCAGATGTCCAAGGCGAAGCTTGAAGATCTCTTCCTGCTCGTGGTACTCAGCGAGGGTCAGTCTGCCAAAATATGGACAACTCAAAATCTCCAGACAGAACTACTACACTTGATAATTCAACTCCCATTCAACTCTAAGCCCTCCAACTGAGGAGGAGCTGTGAAGGAAAAATGTATCTAAGAGAGGCCTATGATGTATGGCCACTAAGAATGATACAGTAAAAACTAAATAAACAAGCCATGATCGTCCGTCTCCTTTGTATTTCAGCATACTTACAGCTGGGGCAGGGAGGGCTTGAGGAAGGGGTCAGAGTCGTTGCCGTTGACCACCTTGGTTTTGCGTTGCTTGGGTTCAGAGGTGGAGGCCACCGAGAGGGAGGGCGACGCAGGGTTTGGGGGCTTCCTCTTGGCGAGTAGCTTCCTCTGTCGCTCTATGTCCTCCCTCTGCTGGTTGATGCCCTCCTGCTGCCTGCACAGAGAAGACGTCACAGAGGGGGAGGGAAGCGGTCATATGGAGAAATGCTGTAGCAGACAATAAACAACCTTTCACATGTTTCGCTCCTGGCTGTGAAATGAAGCACGCACACACAATGCACTCCATTCAACTGTATTTCTGACCCTTTAACGCCGGTTACAATTCAAAATTTTAAAGAAATATAATGAAATGAATTAAAAAAAAACAAAAAACTATGCAGATGTTTACAGCCTCTTACTTGATCAGGTTCTGGAATGCATATCCATCGGTCCACTGCTCCGTGTAGGACGCTCCGTGTCTGACAGTGGTGAAGTGGCCGAGACGGAGACGGTCCTGCATGCTCTTTTCACGGCACGACTGCTTCTCCTGGGTGCTCTGCTCACAAAGACAGGCAGACATTAGTAATGTGTGCAGGGTTGCTGTAGGTGGTTCAACAGCAACAGAAGAGAGCAGAGGTAAACCAAATATCCTTTTGACAACCTCTTGCCTTTAACCTGTAGGTTACATCTCCACCCTTAATAAAAACTGTGGTAGTTAAGCTCATTTTCAAAATTACAAAACTGAATTCTCAGACATATTAAAGGTTCAGTGTGTAGGATTTAGTGGCATTTAACAGTGTGGTTGCAGATTGCTTTACCCTCCCCTTCCAAGAGTGAAGGAGAAACTAAAATGGCCGTGAAACACGCACATCCCTATCTAGAGCCAGTGTTTGGTTTGTCCTTTCTGAGCTACTGTAGAAACATGGTTGTTCAAAATGGTGGACTCCAGGGAAGGCAACCCACAGCATGTGCAGCTATAAACGGCTCATTCTAAGGTAGCGCAAAGGCAAAAGATTCCTTCATTCAGGTCATTTAACAGGTCATTACACACTATTTAAAAAAACATAGCTATGAATATTTTACTGGAGCTTTAAATAGATTAAATGACTGGATTACAAAATGGTTGCTTATAAACTATATCCCACCACCACTGTGCAGCTCTATGCAAATTGGTGGAGACTTAATGAAAACAGGTGTACCAACCCAAAGACAGAATTTCTCCCTCAGGAGTTGTGGTCCAAAGCAGAGCTAAATCACCAGGGAATATTGGACCTATTATTGGAAAAGGTGTTGCTCTATTTCTGTTGCTTTTTTTTCTGTTTGCAGTTGCTGACACATTAGATGGAAGAACATGATAGGATGATATACTGGCTCTGTCAGGCTCATATACAGCAGGTTGTGTCTCTGCCAGTTTGTTTTTCTTTCTGCTCACAAGGCAAGCCTTTCCTAAACTGAATGTATAGTGGAAACACAAAAGGGTGCATAAATGCAAAGAAAGTTACCTTCTCTATAAGCAGTTTCTTGCTCATGGTGATGCACTTATTTAGCCTCTCCTTGTATTTCTCCAGGAGTTTTTGCTGTTCATCTATCTGTCTCCGTAGGTCACAGTTAGCCTGTAAAGCAAAGACAGCCGGGACTGTAGTTATAAACATAATACAAACCTGGCATGATAACCTGTAGTGCATTAGACAGTCGTCCACTTTTGCACTCTCAAAATGGACAGTGAACTCACCCTGAGCAAGTCATCTATTCGCCCCTCTTTTTTCTCCAGGTCCAGACTCTTGTTGCTCTCCAGAGCAGCAAGTTTCAGGCCTGTTAACTCCGTCTATGAGATCCAGATAGGCGTGTATTAATAAATGTATATATGTATAGTACAAGAGTCTAGAGGAAAAAAAGTGCGTCAAGTGAGTGTTTCATGTGTGCGTCACATTACCTGGACACACTTGCTGGAGGAGGCTTTGGGATTGTGTTCTCCAAAACACAGACTCGTAGGAGAGGAGCTATTCTGCCGGATCTACGGACAAAGAGGTATTGTTAAACCTTGTAATAACACACAGAGACTTAGATGTGCAAATAACTCAGCATACATCATTGTGTTAAGGCATTCTGCTGTTAGTGAAATACTCACGATTGAGCCCGGGGCAGAGTGTGAGTTCTGTGGGGAGCGGCGAGCCGATGGGAGGCCTCTGACCGGACTGGAGCCATTTCCACCCTGGAACTTTGCAGAGGAAACAAACGGTTTAACCTAAGGATATGGTTCAAAATGATAAGAATCATAACATGCGGGAAAGACAGAAGTTGCTCTAACACTCACATCAAAGTAGTCGCTGATCTTGGGCCCACGTGTGGAGGTCTTCCCTACACAGAAAACCAAACAAAGATTTAATGCAAGCTATGAGTAATGCACAGATACCTATACTATACTGATTTCTTGCAGGTGTCGGTCATACCTTGACTACTCTCTGAATAGGTGTCTGCTTTCCTTTTCCTCCCTCTGGACGATTCAGAGTGCTTCTTCTCCGGGGTCTGAATTTATAAGAAATAAGAGATAGAGAGAGAAAAATAAGTTATAAATCCCTCGTGTTTTACCTAACAAAGCTGGTTGGAGTGGCGGTGTTCAGCCGGAAAGAGCAGCAGGAGGAAAGAGTACGTACTGAGTAGGCAGGGGAGCTCCCTCTTTTCAAATCAGAGTTCTAGAAAGAGAAGAGAGGAAGAGGTGGAGGTAGTGGGAGAGGCAGAAAGACGAGTGGGCAGAGCAAGGAAAAAAACTGAGCGCTGACAACATGCAACTGTGTCTAACCAGGCTTCCTCGTTAGCATCTGTGTAATAATGATAATATGTATTATTTCATTTCAGCTTTTGATCAGTCTTCTCAAAATAAATAAACATACCAATAAATAAATAAATAACAATACCATAACCATGGTAAGTGTGCGTGTTTTACCTCAGACTCCTTGTCGCTGGATGAGCCCAGACTGCCATAGCTATGGTTAGAGGACTCATTGGCCAGACCCTAGAAACAGTGAGAATTCAAACAAATAAGCAAACGAAGCCTGGAGGCCGGCCCTCTATTCTGCCACGTCTAATAGGAATCCAGATCTTCAGTTATGAGGTGTGTCATTTGGCCCTTTTCCAACACATGCACATTTCTAGGAAACCTGAGGCCTTTTTAGGGAAACAGGAACTTTCACCTGTTTTTCCACCATGGGAACTTGGATTTGCTTGTCATTACCTGCCACCAAAACGTGGTGTAGTACTTCCTGATGTCCAGGGAACTATCATGGTGGAGTTACTGGCAAACAAAAGCCCCAAGACTGCTACAACTTGAGTGCAACATTTTTCCTGCTGCAAACAATCACTGTTGAACTTGTGATGGAAATTGATTTTTATTGACACCTACACAATGCAACCAATTTCTCCAGTAGTCTCAAAAAAAGTGACGTCTTGTGAGCAAAAATTAAACTAAGCCGCTCAGAGCAGTTTAAGCCTTCATCGGTTAGGAAACAGGAATGGAACAGCATTACCTTTAGCCCCTGGGTCAACTGTGTTTGTGTGTGTGATGCATTTCAAAAATAAGCCATTAGTTGTTCTGCGATTACCTTAGCACCTCCACTGGTGCTCCCAGTGCTGCCTGCTGTGTTGCCACTGACAGCTCCTGTGAACCTGGCCTCCAGCAGCTCCTGTCTCCTGGGGTCCAGGCTGTGCAGCTCCTCCATGGGGCCTGGCATCAACAGAGTAAGGTTAGACGAGCACATTATCGCCATTACTAGCAAACAGTGGTGACAAGTATCAGAGAAAATTAAGCCCTGGACATTTTTCTGCAACCAAATTATTAGAGAGAAATAAAAATGAGCACTAAGAGAAGGAACAGAGGACAGTATCTGGGGGAGGATTAGAGAAAATTAGAGTGATTAGAGGATAAAAATAGAAAAATGGATTTGATTCAACTGGGCAGCAGGTAGCTCTTTAAAAGATGCAATTTCATGCCATGATGAAAGATACCGT
>NW_023339796.1:18714639-18721615 GCF_004916995.1 Morone saxatilis | reverse complement strand
TAGATGAGTGACACTGCATTTCTAACTTGAGCAGGAAGGTCATTCTAGCACTGGGAAGTCAGGAGGGAAACGAGACGAGGTCGGGCGGAGTCTCCCAGTATGTCAACACAAAAATCTTAAACCAGCTCTTCCATTATCTCATTAGTTAGACTGTCACAATGGCCTCATTGCACAGTGCTAAACTAGTCCGTGATATTCAGGGATCTCAACACCTTAGAAGCCATACAGACAGCGCACAACACCAGCTGATAATGGGATAAGGACACTTGAAGTTTTATCCCTAAATCAAATGCTACACGTGTGTATCAATGTTCCTAACACTGTGGAAACAGGACACAGCTTTTCAGGCTTTTGCAAAAACCTAGTTTTACATGGAAATCATTTCCATCTGTACGTATCGCGTCAGCCACTTTACGGATGTCTAAGTGCTAAACCTTACCACTGTATATCTGAACCACTATGTTCATAACATGAATCTCACACAGGCAGTAGGCTAAACATATATGCTGCCTGACTGGGCCTCGTTCCATGACGCACCACCGACACCACAGTTCCAGGGAAAGACACACACACACACACACACACACACACACACACACACACAGGTCCTCTGCTCCCTACTGACTACTGCTGCAAGTGTTTGTTTCCTTATTGGACATTTCCTGGCTGTCATCTTTACATAGCTTCTGGCACAGGGGCAAACCCTAAAAGGCATAATGGACATTATGAAACCTTGGGCAGTGAAACAGAGAGCACACACACTGCGAGGCCTGTGTGAGGTTACCTAAGGACAGGGGAGATTGGGATTTAGGTTAATTCGTCTATATAGCTAGAGATTCATATTACAGCATTATTTTGTATATTAGTACGAAAGAGTTACAAGACTGAGTAACGTCTCAGGTTTAAATGAGGTCTTACGCGATATCCTCGTTCTTAATTATAACGCTGATTTTGGTTCTTACAGTCTTATTAACACCGTCGATGTCTAAATACATTAACATATCATGTCCTACAGCTCATATAGTTAGCAGGAAGAATATAACCAATTGCTCCCACTTTTGATCACTGTTCTGTCACATCACATCCAGCAACTCAGCAATATCGGAGTAAATAAAGTCTCAACAGCCATGTCGAAAACAATTGGAAAAACAGATGCATCCGAACTGGCCTGGGAGGTAAAATACAGGGCCTGTTATCAAGTTTATAGCAGCAGGGGCATGCACTGCAATGCATTAATGGATGCATGCATAGCTAACGTTACGTTGTTTAATATCCAACTAGATGCTGTTGATAGGGGGGGATGTTACAAACTGCTACAAAACACTGTAATCGCATCAACAGCTACGAGTAACTACAAACCATGTAAGCTGACAGTCATACAAACAAAACAACAGGCTAGCGCTGCCTTTGTGCAAACATGATAGCTTGCTGCTACTTAGACTGGCCATCAACTGAACTGACAGCTGACGTTTGGCTTCCAATTCACGGCATCAGTGAACTTGACATCCATTTTTACTTGAACAAACGTTAGCTCGACAAAGCCAAAATAATCCACTTCTCCTGCAAAGGACACTCTTTAAGGAGAATACGAGTCGGTCGTGCACTTGGCGAGCTAATATACCTTCCTTGCTCTTTGCGGTCGCCGTTATATGTTGTTGAGAAATCGTTGGGGACGAGGAGAGCTGCGACCAAGATGGCGTCGCCTCCAAACTTCCACCACCACTTCCACTGTTACTTTGGACACTCATGAAGCCACTTTACCGCCGAGAGGAGCCAGCGTACACACTGCCGTTCGCGGAAATCCCAAACTTGCGTCCATCGTTTGACACCTGCTGTAGCCAAACAGGCGAGTAAACGTGAGTTAGGGCGTTTTTGTGTTGCTAGACGTCTCTCATTTTGTAACCCGTGTAGGTCCTGCGGAGGAGCGGCTTCTTCTTTAGACACTCGCTGAAACGGATCCAATGTAACCTTTGCATGATGACCGCACCGCGCGCCTGTCAGCATCCAGTTCGCGAGCGGAGCTCTGATTCTTGTAGGCGAGGCTATCGCGAGGCTGGCGCGCACCTAGCAGCGCGATGGGGGATGGCATGACACCGACACAGACACTGATCTGGGATCATTTTATCCTCCGCTAAACTAGCCTTAGGTTGACTGGAAAGCACATCTACAGCGTCGACCTGAGAACAGTCTCTTGTTTTGGTGAAAACAACAAACACCCCGAAAAAATGGCCGAAACTTTGTCTGCTTGAGGAGGTCGACAGAAAACAGAAACACACACACGTATGCGCGCGCACACACTACGTGTATATATATACTGTCAACAGTACAGTACTCAACATATACATATGTACATGTATATATGTATATGTATATATGTATATGGTACTCAACATACTGCACACACATACACACGTACATATATATATGTATATAAATGTACACATATATATTTACACATATATACACATGTATTTACACATATATAAATGTACACATATATACATATATGTACATGTATATATACATACATATATGTTTATATTTATATATATGTACACACACATATACAGTCTTGACAGTACAGTGAACAGTATGTGTTGTGTGTGACAGAGAATGTGTGTGTGTGTGTGTGTATGAGTGAGTGTGTGTGTACAGGTAGGGCTGTGGTCTTGATATGCTGTTTTTCAGTCTTGAAACACAAGTTTGGGGGGGTGGGGGGGGTGCAGGTGGGAGGATAGTGATGTGGTCTGGGCTATAAGGTCTTTTGTTCCAAATTTGGTGCAGTGCATCAAAATGCCTTTGCCTTCTTGTAGGGCAGCATACACATAACACACACACACACACACACACACACACACACACACACACACACAGACATACTCTTTTAACATTCAACTGTTTGGCCTACATTTTATTCTTACATTCCTTTCTAATTAAAAAAATATACATTAATTTACCGTAACCCAGACTGTGAGACGAGGCTCATCAAATGTGTCATTCTTGATACAGAAAAGCTGTTTAATCTCTAATATTTGGAGTAAATTCTGATATAATTTCATTGGTTCACATAAGCATTCAAAGTAATAGTGAGCACACTGTAAAAGGTTTGTTTGTCTGTCAAACTCCTGCTCCCCTTGCAGCCAGATTGCATCAGGAAATAGACTGAGGCACAAACGATCATACTGCACCTCATATGCACCTGCCGTGGTAACCTGATTTTTTTGGTCACATGGTTTCCATGGTAACAGAGCAATAGTCTTGACAGGCAATGAGGAAGGTTGTATAAGCAGTCTACTACATTACACTACTACACACTACACACTACAGCACACACACACACACACACACACACACACTGTTTATGATGTCATTTCAGGTGAAACTGGAGTTGTGTTATGATGGAAAAAGGTGACGGGTGACTGATATTCAAGCAGCAGTCAGGACATTCCAGGAGCCTCAAATGTCTGATGGAAAACTGAGAATGTTGGCTGACATTTTTAAAAACTGTCACCGGGCCTGTGTATACGACCCGCAACTGTGGCCAACAAAAATAATCCCCTTCAAATAATAATAAAAGTTTGAAAATACAAAGAAAGTAATGAGATAAAAGATTAGTTGTACATTTACACAAGGTACGATATTTCATAGCTGTCTGAACACAGCTTTTTGTAATAATAAATATTAAATCATCTAAGAGCACTCCAACTGTCCAAGCCTCAGAGATGAAATACAAAAACAAAACAATGTTTTCTGTTAAAATAGTTTTTGCATTTTGTATTTTCGACATGGTGGACTAAAGTCAGCAGTTCTGGATGTTAAAGAAAAATAAATGCCTGCCCCTTTTTTTCCCCCTCTTAAATAATTGTGATGGGCATGAATGAATGAGGTAATTAAATTCTGATGATAATCAAATAACAATCGATAAAAAATATAAATGATGTATATATGTAGATATAGAGTACCAAAGTAGTGTGATAAAGCATGTAATTGAAAGAAAATACCAAAAAGTATGAATTAAGTTATTTGAGATAATAAAGAGTGTCAGTTATGATGTTGGCAGGAGTAGATTCAGTTAGGGACTCACTGATGTTTTAATGGTCTTTTCATAAAGACTACTATGAACATTTATTTTTTGATAATAATCATAATGTATTATGTGGACATAGAAAACAACAACCTATGGCTCAGCTTATAGCCCAATCAACCTCAGCTAATACAGTTCTATGTAGTGACATTTACAACTCTCTCTTATGTCATCAACATACTTTCACTCTCTTCTGCAAGAGAGCAAAACATAATTAAACAAAGAATTATATTGTTTCATAGACAAACCAGTTAAAACAACTTCTTTCACTTAATGTTTAAGGCACAATAGCAGTAGTACATGTACTAAATTGTAACTCTCACAATGTGCATCAGGAAACAAGCACTATAAAATAATGATATAAAACTATTAATTTGTACTATTCCATACCCTCTGTCAACTCAGCCTTGACAGACTTTCTTCACTGCAAGTGACCTGCCATAGCAAGCAAAACACATGAATTATAACTCCATTCCATTTAGTTGTCCCAGTAAGCCATCAAGCATGTACAGAACCAGAGCCCTGGAACCTAAAAGTGGCATAGCTAAATGGAATGCAGCCATAATTAATGTAATTAATTATATCTGTGTGTTTCCTGCAATAACATGTCAAAAATCTGCAGTGAAAATGAGTTATGTTCCAGCTGACTCGTTTCTTTGTTTGCTGTTGGCTGCTCCATTTCCTTGCTGGCGAGGAACAGACTCCACAGTTAATATAGACTTTTACATTCAGTTTGGCACAACCCATATTGCTGGGACTATAAGAAAATCCCCATTCAGTGGCAAACTTACCACAGTACACACCACATCCCATTCTAATTACCTAACATACACCAGCCAACAACACAGAGTAGAACGACAGCTTGTGGTAAAGAAGTAAGCCTGTTAATGTCTGTAACTGTCAGGAAAACTTGTTTATGCTCATTTTATTATTTTAGTAAATAATATACTGTGTAGACTCCAAAAAAACATACTTCAGACTTTATGTGTATGGTGTGCAGAACATTGGTGCAGAGTACTGTAAGTCAATTAAACAACAAAGTATGAAAGTATAAAATAAATAAAATCTCTGAAATCATAAATGGGGGCCTCATTGTACTGCCAGAAGAAAAAGGAGCTTTTTTTTAATGCATTTATGTCTTCAACACACTGCAAAAACGTTTGAACTTGAATTGTGTGATAAGATCCAGTTTTAGTGACATCAGAGGTTATTAAGTACATTGATAGATATGAATAGCAATAGTTATTTAATAGTTATTATATCTCTGTTAATAATCTTAAAGATAAATGACTCCATGTTTAAGTTTAATACCACTAATTTCACTCAACAGTTCTCTCAGTAAAGATATGATCAAAAGTGCATAGAAATCCCAGGAGTTCAGTCTCTTCTTTTGCCCTTGAAACCTTATGAAAACATCTGGTTCCTTGGTCGAAAGGCCTCCCTCTGCCTCTCGTACATGCTGAAGTACGATCTAAGAAGGTCCTCCATCATGTCGGCCTGAAAAAGGAGGAAATGGATGTCTGTTTCATTTCACAATTACTTCTCCCAAACAGTAGTGGGAGTGGGACTGATTTATAGAATAATGTTTATTAACTTCTTCTTCAAGAAAAATATGTGGACATGTGAGACAGCCACTCACCTGTGGGGTTTCACAGATGAAGTCGACGCCCCTCACCAGGGTACCGATGGTCATCTGGAAGTAGCCACCCTCGCTGAGGTATTCTGTGATGCGGCTGAACGGGTGCATTATCAGCACCTCCTGAAAGGTTTACAGTGTTATTAAGCTACATTAAAATGTAATGGTTTGAGTGAAATAAAATGCTTTACTACCACACAACATGACATGTTTAAATACATTATTTCTGGATTATTATTGTGCATACCTTTGTCTTTGGGTCTATGAAGCTGACACCTTGCTTGCTGATGGCAATCAAAACTATATTTGGGTAGCTAGATTCACACGTTTGCTGCAAAGTTAAATGAAATCATAATATGACAAAACAGTTTTCTCAAATTTTTGTCTGCCAACTTTGTTTTTTCATCCTGATGACTCACTTTAACTGTAAAGAAGGCACAGCCAAAGGTTGGCCAACTTGAAATGGCTTTTAGGAAGGCGATTTTAGCCTCCTGCACCGTGATGCCACTCTGCTTGTTGTAGGAAGAGATAATGTGCTGCAAGAAGAACACAAAGCAAAGAGTGGACATCCCTTACACTGGACACAGTCATGTAAAAGCTACTACTCTCCTGGTACTTCCCCAGAAAGATCATTTTCCATATTCTTAAGATGAATTAACCTCTGTACATTTCTTCCTTTACCTTCTTCCATTCTTCAGGGGACATGCTTTTTATCTGGTCAGTAGGAACCAGCTCCCTCAGCATTTTGGGGATCATGACAAACTGCGACCTGTCTGAATCGACTTCGACTCTGAAGAGCAGCCCGCCCAGATTGATCATGTCTTCTTTGGTGCAGTTGTGGTATCCCTTCAGGTACTTGGGCACCTCCTGTATAGAGGCACAACAGAGGTCATCATGTAGCATGACAATTCTGCGTGTTTAAAGAGCGTAAAAGCCAGCAGAATGAAGAAAGTGTTGTTTGAATACCTGTGGGAAATGGAAAGTGAGGTCTGCAACCAGGTCTTTCCCTGGGCTCACATTGAACCAGAGCTTCCTCTTAAAGATCACCAGGTAGAGCGTGTTGGACTGGGTTACTGGGAAGCAAGATTTGAATTATAAATGTGGAGAAGCACTGGCATGTAAAACTGAAGGTGTCAGTATGATGCATTACCTTCTTTCACTTTTTTTCCTTTCTTAGGAGGGTCGGAAGTCTGCCTTAAACTGTCAAAGAAATATTCCTGCTCATCCATGCCCACGACCTAAGAATTAAAAACAGA
>NW_023339796.1:18677933-18714615 GCF_004916995.1 Morone saxatilis | reverse complement strand
GAGAGTTTGGGAGAAACCAAACCACAAAATGTCCCCTTACGCTCACATAGAAATTAATATATGTCTAATAACATATTCATCTTGTATGTAACATGACAATGTAATTAATGGCTAAAACCTATGAATTGACAAATAAACTTATAATAATAATAATAAACTTCGGCAGGAATATTACCCAACCCCACCTTGTTGGGTGTTTTCAGGAACAGGCCATATCCGTCAGCTGAGCTCAGTTTGAGCTCAGAGGCAATACTGTAGCACAGGTCTTTGATTGTGGTTGTTGATTTCACCTCTAATATCTGCATGACAGCAACAACAATAGGTACAGTACAAGTAAGTACAAGGAGAAATCTAAATGCACTGTGTGGTGATATGCAACTTAAAGGAAAAGTTTCACAGTTTGTGTAATACGCTTATTAGCTTTCTTTTTCCTTGTTTACTTGACAACCTCATGGTAATTTGATAAAGATTTTTATCTGTCTAGCTAGCTGTTTCTCTCTATGTCTTTCTTCAAAGATAAGCAAATCAGCTGCTGTTGTAGCTCATAATTTTACACATATATACCAGCTTATCTCAATGAGCATATTTCACAAAATACATAGCTCCAACTTCCTTCCATTAGTAAATACAAAGTAGTAATGCCAGTTAATATAAATTGCACACAGCACACTAATGTAAGTGTTTAGAGGAGAGTGTTGTGTCATACATCATTTGTGTCATTTGGGAAGTGGACTTTATGGAAGATCTGGGCGCTGTTCTGTTGGATGGCGTCCACTTCTACCTGATGGGGAGGAAACTTCCTGGGCTCCTTACTGAGGGTACAAAGCACACAGATTCATTTATTATATTGTATAAGTGTATACAATACAGTATATTGAAAATGTACCATAGAACACCAATTAGTCCTATCCTGTTATACAGTGAAAACAGCATTTTGTTCAAATTGGCTGTGTAAAACTGTGATTTTCTTATATGTACTGACAATTTCTATTACTTATTATGACTAATACAGTAATGAACTGACAGGAATAAATAGCAGAGGAAAACATTTCTTTGAACACATGAGGTCACTTACATTTTAATCTGCACACTCCCTTTACAGTAAAAAAACACCCTTTTTATCTTTTATTTCTGTGGAAGCAAATAATTGCTAAAGTGATTTGAATCTTAGCAGCAGCTGAATACAACATTTTAGAATTTGATCACAGCTGAACACTTTAACGACCAGAGTGTAGGATTTAGTGGCATCTAACTACAACCAGTAATCAACAACAATACAGGAGATTGTTGTCATCTTGTTCCATGTGATCCGCTATGTCTAACTGACCTGCGCATCCCCTGCAGCCTCTGCAGGCAGCCAGCAGCCAGCTGGTCTCTGGGCCGCGACTCTAGGAAGCGTTGAGTGTGTCTCATCAAATTGGGACTCGGCGGGAACAAGCCTGAACACAACCACATCAGCTGCCACCCACGCTCCATGCTCAACCTGCGAGTGATGGAGAGCGATTAGATATGTTGCCTCTTGATTTAGGGAGAATTCTTTAAAACACAAAAGTACAAGCACAATGAGGGAGCACCTGTTGTTGTTGTTGGTCATCTGTCTCATAATCTGGCAGTAGATCTCGTCCTGCAAAGCTTCATGCTGGGTGGCTGGACCAAAGATCTGGTCGGTCAGCTCTATGGGACTGCGAACATGTTTGATGGGGTAGTCGCCCATGTACTTTAGGATAGGTAGCAGCCAAGGTTAAGGACTCACAAGACCGTAATAAAACTAGATGAGGGTCAGTATCACACACAGTCCCCTCATTCATTCTGCACAGCAAGGTTCCTTGCTCTAAAAACGTACAAATTACAGACAGTTCATCTGTGGAATCAACAATATTGTGATAATATTTATAGCAGTGTTCTCCCCATAGCATTAGTGAACTCCTTACAGAAGTAAAAACAGCAGAATATAGTTTGGAGGGTTTCAAAACAGCAAAGTATCTCAACATTTTATGCTACAACTGTTAAAACTAAAACAGGGATGTGAGTGGGAAAGCCCTCAAAATCTCCATAATCCGCAACAGGGAAGCATTAGTGTCAAGGATATCAGTGAAGGCGTTGCAGGCGAGGTTGCTAAGGTCAGAGTTGCGGCCCAGGTACTTCATCAGCGGCTGTTTAAGAGGTTCTTTGGAACAAACCCACAGCTTCTCCTTGCCGACCCCTCTTGACGCACCTTGTCGACCAACATTACCTGGAGGTCTGTGACGGGGAGGAAACGCAATGTGAGCACATCTGGGATTTAGTCCTGCTTGCTTCAAGAGTGTTTTCTCTTTGCAGTATTTAAAACAACCTGCATTCATCATCAGACTTACTGTCAGACAAATATTCAATATTTGAAAAGTGCCCAATTATAAAGAGACTCATATGATAATATTACCTGAAGTTCTCAAGTGCAAACTCTTTTAAAGAGACAGGAGCCACAGTTTCATCTCTCTGTGGGGCGTTTGGTGTTAGTGAAACTTTCTTCTGGCCTGGACTGAGCAGGTCCTGATGGGTCAGAAACAGTTCATTAGTTACACCACAAGGGGGGCTCATGTAAGCCATCATGGATCGACAGCTGCAGCCATAGACCTAAAAACTCACCATGAAATATTTCCATATCACACAATTTGTCATATTTTTCCCTTTCTCCCTATTTGTCATAACCCTAGAAAGTATGACATTAAAGGTAACTCTACCAAAATGTCTTCAGAGGGCTTAGTGAGAGTCGGCAGAAACTGCACTGCATCCTTATAGACCGCACCGCTGCTATTGGTCCGCTGGTTGGCTGCTCTGATCCAGTTCTTATCAGGAGTACACTCTTCATCTTTCTCCAACAGCAGCAGGTCCCCTCGTTTACAAACCAGGAACATGGGGTCATCTGCAGAAAGAGTGGGAGAGACACAGAGGCATGTGTGTTTTTTGGTGCATTTCTTGTGCGCACAGACTTAATATGTGCAAGTGTGTTTGAGTCTACTATCCTATCCCGAATATGCTGTGGACTCTTACCTGTTTTGCTAGAATCCTGTTGAACCAGTGCGTACACTGAGCGCTGTCTCAGCCCTTCCAGGTGATTCTTTACAAGTGCTGCCATG
This sequence comes from Morone saxatilis, assembly GCF_004916995.1. Taxonomy (NCBI): domain Eukaryota; kingdom Metazoa; phylum Chordata; class Actinopteri; family Moronidae; genus Morone; species Morone saxatilis. The sequence continues at coordinate 18,711,499 of NW_023339796.1, read as the reverse complement.
TCCTCAGCTTCCCCAGACTTCAGGACAAACTCTCCTCTGACTGTGGCCAAATTCATCGACTGAGCAATGATATTGCTCTCACTAGACAGGTTATAAACATAAAAAAATCAATTGAAATGTTTTGAGCAGTAATTACAACAAAAACGATTATATTAGCAGAACAAAAACAAAAACGTTATCCATACCTTATCACATGCACTTCTTTTATCTCTAAGAAAGGAAGCTCAAGGAGTTTCTTGTCTCCTCCATCCATGAAGAGGATGCCATTCCAATTTACAGCCACAACAAACCTGCTTTTGGGCAAAGGAGGTCCTGTGGACAGAATGCAGATGTTTTATAAGCCGAGCTGTAAATGGCAATATGAGTAAATAAGTAATTCACAGCAACATAGCAGAGTGTGTGACACCACATACATATTTCACATATTAATTGCATTACATGGTGACATTCATCTGTAATAAGCCCAGCTGTAGTAAAAATAGGCTGTTTAGCATCTGAAGAAGTCATACAGATACAAAGACATAACAGACATTCCTGGGTGTTGAGATAAAAATACTGCGAGAGTAAAATCCTGTATGTAAAACAAGCTGTATGTTGACTGACCTGACATCATTGTAACTTCATAAAACTTGGAGAAGTAAAGGGGCCATTTCTGTCGGGCGCTGTCGACCACTTCTCCTTTTACGCTTTCTTTGCTCTGCTTCCCGTTGACGTAAGGACTCTGTGATCAGGACGTAAGAATTACACTGAGGTGAATCACCTTTATTATGTCCATGTGATGTCAAACTGAAAATCATTTTGAACACAGCACATGGCATACATTTGTTTAATGTTTGTAAAATACATACAGTAGCTCCTTTAGTTTGACTGAATGTACTATACCTGTAAATATGCTGTGCTGATGAGTTCGATCCACTTTGTCATAGATTTGTTCTCAATAAGTGGGGTGGTGATGAACTCCTCAACCACCTTCCGGACGTTGTCTTTGTTGTGTGTAGAGCCAAACTGGATGTAATAGTGCTTTACTGCCAGATTGACATATTCATCCTCCTGAGAGATGCAATAAATTTTTATTGGATACAGTTTACACAAAGTGGTTTATTGCTTTTTGGATTTGGCATTGATATAATTTAACCTTTTCACTTTGTTTTAAGCAAAGCAAAAGTAAATTTTCCCTGCTTGTGTCGAGTAATTTTTTTTTTTCATTTTTGGAAATAAAAAAAAAGCTATTAACAACCAATTCCTTAAAGAAGTATCTGTGTCTTTGGCTGTTTAACGCTTCATTATATTCACCAGCTAGTTACTAACTTGGTGCTGGGAAGGTAGCATATAGTGGGTTTTTAGAGATTTACCCTGAAAACAGCTGCTCCTGCTGCTTCAAACAACACTGACTACAACAATCAATGAGGGTGAAACAAAACAGTAAAGCTGCAGGCTGTAAAACCAAAACAATTAACTGAAAGATGCTAAAATGCTCTGTAGAGCTGAGGGGAACTGTAAAGCCAGGAGAGAATTCTCTGTGGGTTCATAACTATGAGCAACCCGTCACATTAGAGATAATAATTTGACCCACTGTTAATATAAAAATATTGATTAGAGCAGCTCGAAGTTTCAAAATGCTAGCAAAACTCATTACTTATGAGCCACTACACTTGACTGGCAGAGAGAGCTTTGCTGGCCTTAACAAAGCTGGTCAACCAGAGACAAGACTAGTGGGATGCTAACCTCAAGATTATTATTTGATCACACCAAGGGGAAGTTCTATTTTGGCCTAAAGCACTGATACTTTACCATATTAAAACCTCACCTTCTCATTGGTGTACTCTCCGGACTTGATTCCCTTGACGGCCTGTCTGTAGATGAGATCCGTGCTGATCGGGTCTATTGAGCAGTCATGCCAAGGTGTGAACATTTCCTTGCGGATGGAGAGCTTCCAGGGGGTGTTCTTCTCCTCCTTGCCCTGCCTCCTCATCTCCTGCTCGCACTGAGACACTGCATCCAACACATGCTTTCCACAGCTGCCCAGAGACCACATCTGGTGACGAAAGACCAACATGGTTCTCTACAATCTTTTGTACTGTGATTTAGCAGTGATTAAACAACATTTCAAAACTATGTTCACAGTATATGGGACAACCAAAGGATGCACACATCTGTATGCAAATGGAGGTCTGAATGGTTATGATGAGACAAGAGACAGGAAGTAAAGCTCACTTTTTCAAAGAGAGTGATGTACAGGGAGAATCCATATGTGTCTCGAAGATTGATCTTGTTAGCTAAAGCTTGGCAGACTTCAGCAGAAGTGGAGGCTGAGTCCAGGTGTAGACTGACAGTTCGGTCGTCAATTAGAGCCACAGACACATCTATGGGCTCCTTGGACTTGGCAGCCTGTCATTAGGGAGAAGGAAGAGGAGACTGGATTTAAATCAAGAAAACAATCCAATTATTTTGAATTTTGTAGCCAATTGATGTGAAGTTTGCTGCACGAGAAAGTCTTACTTAATACTGTCAAGTTACTAAATTAAATAAATAAAGAACAAAAATGTGACTCTACCTGTAGCTCTATCCAACAGGGCAACTCTTTCCTTTCTCCATTGGCTACGATGCGACGCAGGCGCTCACTACAATACTCTCCGTAACCACTTGGCCCTTTGCGGACAAAATTCTCCAGATACTGAAGGACAGAGGAGAACAGAACAGGGTTAATTAAATATATTGCAGAATTAGAGGAAATGGACATTTTCTATGTCATGAAAGATACAGAGTCTCTATGTTTACAGAATTACATCTATTTTATTAATTCATATAAACAGTAGAAAAGACACCCAAAATTATAACAAAGTAAACTACAACACATCCAGAACATTTGACTGCATTGAACGTACATACATTTCAGGTTGCAGGAGATGATAAGGATATACAATGAGTAAAGGTGTCTATTATTGCCATATTTAACGTTAGCTTTTTCAATTTTTATGGGAGGATGTTTGCAATTGGACTCTTTATCTACATTTTACCGTGAGTTTTTTTTATCTTATCTTTTTTTACTACTTTGTTCATATCAGCACAGCAGGTGGCCATGAACTACAAGGAGAAGCAACATGTTTATCATCTTTATTATTGAAGGAGGAGGGATAACCTCTAAAAAACTCTAAAATACTCTTTAATATTACATCAAACAGGCTGCTGTTGATTTCAAGCTGCTGCATTACTGAATGACTTGCTGCAGACTGACCTTCATGAAGAGAACTGTCGGGGGGAAAATTCCAAGACAGATGGAAAGAAGGTTCCAGCCTTGCATACGGCTTTTCCTGTTCTTATTGTTCACCAGCTGCTTACAGATCTGGCAGTAAATCTCATCCCTGCATAGGTAGAGAAACATGAGAGAAAGGCAAAAACAGTGACAACCAATGTTAAAATTAATAAAAATGTTAAATAAGGACAAAAGAAACACACCAGAATAAGATAATTCTGACATTATAAGCCTGTGCAATGTGTCTCCATTATAACAGACATGTTTGTTTCCCCCCCATCATGTGAACATTTTTGACCTTATGTCTCGTCTTGATAGAGCATATCCAATGATAATGTTGAGTTTTTCCTGGGCTGAAAGTGGCCGATCAAGTGTAGGACCCTCTCCGATCAAAATGTCCTCATCCTCTGTGAAGTTCTCAGGCTGGTAAAGATGTCAACAAAAAGAACAATTAGCATACGGCACGCTTAATGACTCGAGACAGAAATAATGATGGAATGATTGAATATTGTAGCAATATTAGTGCTGACCTCCTCAAGAATAGCAGAAGCTCTTCTGTTTCCTCCAAACTTTTTCTTGTTCTTCCTCAGTATTTTCTATTCCGAAAAGACATGAAAATTGGAGGTAAGATTTCTGTCTGACATTCATGCTGATCTTCTGTATTATTCAGTGGCAGAAAATAAGATGTTTTTAATACAGTTGGGTCAATATATTGGGTTTGCCACTAAAGCACTGGTTGTCCACTGCAAATTCAAATTATTATAATGCAGTCTGTAATGGTTTCTACGTTTCTAAGTATACATAAACATGTTTCATTATTATTGTGTGTGTGTGTCCCATGGTTAAGATATTTTTCCAGAGGCTTTTCCATTCTATACTTTTAAAATAAATCCAGTGAAATGTTAAGACAATACACTTCCACAGAGTATATTATGGATTATATTTTGGTACTGGCATCTTCAAAAGCCATTTACATACTGTATAAACTCTCATTATTTATTATAGAATCTACTTCTAACCACCATGAGTCATGCCTGGCAGCACAATGTACTGTTATTATCTTACTTTTGACATGTAATAGTGTGACTATGTTACCTGGTCCAGTCCCACTAGATTGCTCAGCCTCCTGTTCTGCCTATGAGTCAGACGTGAGATGGTGCTGGACACATGAGACACTGTGTCTGGAGATTTTGGTTCTGGTAGGTCCCCCATGAAACGCATTATAATCCAGCATACAGTCTGACATGCCTGGAGAAAAATGAGAGGAGAAACTGGGAGTGAGTTTTGGAAAAAGATGAAAATCCCTTGAAGCTGCCCCTCTTTGCTCTCTGTCCTCTCACCAGCACATCGCCCTCATCATCATGGCGCAGAAGAGGCTGCCTGAGTCTCTGGTTGATGTGCATGTGGCTAGCCTTGCCCTGGAAGTGCAGGATGCTGAACTTGTGGAACGAAAACTCATCGCTGCCATCATCAAACTCATCATCATCCTCCTCCAGCGATGGGGTAGGAGTTGTTGAGGGTGAGGGTGAAATTATGATTTCTGGCACTAAGGTCTTAACAGAGGTTTCTTTCACCGGCTCTGGCACGATCCTCCTCTTCTTAACAGTCAAAGGAGAATTAATATCATACAGTCAGTAAATGAATTATATATGATTAAATATAGAATATTTGTTAACGTCACATAAGTGGATTACACAACAAAAATATCAACAAACCTCAAATTCATCTGATTCTAGTGCTTTCTTTTTGACCACTTCCACAGGAGGTGTGGGCTGGAGATCATACGAGATCATACTCTCCCCTGAATCATGTTCAACGATCGGCTCAGGCTCCTCTACAGCTTGAGGAGACTGGGCAATAACTTTTTTCAGTCGCTCCTGAAGATCTTTGGCAATTTGTTCTTGGTTCTCTTTTGCTATGCGTAAAACGTAGGCCTGTCAGGGGGTTGGGTGGAGAGAGGGTAGAGAAAGAGGAGGTGAAAAAGTGTCTGTATTCAGAATGCAACACACATATTTCTTGACATTCCTAATTCGTCATTTCCAGTTTCAAGACTGACATTCTTCTTCTTCTATTGTGCTGTTCTTCTGACCAGCCTTCCTCTGGTGTAAACCTGCAGCAGTATAAAAAATCCTAATTGATTTTTAAATTTTATTTTATTTCTAAAAAACGTCTTGACATTTGTTATGTTATTTCCAGTTTCAAGACTAACGTCATTCCCATAAACCACACTTGTAGAATGCATGTTAAAAAATCCCAAATGTTAATCAAATAATTTATTTTTAAATATTATTTTATTTCAAAAAAATTATTTCTTGACATTCATTATATTTCCAGTTTAAAGACTTACATCATTCCTCATCTCCTGTGCTGTTTTTCTGGCCAGCATTCCTCTGGTGTAAGCCTGCAGCAGTATGACAGCCTCTCTCTTCTGTTTGCAGCTCTTCCTCGCCCGGTAGCCCCGTAGCTACAGTTTATCACAAATGATCATATTATTAAATTATATGAATATGCTTATTAATATTTACAATATGTAAGTTTGTGTTTTTGTGTTGCAAATGTTCTATCTATCAAGGTGTCGTTTTTGCTTCTGTGTAATAATAGTAAAAATAGGTGTGCAATTTAAAATAGATTCAGCAGATAAAATAATCAAATTCATTTCCATTTCTAAAAAAACATTTTACTAAATAGTATTACATTTAAAAAGAATTTTAAAAACATGAACAACACTTGTAGAATGCATGTTAAAGAAAAATAATAATTTAAACATCTCTAATGCATTTCCAGTGTCCTGTAATATACAGTATTCAACATATATTTCAATGATACACAAATATACTAATATATCAGAAGTATTAAAAACACTTGTATACACATGAAAATTCTTATATATTTTTGAAATGATGTTCAAATGTACATATAATATATAATTTATATATAGATATAGTAAACATATGTTACAATAGCCACATTTACTTTTAACTTTGGTACATCAAACAAAGAGTAAATCTACACTAGCTAGCTAATTTATCTGTATGTACAGTACATGCCTGGGTTTGTATTGTGAGTGCTGCTGCCTGCTGTCTTTGGTACAGTAACCGGAGCTTCCGACTACGAATCTTTGATGCCAGCCGTTCAAAGCCAAGCTTGATCTGGGTGGAGCAAGGTCAGAAACAAAGTATAAGGTCACTGGACTTTCCTAGCAAACATCAAGGAGTTCTCTTAAAGGTTATTAATAAGAGTCAGACCTTTCTTCGCACTTTCGCCTCTCTGTAAGCTCTCCAGCGTTTCTGCAACACCACCGCTGCCCTCCGCTTCTTCAGAAAAGACTTTCTACAAAAAGTGGGAAAGGAAAGAGAAACATACTCCTCACTCAACCTTTGTCACACACTGTCTCACACTGTATTTTTTGATAACACCCTACTTGTCCATAGCTACAGTATAATAATACTCATACCTGTTTCATGTTAACAAAGATAATGTATTGTACTCATGACCTCAGTGAAATCTGACCTGTCTTTATGTCCCATCATGACCCTCTGGATCACCAGAGCTATCCTGCTGAGCTCTTGTTCCCTCAGCCGTTCCAGGACAGCATCGTGGGCGTCCTGAAACAAAGTGAAAGAAGACAAATTTTTGATTTGTCCAGAAAATCCATGCAACCAAATGCAATCATGTTCCAAGATTAAGTCTTCTAAATCACAGTCAATGGCAGCATACAGTAATAACTGAACAACAGTAGGTGCTGATCTGGTTCATATTAATACTGATACTACTTTAACAGTGCCAGTTAATACTGTTTAATGTTAATATACAGTGATGCTCTGCCATGTCAAAATAACAGAGAAAAGCTGTAGTGAAACATGGTTTGAATTATAAGTTTTCTTCACCCTCAGGAAGATCTTGGTGCTGCCTATTTTCCACTCATCCTCTCCTTTAATCACTGTCTTGCAGATGGCTTCACAACAGGCAGCAGCTGTCTCCTGGAGAGACAATAAAGAATTTATTTGATGCTGAAGAGATGCTAATGACAGTACAAATCCCTCCAGGGGAAAGATAATACAGAAGGAAGCCATCTTTGTGGCTATAATAATGACATGCACAGTATTATCCTGAGTGACATTTAGCAATAACATTTTAGATTTGACAAATATGACACTGAATCTATGAAATAAACTGTCCACATTGTAAAGTATGATCATCAGCAGGACAATATCATGACTAACAGATTTGGGGTCACAGATGGTCGTCTTCAGGAGCACCCTGTAGCGCTTCAGGAATTCTCCAAAGGTGTGGCGAATTGGGTATCCCAGCTTCCGGATGCGGATGGTGTCCATCATGCCGGAGTATCTTAGCTGACGCATACACAGCTCTCTGTCAAACAACTGGAGGAGAGCAGGTTAAAGTGGTGGTGTCATATCAACAGCAAAATTACTTCTTCAAGTCAGCTGTTTTGTAAGCATTATTGTTATATTATTTTCAGGCACAAGAAAATAATATATGTATACATTTGAGAGGCATGCTAACAAGCTAACATGCAAGTTTAGCAAGTACAGCTGTGACTGATGGAAATAATTCAAAGTGGTGCTAGAGGAAAACTCTTGTCAGGGGACCGTGAATGTCTATAGAAAATATTGGGCCAATCTGTCAAGCAGATGTTGAGATATTTCACAGGATAAGTAAAAACCTTGACCTGCTAGTGGCATATAAAGAAAACTCAGAGAAGTAGTAGGATAGTAGTAGGATATCTCCTCTAGACACCATGAATCTCTGTGCAAAGTTTCATGGCAATCCACTGTTATATTATATTTCATTCAGGACCAAAGTGGTGGACTGACAGACCAGACCAGATTTCTATCTCCAGAGCCACAGCGCTAGCGTGGCTAAATCTAGATGGAAAATAACTTGCACAAAATTTAAAGTTGAGTAAGCTTCCCAGTTGCCACCCAACACTGTGTGTTAGTAGGTTATATTTTCCAGGAAATTAGCTCAATTTCTTTATGGCAGAAAACAGGAAAGGGTTGTTGTTTATCCAGCGCAAGGGCAGGTTGTAGAGGGGCTGAGAGGCAGATGGGAAATTTTTTTTTATCCTCTTTAATTAAACCAAAGGCCAGAGAAACAAATGCAGATGGGGGAGGTAGATTCATAGCAACATCTTCACACTTCATATTCAACATCAAACACTTGCACACACTTAATTCTACACATAGCAACTGGTGTGTGTTACTCTGGCCATCTATACTGCGGTAGTTGCTCTTGTGTCATTCACCTTAGACTGCTTGTCATTGTTGGGTTTGAAGCAGCGGATGAAAAAAGGATGGCAGGTGGACAGAGCCTTCATGAGGGAGTCCAGAGACTGACGGAACTGACCGCTCAGTGTCACCACTTGTTTGCGGTTGTCACTCTGGGCCTGTACGGACGATAGAGAGGAGACTAAAGTCAGCAATACAGTGGAATAGATTTCACTTAAGAAAAGAAAAGATGTATGTAGCAATATAAAACTAAATCACATGCTGATGAGGTTATTCTTTCATACCCGTAGGGAGCTCTTAGGTGTTATGATGACCTTCTTGTTGTTACTGATCTTCACTCCATTGGTTGAAAGCTCAGTCTCAAATATCCCACGAAGCAGCTTATTGGTGGACACATCAACCATCTTGATTATGTCAGAACTGACGGCATCTCTGTTCTTTTCCAGGAACCCTTAACGGAAAAAAAGCATCAGTACTGCGCACCTCACAGCTGGCATTTAGTCTTTAGTTGGACTTTACTTTTATACCTTTGGAGTCGTAGTGAACCACTCCTGCATAGTGGCGAATCCCAAAGTCTGTGTCATGTTCACTTTTTGAGGCGATGTAGATCTTATTCCCTTTGTGTTGCTTGTTCATCTTATATAGCATAGTGACGTCTGAGCCCTGTGACACAGCAAACAGTACTTTGGATTAAAAACAAGCACAGATAATTTACTGAACTGGCACAATTTGCAGTAAAAAGCAACATTTCTACAATTGTGTTTGTGAATGGATGAATAAGCAACACAGCGTAGCGGCAGCACCTTTGGAAAATGGCTTTCTTCATCAATCAGAGCCAGGAGGTTACAAGGTGTCCCAGCCAGGAGATCCAGGATGTTCTGATTGTCACTAAAATTGATGTTATCCCACACAATGCCCTCCTTCATGTACTCCTTCTGCTCCAGCTTGAAGATGTGGCCCACGAAGAACTGCTGAAGCTTCTCGTTGGCAAAATTAATGCACAACTGCTCAAAGCTGTGAATCAACAGGGTGACGTTTGTTCAGTTTTATACAACTGTAGAGGTGTGATACGCTTACTCTAAAGGATGAAGAAAATATCCTGACCTGTTCGTCCTGAAGTTTTCAAAGCCAAAGATATCAAGCAGGCCGATGGACAGGAAAGAGGATTTGGGGCTTTTGGTCATCCTTTTATGGATGACGCCGTTGATTTTCCCAACGATCCAGATGAACAGCTTATTGTAGATTGCCTGAAAGAAAAGACACAAATTACTATCTTCTCAGCATATCAATAATTGGTCCAAATAAATTGAGGAATATTGGGGACTGAAGTGTATTTGTGACTGGATGGTTGTTTGTTAAAATTTCTGGATTCCCTATCTCTTAACATGCTGTATCTGCATGCTCCACTTTTAAATGTGTAAATGTATTTATAACGTTCTTAGTTATTCTGATCATCTGCTGTTGGTGAATTACGACACTGTCAAAGTCAGTACTTAACATTTATGAGCTAATTTTCCTTTCATCCTGCATCAGGCTCCAATAAGGAAGTGCGTGACTCTCTGATTTACCATCACTGGGTGAGTTTCATTACCTTGACAAAGGCGTCTCTGCAGTCAGAAGCCTGCTCGCAGCTGAGGGGTTTGGTCACCTTCTCTCTGTTGGTCATGAAGGAACGGTGTGTCAAACTTGACGCCAGGGAAGACTTGTGGACCTTTAGAAAAACAGACAGAAACTTCATAATTCAATGCTCAACAACGATGATCTGTTAATCAGGTTTTGTGTAGACAAGAAAGTGCTCACCTCCAGCAGAGACGCTGCGATACTGAAGTGTTGTGACTTGCTGACATCACTGGTTTCCAAGTTATTTTGTGTGTTGGCTGGTGGGAACACAACAATAGCTCATTATTGCATTATCATTATCATAATATGCATTATTGCAAAGGCAGTCAAGATCACATCTAGCGGTGGAATATAACTCCATAATACATTTACTGAAGTATTTAAAGTCCCCCTACACTCAAAAGTAGTTCCTACAGTGTGCTGAAAGTGGAACTGATTTTAAGAGAGAGGATCTTTAGATATAATTTTGAGGTACTGTACTTGAGTTCGTCCATTTTATGCTACTTATAACTTCTACTCCACTACATATCAGAGTGAGGTATTGCACTTAAAACTAAACACAACAATCTAAAATGTTCAGATAGTCTCTGCGTGCTCTCACCCTCGAAGGAGACATTTCCCAGGTGTAATATGGCTGCCAGCAGCTTGAGGATATCCTGACACTGGCTTTCTGAGAAGGTCAGGATTTTCATCGCAGAGCAAATACGCTTGTAGTCTTTGGCATCTTCCCTGCCTCCACACACGATACAGCCGCCCTACAGCACACCAGGGGGAAGGTTTAGATCACTCACCGTATGTAGACGATATGTCATTTATTTTGGTTAAGGTGACAAAATGAGCAGCAGGTTGTAATACCTTGGTGAGGAATTTGTATTCCTTAGCATGTCCAAGGCTCAAAAGCTTCTTCTCCTCAGCTGTGACTCCTGCCAGCATGCAGTAAAACATGTGGTAGTTTCTCTCCTCCAGGGCCTGAGGTTGTGGAGTAAAAAGTAAATAATTGTTGCAAAAAAGTAAAGGTGTTTGAAAGGTTTCATTTTTCTATCAATTCAACATTTAACACATGGTCTCCTGTCTCCACATGCCCTGAGTACATGTTGCCCATGATAACAGCATGTTTATTTAAGCAGCCCTGTTTTTATAGGTTTACAGTACAGAGTGGCCCACTGGAGAGATTAGTGGGTTTGTTAGGATAAAGCCACCTCACCTGATGGCAGACACGAGACTTCTCCAGAAGATACTGTTCTACGCGAGCACCTTCAATCACTCCGTCCTTATTGAAGAAGATCTCCAAATATTTCCCAAAGCGACTTGAGTTGTCATTGCGGATTGTTTTAGCATTTCCAAACGCTGTACGAGACAAAACAGGGTTGTTTGAACACTTGGCATTGATTGCTTTTTTGTCTTTCAACCACTTTGTGTGTGTGTGTTCTCAAAAGACAGCTGTTGCTTGTCTCTTGAGTATGTCTTGGCATTAGTGAAGTAAAGTTGTACCTTCTAGTATTGGGTTGGACTCCAGGATCTGCTGTTCAAGACGTTGTTCAGAGAGCTCGCCGCTGACTGCTGCCAAGTACTGAAGGATCAGCTTAGTGCTTTCTGTCTTCCCTGCTCCGGATTCCCCACTGAGAAAAAAAGACAGAAGGAATGAAACACCTGACACATTTATTCTATTTAAGACTGTGTATGACCAACAGTTAACAGGAGTGATTTATTCTGACCTGATGATGCAGCACTGGTTCCTGAGATGGCGGGTCATGTTACTGTAGCAGGCTTCAGCGATGGCAAAGATGTGCGGAGGGAGTTCCCCCAGCTTTCTACTGTGGTACAACTTCACCTGAATGACAACAGGAAACACACATTTAACACATCACTGCGATCTTTCACAAAGAGATTAAATGATACATTGGAAATGATCTGCAACTGTAGTACCTCAGTAATGAATGTTACCTGGTCAGCTGAATATAATGGAAAATCCTGGTATGGGTTTACTGCCACCAGCACAGAGCCTGTGTAGGTCTACAATCAGAAAAAAAGGGCTGTGTAAGAACTGTCAGCTTAAAATAAAGTGACTGATTTAAGGCATTTAGTCTGTTGTGGAGTTCAGATCATCCAAATGGCACACAAAAAAACAAATTTCCTCCCTTACCCCTGTTGGGGGTAAGAGAATACCAGCTTCTGACATTTTTGCTGCCACCCCAATACAATGGTGTGTGAAATTAATTTATTAAAGATTTTCAAAGTATTTTTGTAAGTTTAACAGATTCATGAAGAACATGTAACACCAGAAAATGTCACATATTTGAATGAGTAGCACACTCTACAGTACGCAATTTAGTTTATAATAATAATCGAATTGACGTTCAGGTTTTTTAAGTGCTCAAAGTAAATGTGTTCCACAGCAAGGACTGTGCATTATCCTTCTGAGGAAGCCCTCCATTGCTTCTAGAAATGTCATTTTTTGGTATTTTGACCACAAATAAAATTCCATTGACCTGTATTGAACCAAATCTATAAGGCCAATAACTCAAAGCTGGGAAAAACAATGAACCAGCCCATTAAAACCAAGTGTAACAAATAGAATGAGATCATTTAGCTTGCTTTCAATGAAAAGAATTAACCTTATTTAAAGATTGTCCTTTAATTTGGTGACATTATTTCAAAATTTTCCAGTAATCAAACAAGTCAGTTACTGTTATCAAGAATCACCCAGGCTGAAACTGCACTTGCAAAAGTGGGGTGAATTAATGAATTAGGTTGCTTACTTTTAAAGGCAGACTACAGTTAGTGTGTTCCACATGTGCCTTACATAAATGATGCCTTGTTTGTGTCGAAGCAGCAGGTTCCTGAGGAGGCCGGCCTCGGTCATGTCTCCCAGTTTGATCATGTCTTCCACACCCTCCACTGATGTAGGGTGCATGATCTTGAGAGAAGCTTCCTGCTCCTGGGACAGACTCTGCTCCTGAGAGAGATCAAAGCGAGAAATGAAACCAAACGTTTGCAGCCTGAAAATGTTTTATGAAGCTTGATGTGAATGACATACGTTGACATCTTCATTTTTTACCTTTCCCTCATCGTTCACCAGTAACCGCTGGCCAGATGGTGTTACTTTGACCCTCGCTCCAATGGGGACCCCGATGTCCGAGTCCACCCAAACCCACTCCCCCTGAAAATACAGACAACAGTAAATATGTTAATAAATCCACTAAAATTGTTTTGTGTTTTAATGTTCCTCAGAATACAGAATTTATGAAGTTTCAGTTTACAGTATTTCCTTGAATGAATGACTGCCGGGAATGGTGACATCCAGGAACAACTGAATGATATGATGCTTTCTGGAAAGCAACACTTTATCAATAAAAGTTTCTGACTTCTGTCAGCCTTACCTTTCTCAGCATCACCAATTTTCAGCTTTTCTCCACTCCCTAAATAAAGAAACGGCAAAGGAAAAAGTGATTAACTCCATCAAAACGCTTCAAGCTCATCAGCACTGTTGTGCTCAATACCACTGGTTAAAGTTAACAGAATAACAAGGCATTTAATGTAACACACACAAAACAGTCAAGCGGTCTACCTAGCAATCCTTTTTATCAGTGATCTTCATTAATTTCCACTCTTTAAGCCGGCTGTGGAGCTGCTGTTTGCCTTGATGCCCTCCTCAATCTGTCTCACTGTGAGCAAGGAGGAAACAACTCTCTACAATTTTATGGCACTTTGACTTTGAACCGAGTGACTGAGAGGAAAAAATAAACCCACAGCTTACGAATAGGTGCGTGTGTCTCGTCATCAAGGGGGAGTCTTCCTGTCCTCATTGATCCCTGATTGTCCTTTCTGACGGGAAATCTTCTCAGAAAGTCTTATATAAACAATCACTTACAGTCATGATCCTCAAATACAATTCTGAGACTATTTTAGAGCAATAGCAGCACATTCATATATTAATATTAAATAACTCTTTATATAAGTGACCTTATTATAGATCCATCACGACCATGGGGTGAGTGTTGTAATGAATTTATGTGCAGACTTTGGACCCTGGTTGTGTAAATCTGACACTGCTGGGCATCTCACGAACTGTTACTGCAATAAAGATGTAAATATGAGATTAAATGAACTACCTTACTATTCCATTTGAATATTGTGGGCATTATGTGGCAGTAAAGATCTTCTGCTGTCAAAAATAAATTGTAATGAAATTCTATAAACTGCTAATTTCACTACATGACGAAGTTAGTGTCAGGTTCAAAGTTGTAAAACATTAAGGGAAACCTCCTTTTTACCAGGCAAGTGAGTTAATTGCACTGTTAATGTGGGTGTAAAGTCAAAGCAGCACACTTGACTAAGATGGGTGTCACTGCTGGTTATTCACTGGCGTCAGTGTGTTCAGCTCTGATAAGGAATTCTCTGCAAGGTAGTCACTCATAAACATCACTCCCCATCATTGCAGTTTCACGTGCTACTGGGGACTCCAAAGGTAGCCAGTTCAACACTGGGTGTAGTGACTAAATGTGAAATATCCGTAATGCATGTTTGTGTTAGATACAAAGATTCATTTCCTGTTTCAACTCATCAGTCTGATCTTTGACTCCATTTTTATGACACCATCGAACCACAGGAGTTATGACGCTTAAGATGATAACAGTGGGCAGTATTTATTTTAAAGTGATACTATGCAACATTCCAAAAAAAAAGTTTCTCTTTTTACAAACCAAAATCTGTATTGAATTCATAACCAATAAAAAGCACATTTGTTTGAGTAAATACACTCAAGTTTTACTGCTACAGAGTAGTAGAGTGGTCTGGTATGACCAGTTAGCTCATGGAGGCTAGCGTTAGCAAACATTTGTAACCGTTGTTACATTATCGTCTTATAGCTACAGTAGCTGTGTTTTCATCCAAATGTATCGAGAACTTTCATCAAATTACGAGAGTCAGAAAATGACCAAAAGGAAATGAATGCTTGTTTCCATCTACTATGGTTGCGTGATTAGTAGGAGTTGGTTCATCGAGATAAACAGTCATGGTGCCAATTCTCTAGTCTAAAAAAATTACATTGATAAAACATAAATAAAAACACACTAGTGACTACTTTTCAACACTTGTCATTTGCAGTGTGTTTGTCACTACAAATATACACAGTCATATCATCCATTGTTGATTGTTGATATAGAAGTATTGGTTATAGCAAATTTAAGCAGTCCTGACATTTCATGAAAATGTATGTATAGTTTATAAAGGCGTCACCAACTGTGACATAACAGTCCAGCTCACTATCTTCTGCAGGTGCAGTGAGTTTATGGCGGATTCATTACAAACACTCCCTGGCAATAAAAAAAAAAAAGACAGAAGATTATCTGTTTATTCGCAATATAAACTAAACAGTGGAGGGCATAATGTAATTCATTAGGGGAGTGTCACCCCCAATTTGTGTTCCCCTCCTCAATGACTACACCTAAATATAGTTACCTTTAGAGTAGTATTCAGATAAGAAATACACAGTTTGAGTCCTTTTTTATCCAATGGATTTTGTGTATGTACTTTATTTTTCTAGAGACAAAGACAACTATGTATTGCTCTGTGTGATGGTTTAGCAGAGTACAAATGCACTTTGAATACTGACCAGAATCAAAGTTACATGTCACAATATAACACACAGAAGCTAGACTTGAATTTTCTTTAGTTTTAACTGAGTTCAGAAATTATTATTATTTTTTTTTTAACCCTAATCACAGAAACACATCCTACTAAGTCAGTACAGTTGTTTTGATCTAGCACTTTACTTGCTGGTTTAAAATACATTTAAAGCTCATGTTACAAACTGTTTGTAAAACAAAATAACTTAAAAACATTAGCTACTGGTCTTTCAGAAATCTGGACACAAGCCTAAAAACAGCCTGTCAAACAAGAGATTTGATATGCAACAATAAAACAAAACTTGTGCAGATGTAGCATGTATGACACGACATGGCACTGTTCAACTAAAATCTGAATGAGCGAGAACTCAAAGAGGCACACTGACTTACTTTAAGCAACAAGACCCAAAACCATTTTATGAGTGCATCTGCACTGAAATAGTTTTATCTTCACTTGACTAAATTAAGACGGAAAATCACAGTTGATATTAGTGAGGTCCATAAAGTATTTGTGCAGCACAAATCAAGTCTGAGAATTAAAAAAGCCCACAAACAGCTGGAAGCACTCCAAAGCTCATGAGCCAACATAAAATACATTAAGGCCACCAACCATTTTCAGCAGCAATTCACATTCAAGTCATTCCCATGTTTTGTATTAAAAACAATAACAATGAGTTGATAAATTATTAAGCTTTGGCCTGACTGGCACGCTTAACACAGAAAATGTACCTACGTTAAGAAAAATACATTGGATCCATGAGACCCCACTTTTAAGAATTTAAATCAAATGAAAAGTCCTGTGAGCTGTACTTCATGGCTGTGACCTAAAGAGGCCCTCCAGCCCCTTCATTCACACCAGAAGAATCTGAAAGCTCTTTCTGCATAAAACACTACAAATACATACAGAAATATAAAAAGTCATGAATGGCATGTTAATATCCCTGTTTTAGCTTTCTATTACTGCTACATGTTTATTGTGGGATCCATGTAGCCCACTCTGGCCACAACAAATGATATTGCAGCCACCATAGCTTGTTAAAGATAAGTAAACTTCAGTAGTGCGGTATTCTCTATTGCTTTGCAAACGCAAATATGCTTTCACACATTAGACTGTGTACAACAGTTATGTCACATCAAAGCTGTCTTCATTAGGTCAATAAATCAGCAGCAAAATAAAACTGATTGCTGAGCTGGTTCTTTCACAGTCAGACCTGGGTCACAATTCAATTTGAAATCCATACTGAATTACATACACAGCAAGGTCTGCCCATTAGTGAGTTGACAGTTTACATGTTTTAAACCACTTACAAGAACTCATACATGTCATACAGCCAACCATTTTCCAAAGCATACCATGGTAGATTTTTTTTTACTTTTTTCCTACTTTCAAGACGGCCATTATTTCTATTACTATTTGAAGAATGCAAATCAACCTGCCTTATACCTTAAAGCACAGCTTATATTTTGGATGGATACATGTTGAATGTCTATAAATGTTGACGTCCATATATTACAAAATCAGAAAATGGAATGAAGACCAAAGAAAATGTGATTCCCTGTAACAGCAAATTCAAAAATATTACAACAATATACTTTGGAAAATGGGAAGTGATCACGTACGTGTGTGGGTTATTTGCAGTAAGTGGGATAACATAAAAACACTGGAATGGGCCTTCAAGTTGAGACTAAAACTTGGTGGGAATTTTAATTGAACTTGGACTGAGTGACGTCCCTGCTTACCACAGTAATACTGCCTTTAAACTACATGTCATTTCTACCAATCAACAAAAGAAAATGTGCAATTCCAAATGTACGTACAAAGTGTTTGTGTTCTCTACAGCACTTTTTTTAATTCTTTATAATTCGTTCTCCTCAGGCCTCTTGAGCACGGCACTGTATTTCATGGGTGCACTGTCTGCTTTGAGCTGCACCTCCACTAACGTGAAGATTGAGATTACCTGGAAGTGGAAACAAGAAATGATAATTATTGAAATTTACACTGTCAACTTATTTGGTCAAAGACACTTTCTGACTGCTGTTACCACAGCTTGCCACCATTAATTTTCTTGATAAGAATTTAACTCAATAATTCGTTGAAGGCTACAGGGCCACAATACCTGAGATGATATTGTACTAAAATAATGAATAGTTTGGAACTAACACATATTACATATCATTTGAAATACCTTTAAAAATATGATGGACTACAAAAGAAATTAATTTCTCAATATTTAAAAAAAAAAGAAATAATCTAATTTTCCTATTGGCAGGCCATACCATAACAAATGCATGTTCAGTGTCTGTGGCACCCACCTGCTCTACTGGAGGTTTCTCTGGGTCCTCTGGTATCCAGACCAGAGTCAGCTCTGATTTCTTCCCCACCTTATGATGGTGGAATGAGGCCAGGCCCGTAACAGACTGAAGGTGGAAACAAATGGTGTCAAACTGTTGTAGATGAAGCTGTCACTTGACCTACTGGACGGTTTTATTTTATCTCATTTCTCTCTCTCTGACTGAGCTTTTTTAGAGGTGGCACTTGGTCTTTTGCATGTCAAAGAAGAAAGGAAGTTGTTTACTTTGGTCACTTTCATTTCTCTTCCTGTGCACTGAATCTCTATAGCTGAACAGCCAATCAGTGTGACTTCTCTGACCGATGGCCAGGACTCATTGACAGCCCGACATTGGCCGACCGTCGGCCCAGTGTGTCAGGGCCTTAACAAGTTTTTAAGAACATAAAAGCAATATCTAAAAAAGAACTAGCTGTTGTATATGTGTATGTATGTATATTAAGACTGACAGTGTTCCCTGCAAATAGAGTGTACTGGAGCTGACCTTGCAGTAGATGCGTTTCTGCACTCCGTATTTGAGAACCAGCACATCAAAGGACTGATCCAGCACCCCCATCACCATGGCCTCAGAGTCCAGAGGGCCACAGTCCTGTGGAGCACACCAAGCAAATAGACATACAATATGGTTTTGACCAGACATTAAAGAACCTGTTTAAGTGTTGTCTAATTTTACATTTTTGGCATCTAGCTGAGTTGCTGAGCCCTTTTCCTTTTTTTATTGGAGAATACAAGATAACTCCAACTCACCCAGGGTCGCCCTGACGATATCACTCTTATCACAGAATATAAAATGTGGAGCAAATTATTAAAATAAGGAGCTCAAATGGCATGAAAGGTTTTGAGGAATTAAGGTGCAGAGAGAAAATAAATAACTAATGTCAAAGAAAATACTAAATATTCTCTTACATTTAGTTTTTTTCATTAACCTTGATAAACCTAAGTTATTACATGTTTGTAAAACCAAATCTCATAAACAATTAATTTATGTTGTGGTTGCTCAAGTATTTGATGCAAAGTGTCAAAAACACTCACAGCTTGAACAGCAAAATAGGATGTTTTCCCATTTGTTCCACTTGCTGACAGCATGTTGTGATTTGGCTACTCACCTTTACAAACACTCCAAAGAAGAGCTCAGAGCTGAGCTCCTGGACTCTCTTGGACAGAGTCTTCTTGTCATTACAGTGTGATGCCTGTTTTTGGACTTGTTGTGTCGACAGCCCCAAATGAGGCCCACAATCTGCGTGCAGACATCGAATGGACGGACACGCACATAGTGAGAAAAAACAAAAGAAAAACCACACATATTAAACTGATACACAGTAGGAGCAGACAGAGGCAGGAAGTGCTGCAGAATCAAGGGCAAAGGCAACAGCACAAACAATGCATCAACTCAATGTGAGATCTGAGGCTGCTTTGTTCTTTTCCGCATTTTTCTTCTACATTATCAACCAGACAGGTCATGTGACACAACCGCAACACTGTTTGAAACAAACAGGACATTCTGTTATTTGTAGAGAAGGTACGCACTGAGTGAAAAAGCCAGCAGCCGGTGGACAATGATGTCAGCGTAGCGTCTGATGGGCGATGTGAAGTGAGTGTAGAGAGGAACGTTGAGGGCGTAGTGCTTAAAAAACTGCTCCTGCTTAAGTACACCCGAACAGAAGTACAACGCCATCTGGGAAACACCAAGGACCCAGATTAAATACAGAAAGGTTTCCACATTTTAAAGACGCTGGAATTTAAAAATGTATTCAAATAGATAAGATGGAAGACCTCCAGAAGTGGTTACTGAGCTCTAACCTGCATGGGTCTGGAGCACATGTGGGTGAGGACTTCTTTTCTGGCAGTGGAATACTCATCATCACCAAGAGTAGTATTGAGACTCTTCTGCATGTTGGAAAAGCAGAAAATAGATTTTAATCATTAATACTGAGTTACACGTTTACATCAGTTTTAAGTTAAATGGCTCAAAAGCTTTGTCAATCACTTGATCACAAGTGATATCCCCGGGAGACGGAAATATTCCCATACGATACAATAAAATTATATTACAGCAGTACAGTTCAAAGCTCCTTGTTATCAGTGTGATCAAGTAAAAGAGCTAGCAAACATTAGGACATCAAATGGACAAAAATAAAAATTAATAATACTTAAAATGCTGTAATTTCAATTTGATCACTTAAAGATAATCGGAACAAAACAGATTTTCTTGTTTCTGAGATAATAGGAACTCGACTACTGACATTCAACGCTCCTGCAGAGGACAGATCAATGTCGATTCCCAACTGGTCACAGAGCTCCTGCAGCTCATCCACCATTTTGGCCTTTGGTGGAGGGTGGCGCCTGAGCAGGGCCAGCTCAGGGAATCTGCGGTGGATGTGGTGAGCTGTGGCAATGTTAGCCAGTAACATGAACTCTTCCACCAACCTAGAGACAAATACATGTGTCAAATCAAATAAATGTTTAATTTAGAAGAGAGACAGAAGGGATACAGACACAGATACTGTATCTGAGGAGGGTTTGTTACTCACTTGTTACTGTCTCTGTACTGGTAAACATAGCAGCCCTGAGGCATCATGGTCTCTTTGTCCAGGGTGAAAGACAGTTTCAACTGAAACAAAAAACACAAGGCATGTACAGAATATAATGTCCCAGAACAGATAAACAGAATAATCTGGGTTCCCACACAACGCTTAAGTATTGCTGGGTTATATCAAGTTAACCAGCTCAAATAATCAGGTTAAATCTCTTCCAGCCAACTCTTAAATGATCTTTGATGAACTATTATTTGGAACTTAAGGGAGTGGAGTGCTGAAACTCTGCAGAGAGTTTACTATATATCCTCTTTGAAAGGAAATCCTACCAAAAACAGACAGATAAACAGATAGACAAAACAAACTCAAACGTCAATTACAAATCCATTGCAGCCTGTGTTGTGCCCTTGTAATATGCTGACAAAGAGAACTACAACTCATTTATTTAAGATTTATGTCAATAATTTATTAGATTACTAATTATTCAAAGAAACATTCTGGTTTTTGCATTCTTCCAAACACAATCATATTCTGTTTGTATGCAGGGATTTTGACATATTTCCAAACTAGTACAGTAAATATTCTCCAAACTTTTAAAATCTATTAAGATTCAAATTATCTAATTAATTTTCTGCGCTAATGAACTTGTACTGAAAGCTAAATAAGTTGGATCAACAGTTTTGGAGCATGACAGTCTTTCAGACACTTCTGTCAAGCTGTCCCGTGGTATAGAAAAGAGAAAAAAAAAAAGACATATCAGCCATTTTGATATGAAATAGTAGGGTAAACACAGGTGTTACCAGTAATACTATTTAAGGTTACTATTTCATGTCAAAATGGCTGAAAAAGGTCTACAGTCAAACACAAGGCAACAAGGACTAACCTGGTCTAGTCTGAGGGCTCCTCCTGAGAAGCGCTGAGACCGGAGGTTCTTGGCAATGAAGTGCAGGTTGAGCACAGCCTGATGGATCTCATCAATGGGGTGCTCGGGGTCCACAGGTGGCAGCTCCGCGGCAGAGAACATCTTTTCGGGGGCCTCGATCATACTCTGGGCATGGTCATAACTCAACTTCACGCAGGAGCGGATGACTGAGCGGCCAAACCACTCACTCAGGATCTGGGGGGAGTTAGCAGGTGAAGTGGAACCAATGAGATGAACCAGGAAACAGGAAACAGAAAATATCCCCCAGCAAATGCCATCACTACTATCACCAAGAGCATCTGGACACAATTTCAGCTATCAGCCCCTTTACTCCTCTCTAACTGTGAACCAAACCTTTTATTGTTTGAGGGCGGCTCTAACAGCTTTTAAATGATCATACCTTTCCCTCTGGTGTGATTTTCCAAATGACAGAGAAAGTGAGTCTGTCGGTGAGAGGATTCAGACTGCACAGCTCCTCACACAGCAGCCTCGGCAACATGGGGATCACCTGGACAGTGACGAAACACATGAACACACTGATCGCTGAAGAGAAAGATACGTTTATCAAACAACAAGTGAGAGAGTGACAGTGAGCGAGATCAACAGTCACTTCAGTCAAAGGATGCAGTGACAAATGATTGCAGATTGCGGAGCAGCTTATGTGAAAAAAATATCCAAAAAGCCACATAATGCAACAAAATCAAGTATAATACCATGTAGCACATTATTAAAAAAAAAAGTGTGTGAAGGAGCACTGACCTTTTGAACCATGTAGACACTAGTTGCTCTTTGACTGGCAATGGCATCCAGAGCGTTGCCCTCCTCCACAAAATAACTGACATCAGCAATGTGGACCCCCACCTCAAAGTTACCTGTGTTAAATAGACAGTCTATGACCTCCCATACACCAGTAAAAACAGCACCCATATCTATAATCAGAATTCATCATCATCGAGCTCCACAGTTAAGGATAAAACCAACACTGCGCCCCCAAACAGCCGCCCTTATTATATTCTATGTTTAACCACTGCCGGTGGATGACATGGTCCTATTTTCAGCATCGCCACGAACAATAAAAGCAAAAGGTGAGCCAAAGCTCTGGAGACTGGTTCTTCAGGTGAGATTAAATAGTGTCCACACATGGTTTGAAGCCAATGTCTTATGGTAGACATTTTATATAGTAAAAATGTTACAGTTGGCCCTCACAGCTGAAAATGTTCAGGTTACAGCCCGCTAAACGGGACAACTATGCCACCTGCTGTTCTAAATGTGTACCAGCGTTGGGTAGTAATATCAAAGGATTCTTGGTCATCAATGTTGATCTGCCTGATCATCTCCAGGAGATTGACACGCAGCAGCGCAACACTTCCCATCTGTGCTAGGGGCAGTGCTTGATGTATGTCACATGATGCGACGCGGCATTGTGGCGGCTGTGTGTTTTTGCCTTTAAGGTAGTTTACCATCAGGTAGTTGTTTACAGGACAGAGCATCATCCAGGTCTCTGGCGGTTGCAGGGTCTATTGTGAAGATGCACTCCTTCCTACACATGATAAAAACAGTGCTCTGTGAATCATATCAATATATGTACATTAAAATGATCAGCATGTTGCCACTCAAAGAACATATTTATACAAAAAGACAGAGCTATATAAGCACATACAGGCTTCACAGCCCTACCTCAGGTCTCTCCTCTGCCTCATCTCCTCAGGTGGGATGGTCCAGGGCAGGTTCTTGGGTAGACAGCCTAGCACCTCATCTGAGAAGTCAGAAAAATCAACGTCGTACTCCATCAGGATGCCCTCTGTCTCTGGCTCGATTTCTCCAGCTTGACCCAGAGTCTTAGCGAGTTGACTGGAAGAAACATTTGGAGAGCGTCAGGTTGGTTTGGTTGGTCAGGTTGAAATTGTGCATCAAGCTTACCACAGATGAATATAACACTGACCCTTCAGCAAAGTTGCTGTCGGCCGCCCAGTAGGTGATCCGACATATGAACAAGGTGTTGGTGTAGTCGCCTGGGCGGGAACAAAAATCTTCTGGACAGTCAGCAAGCTGAACGTTGATCCGTGGCACCCGGTGGTCCACAGGGGAGAACATGGCAAAAGGTTTATCTGGTAGGAATTTCAGGAAGCCTGTGGCAGCTCTTGAATGTTTCTTCTCAACAATGTAGACCACCTGACAGACAAATGATAAGGTAAGTGGAGTGATGACTTTGAAATCTAAGGCCTAAATATCCTTAGCACAAGAGAACAAGTGACAAATTGCTGCTGAAGAACAAGCCGAACATTTACGATCTTAGGATTTCCATAGATTTCCATAGTAAAAGCCTTTCAGTGACAATAAAATAAATCTTTATCGTAAAGTAGTGAGAAACATTTTAATCTTTGGTGGCATTACATAACTCATTTGGGGTTTAATCAAGATTGGGAATGAATCTCCATTTAGTCTGACTGTTTACTGTGGATTAGTTAGTTTTACATAAGAAACTTTGTTAGGTGAAGGGTTAGGCCTTCAGTGGAGTTTAGACTCATATTCAACTTCCAGATAACATAAGCCATTAGTCACATAAGTCACCTTTGTGGCATCAGGGAAATGCTCGTAAAAAAGGAAGGGAAGGGGCTGAGTAAGAAATACAGCACAACAGATAGACAGGAAGCTCACTTTAGCAGTCTTTTGGAGTATTTCCCCATTGGATCGTGGGTTTGAGGGGTCCTCCAGAGGTTCCCCTATTTCCATCAGATGAAAGGACAAATTAGTGTATTAGCTGAACTATTGTTTTGTTTGTGTGCACTGACACTCTCTTCAGACCAGTAAATAAACACTCAAACACAGATTACTGAGCATTACCAAATACCAGCTGAATTATTATTACTTGACACCACAGTTCCTATAATAACTGTGATTTGGAATAGCTGCTGTAATCACAGCTCCATCTCAGTACCTGTGTCAGTGAGTGTGGTATTCTGAACTTTTCTGATGAGTTCATCCTGGTCGCTGCACTGGTCTTCCATAATACCATCAGGCCTGGGGGTGCGCGCTGTCTTCTTCTGTGCTTTTGGCACTGTGTTTTCTCTCTGAGTGTCTGACTCACTGGTGCCCTCACAGTCGGTGTCTGACCTCACAACCTAGACAGACAAAAAAAATCCTCATCTGTTCATACTGCTGGTGTGTTTTGCTATGCTGTGGAACAAAAGCCAAAATTGAGCCTGTTGTATTAATGCAACTAAAAATGTACATGGACAGCGTAGTCTACCTTCCACTGCTCCCGAGGGAGGACTTGCACCACTACTATGTCTCCATTCAGCGCTCTGTTGCGAGCTACAATCCCATCCAGAAATATGTCCCGTGTGTCATCCTGCGAACATAAAAAGAGATTTCACGTGTTTACCAACAGTCTTTGAAAGTTTTACATCAAAGTCAGGTTAGTTTGGATCTTTTGAAGTGTGGATATATGAGGAACTTTTCACATAGTCAGTGTACAGTAGATTAGAACTGAATCAGACAGGAGTCCTAGCACTGACGCTAAGCAATATACTGCTGTGGACTCTTTAACCAATAGGTTCAGTTTCATGGTACACTACAATATATAGGGTATAGTTTACCAGTGCTGTGGAAGTATGTGTGGCTATGTGACACTATAGTTTCCCCTCTCTTCCCCACTGTTTAATATCCATCTGCAATAGTTCCCTTGCCCCTACAGTGAATGGCAATTTGTTGTCTGTAATCACTCATTTTTATTTTCCTGTATTTGTTTTCACTTTCATAAACCACTGTAACTCTAGCCCAAACAGCTGATCTGTGGCATAATAAAGTGCGAGGCACAGCTGGGCATATGCCACTATCCACAGCAATATACTGTTTAGCTTTCATGCTAGTACTCCTGTCTGATTCTCCAAACTGGGAGTGCACTGTGTTCTACTGTAATACACTGATTGTGGATAAGTAGCTCATACAACTCCAGTTACATTTATTACACAGTATACTACAGACATACAACAGCTTAGCTATAAGGTGCTTTTACAGAACCCATCAAACAAGTTCTTCAGGCAGCAAAACATGATGTGTCATATTTGTTGTAGGTTGAACTTACAGGAGATGGGATGAAAGCTTCATGGTACTTCTTTGGGTTGATCCTTAACTGTCCCTGCAAAGAAAGCATGTACAAATGAGAAATTAATTCACCAATACACTGTGTGATTATGCTATACCGGCTGTTTAGATGCCACTTAAGTGCACCTAAGTGTCTTTAGTTCAACTGAACTGGAACTAAGTGGCCAGGGAAATATGTAGGATTTAATATGTTTATGTGTGTATACAGAGGGCACAAAATACAGTTTATTATTTTAACTATCAGCAAGAAATCAAATATTTAGAAAACTTGTAAACCCATGTAGTTTGGCCAACTTGAGTAATTTTATCTATACTTAATATAGTTTAAAGTACAGTCTTGGGAACAATGACTCTGGTTTTGTACCTGAATAAGTTCTCCTCTTTTAAGGCCATGGGAAACCTCCTCAGACGTCATGTAGGACTCAAACACTTGTTTCTTTGATCCTCTGCTTCCTCTGTTTTTATTCTTCTCAGCAGGAGAATTGGTACTTGAAGCTGAAATAGATTTAATCCACCATAAATCATCAAATGCATAAAAACAACATAATCTCAACACCTGCTGAACATTAACATCTCAAAAACTAACCTACAATTTACCTCTGGGCAGCTGCTGTTTTTTGTCTTTACCATGAGGAGACTTGGGCCTTGACATCTGAGCGTCAGCCTCGGGTTTGAATGTCCCTTCTCTGCTCTTCTCCTCTTCTGGGTGCTTTGACGAGTTTTTTTTCTTTGACTTTGTCATCTTGTCTTGCTCCTGTCCAGATGTACTGGCTTTCTTTGGGGACTGGGGACGTCCAGCAGATGAGTCAGTCTCTTTAGAGTCCTTACTTTTCTTCTGCTGCTTCTGGTGTTTTTTTGAGTCAATGGGTTTCAAAGAGCCGAGTTCCTCGCCAGACTCGATGTCTCCATCTTGGCTGGTGGCGGTGTCCCTTCTCTGTCCCCGTCGCTGCCTGTCAGACACACCCTGTTTCCTCTCACAGTCCTGCTGAGCACTGCGGGTGCTTAGCTTCTCCATGTACAAAGACAACGAACTGTCCTCTCCTTTACTTTTCATGGAGGAGGGGGAGAAATCACTTGAATCAGAGAAATCATTGGGAACTTGGTCCCTTTTTCGCTGTGGTATGTTCAGTTTCTCACTCTGGACTTTGAGCAGGCTTGGCCCATTCCCGTCCCTTTGTGAAGACGTATCCTTTGCATATTGCTCTAGATACAGACTGAACTTGCTGCTGCTGTGCTGGCTGAGAAGTCTAGCATAGGCATCTTTCTGAGGAGGAGTGCTTGACTGATTCTGGCTGCGCTTTGGCTCTCGGTTGAGGTTAGCCTTCTTCGATTGCCGAGGAGAATCCATAAGGCAACCCTGAAAGTCTCTGAAAAGGCAAAAGGCAAAATACACTGTGAGTGCTTCCATTCAAGCATGAGTCAATAAACAGACAGCTTTCAAGCAAGGTAGCTTTAAGTTAATAAAGCAACAAATTACACAATTCAGTGCACTCAACATATGGGGGAAACAGGAGATTGCTATCATTTGATGGAAAAGCAACTCTTATGTTGCTGAGTCGTCCACTCATATTGCATCATGTAACTTAGTTAACGTTAAGTTAGTTAGGTTTGTAATAATGAAGGTAGACATGACTGGAAGTTAACCTCGTTAATGTTAGCCAAAGTTACATTCTTCAGGATGTAGGACACGAAAAAACAAAGCCCGTATCACCCCACTGTCTTCAGGTTTACCGTCTCATTAGACTGAAGCATTTCCAAACATATCCTTGCTAACAGCTAACGAACAACAGTGATTAGCAGTGGCTGGCTAGCATCAGCTACATGGAACGGCAACTAACTACTTCTACGTCAGACCTGAAGCACCGTAACAGACTCGACAACGAACAGAAAGATTGTCAAACTTCAGTTTTTAAACAGTACCTTACTCACTATCTGTAAGTTGTGTAACTTAGCAAGCTGTCCTTCAGAGCGAAATGCTAGCTGATGCGTTCACTTCCACCCTCGTCACGGAATGGTTACAATCATGCTACCTTTGAGTGCTGTCGGAAATATCTGAATCAGTCGAACGCACAAAAACGGAGAAA
Organism: Morone saxatilis; assembly: GCF_004916995.1. Taxonomy (NCBI): domain Eukaryota; kingdom Metazoa; phylum Chordata; class Actinopteri; family Moronidae; genus Morone; species Morone saxatilis. The sequence continues at coordinate 18,683,755 of NW_023339796.1, read as the reverse complement.
GTGGAGATTTATGTATAATAATATCATAGAATACACAGTTTTAGCTTGCCCTCTTAACAAGCATTATTCAGGAGCACATGGAGGAAACGTAATGGGACAATCCTGTTACTACACATTAGACTCATTGAATCAGTATCATAAGGCAGTAGCTACTTTTTTGGAAATACCCACTGATTCTGCTGGCTCATATAATTTGGTGTGAAACACTACACCCAAATCAATCAGTATCCCCAGTAAATTGCCATCCATACCATCATCATACAACCTCTAGAGGGCAGCAAAGACTAAATATTTCATTTGTCAGACTGCACAGTGGCATATCGCTGTGTGTGCCAGTTGTGCAAACAGCTTATCCTGTCTGATGGGAATGATCGCAATAAAGTAAACCTAACATTCAGTCAGAGAGAGATGTTTGTGTGTGTGACGTCTGGGTGTGAGTGTGTGTAGGCATGTGTAATTTTATCACCTATATTGTCTGGATATTCTCTCTTCTCTCCTGACAACCTGATTTCACACCTGTCTGTTCACTCTTGCTTCGCTTGCTCATGCACACACACGTTCCTCCGTATAATTCCTCCAGGGATGGTGATTTTTGAGACGACACAGTGTAGGCTTAGTGTGGATGGGGCTTTCAGAATCTGAGGGTATAATGTAGATGAGGTTGTCATGTCTCACCTTGATAGAGGCCCAGAAAGTCTCACAAAACTCATTCACAGACAACTTATACAAACACACACATGCACACACACACACACACACACACTGATGCCTTTAGCAGTCGTGGTTGTGATTGCATTTTGTACAGTAAAGGCTTTGCATCACTGAGGGGAATACAACGTTTTATCTTACCTGCTGTTTATATCTGTCATGTGTATCTGCCGTTCTCAACAGTGTGAGTTTGTGACGGCTGAATTTAAAAACAGACACCTGAGTCTGTTTTGCTCAGCTCCTCTACAGGATTGTGCCCTGTAACCCCACAGCCAGTTGGCCTCATTGACTACATCACAGTACACATATTTTCTGTGACACTTCACCAAAACCACTCACACTGTCTGTGGAAACATCTGGTCTCTAATTATAACCCACCTGTGCAGTATTATTTGTCAAACAGAGATGGCGTGATAAGGCTGTAATTTGATTAATTATACGATTTAATTAAGTCTCACCTGCTGTTGCGGTATTAGACAAAGATTGTATTTATGCAAGGTTTAAACACAGCAGGGTGTTTTCAGTTTAACAGTTGTTGGAAACAGTATTGAACTAATTCTGAACTAAACTAATATGACCAAGGGGATCATAGACCGGTATTGAGGCCAGAGAAAGTAGTGACTTACGACTTACAGGCAGGAGAAGGCACATGATCATCAAGAGCAACACTGGATTTCATTTGTCTTGATACATTTGACTAAGACCAATTTAAAGGCAATTGCATTAATCTGCATGTCTTTGATATGGAGGAAAGTGAAGAAAACCCATCAGATATGGGGGAAAAATGCAAACTCCTACAGAAACACACAGCAACATGTCTATAGATACCACAGTTTTTGCCAACATTTGGTAGGATGCTGTAATATTACACATTCTTACCATTCATTTGGAACAATGTGCTAATATTTGCAGATGAAATAGATTTTCTCTAACCAGCATTAATTGATAATGCAGATCCCTTGGGAAATTAACATAGTTTCCAGAAACCTTTTTCATCTACATCAAGAAACTGCAGAGCCCTGCCATTTAACAGAATAATTACTTTCAACCTTATACTATTTCCTTGCTTTGAATGTTGATGGCCTGTCTCTGTTTTACACCACCAAAAAACTGGTTGATTTGACTTCAGCAACTTAATGTGAAAACATTTCTTACTTATAGAGCTTTGCTGATGTTGACAGCTTCCACATTAACACAGAAGATGCTATTATGAGAGTGAACATAACACAGTACCTACACATATTCCAATCTTAGATGAATCACAGATGACTTGATGTTATAATTCTTGATCTAAAATCTTTTACTTTTAAAAGTCAGGACATAAAAGCAATTGTGAGGCAAATCATTAATTGATTTCTATTTCTAGTGACTCTCCAGTCTGTGTTTGATTATAGATTTTCATTAAAAACACAACCCTTAAAAATAAGACATTGTAAACTTTTCTACTGAGCTCTGGTCTTCCTACTGACATCAACTTAACTTTTTCTAAATCAAATCAGACTCCTGCGCGTGCAAAAAAATTAAATAAATAGAGTAAAGGCATCAGAGGAAATACCCTTTTGCTCATAAGCCTTTTTTCCTTCCTTTGCTCTCGTCTGAGGAAATCTAAAGGAACCTCTCGGAGGACTGGGGGAGCGTGGGTGAAAGAAGGGCTGGTGCAGCAGCCTCTCTACCTCTGTTGCAGTTGTACGGACTCAAGTTGTAAAGCATGCAGATGAAGCAGCAAATGCCTATCAAATATTCATCAGGCCAGGGGTGGCAGTGCAGCTTGTAAAAGAGGATGAAATAGAGGGGGCAGGAGCAGTCACTCATCTCTTTACCTCTGATGCTCTCTCACTACATGGTACTGCCCCGTTTCCTCCGCCTAATTCACCAACTCCACCACTTACATCTTTTTTTGATTGGGCCTGGAGTCTGTTTAGTCATTCAAGCCAGTGTACAAAGCGAATGAAAGAGTTCATGGTGATTTATGTTATTCACAAGTACTTTCTTTTCAGTATTATCTGTTCTATCTAGTACATGTGCAAGTATAAGGCTGATCTGACACAGACTGAAGAGTGTGTGTGTGTGTGTGTGTGTGTGAGAGGTGGATACTTTAAGTCTAGCTGTAGATGCTGCAAGGCCAGACAAGCTACCTTCCCCATCACTGGCTGCAGCAAGCAGCGGGTAGCACAGGGAGATCTCTACGGTCGTCACCTTTCACTGCCATGGCAACGGCCTGCGAGTCACCCCGGGCAAGCTACACACTGCAACACCCATTTAAAGTCTGGGGCCCTGACTCCTGATGAGCCCTGGAGAATGTCAGGGTAAGACCGAGGTGGACTCACACACAAACACAACAACAATGCTTACATGTTGGACTCATAAAGTATCTGAATACAGGAAGCAATGGTTACGTTTTCATATCTCTGTTTAACTGTTTTTGTTTATAACATAATTCACTGTATGGCCAAAAGTAAGTGTTTTTAATCGGATAGGTCCCATAGTTACATTAAAGAAAGGCTCAATGCTACAACATACAATAATATAGAATATTTAGACATCATTGTACAACCAACTCTGTGGCAACTAAACAGTCTTGTGATCCCTGCAGTTTCTAAGGTTTGAAGTCTATGTCTCTTGCGTATTTCATTAGTTTTTATATATTCACTTTTATGAACTGTACATTATAGAGCTTCACTCTGTGTTTGTCTAACAGAGAGACCTAATCAAAACTTTATAATGCAACAGAAGCTACATAGGAGCCCTTACGCACTTATGTGATATCCTACAAATATGTAATGATATTCCCTCAAATTCTTCACATATGTCATCTACATGAGCCAAAACGGCTTTTTGATCATGGACATTAATGCAAGTATACCAACTCCAGCTACTGTTATTTCTGCACCAACTATGTTAAGGGTGAATGTACCTGGTTTTCTGGCTGCCTGAGCCCTGCTGCATTTACAGCATCACCCACTGCTGTATTCTCCAGCTTCTCCATCTGATCACCAGTAATAAAGGACAGGATCACAATACAGTTTACCCTCTGCATTGCTGACTTAATGACTGTCTCGACAGAAAGTAGGAAGGCTGATATTCTCATTAGTAGATACCGTAATGGTGTACAATGTAACATTGTTGTTTTTTTACTGAATTCTACTTCCATTTGTATTTTCCACATCATCAAGTTTCAAAACAAAAATGTTGCACTGTTCGAATATGTATCAATCCAAAAAAGTTCCCAACTCAAATTCACAGAGCATGTGTTGCTTTTTATGTTTCAAAAGGGAGGTGTATTACATCATTATGGTAAGTTTGTTTGTCTGTGGATACTGTAGTCATATCTGATTGTTGAGTTTTTGGAAGGTGTGTTTACTGTCAAGTCAGTTAAGTTTTACTGATATAGCTCAATAAATCACAAATTTGCCTCAAGGGCCTTTACAATCTACACGGCATACAACTCCCTCCATCCTCAGACCCTGGATTTGGGGTCTCTCTCCCAGGAGGGACGGACATGCAATAGATAGTGTGTACAGAATAGACCAACATCGTTAAATAACAGCAACAGCATGGACAATCAGGATGACAAAATTATAGATACTGTAATATAGCCTGTGCTTCATTTAACACATCATTCATGTAAGGCTCAAAATGAGTGTACTGTTTTGGGAAACATGGTAATACAGTTGGTAACTTGGGGTTTATTTTAAGAAACGTGAGTAAGAAGCTGAAAAAACAATCACACAGGCTACGGGGTGTATTGTTTACGTGTCCACATACTTTTGGTAACAGTATATTACTCAGTATAACAAATGAACATGTTTGTCTTGTTGGTATGTCCCTCACTCACACTGTTCTAATCTAATTTTAGATTCAGTGTAATTGCCAAGCTGCTCCTTCATCCTCATCACTGAGAGCTCATCATCATCATCATCATCACCATCATCATTACCACCCTCGCTTTTCTTCTTACGGGCGCTACTTTCAGCACCGGACAGCTCCCGTATCGCCCACGCTCCGCCCACCTACGGCAGACTGGCAGTGAGAAACAACCACACACACCGGTGGGCGACACTTAGGTGGCCTATTAGGGTTTTATTGGGAGGGACGGAGGTTCAAGAACAATTTGCTCCGTTGCTCGTCATCCTACTCCTCTCACATGGATTTCTCCGAGAAGGAGTAACAAGAGACCGTGAGCGCTCGCTTCCAACGTCGCTTCATGTGAATGGATTGCGGACTGGTGAGGAGTCAGAGCTGTTGTTGTTTTTTTTTACGAGTTAGGAGGCTGGGGGGGTATGTGTGTGCAGATAGTGACATTGTAGAAAACGGAGAAGAAGAGAAAGAGGGAGAGAGAGAGAGAGAGGGAAAGTGTGTGTTCTCCGGCGCGGACAAAAGATGCACAGGATGAGAAGTGGAGAGCCTTCGTCGTTTTCAGCTCGATCGTGGACATGAAGACAGGAAGAAGGCATCGAGGACAGTCTCTGGTGTGCGCTTCTTTTAAGTGTCTCTAATCCCGTGAAGCAGCAGGAGACAGAGAGAGGCTTTGGTTATGCTCCCCACACTTTGCAAAGTGCCCACGGTTTCTTCCCTGCGCCCGTGAACAGGAACGACATGGCTCTCCTGGTCGTCCCGCTGCTTCTGCAAACGGGGCTCGTTCTGGGATCAAACTACGGTTATGTGGAGTGGTCGGACAATGAGCGAGACGAGAAGACCCCGCCGGTTTTCAGCACCCAAAACATCAACAGGGAGCCGCCCCACCACCCGACCTACTACTCAGTACCTGCTACCGAGCGCGCGGTGGTGGCGCACAAAATTGAAGAGGACCTGCCGAGGGTGGTGACCGCTTTCCTGCACACCGGGGACTCCTCGGCGCTGAGGCAGGTCAACTGCTCGCGGAGGTATGAGCTGAGCAGCCTGCGAGGCGGCCTGCATGTCGCCTCCCACTACTCCCTGCACAGCATCCTGGACACTGTGGCGCACGCCACAAACTTCCTGAATATGATCCTGCAGGCCAACAGGTCCAGGGAGCACACCCTGCGGAGGGACATCCACTGGTACCACGCGCTGGTCCAGAGTATCCTCGAGGGGGACCCCAAAATCCACAGGGCGGTGGTGACCTTCCACGCGGA
>NW_023339796.1:18677540-18677911 GCF_004916995.1 Morone saxatilis | reverse complement strand
GCGCCGACGCCGGGCCCACACGTTTTTCTCCAGGCGACCAGGACCGAGAAGGAGGTTGTGCTGCAGGACTTGTCCAGCGCAGCGCACCGTCACCTGAAGAGCAGGAGCGCGGAGTCCGACTGGTTTAACGAGTTTAGGGACAGGAGGAGACCGCCCATGCACAGAAGAGTCCCGGAGGCATCTGGCGCCAAGAGTGGAGGTTACCTTCTGGACAAAAACCAGATCAAGTGGTCCGCACCGTACCTGGAGTGTGAACACGGGGCGTTTGTGCCCCATTGGCTGCTCACCTTGTCTGCTGGCTTCTATGGACTGAAGAGCAACTCTGCACCAGAGTTCAGGTGAGAGGAAAAAGTGTGTGAAAGAGAGAGAGA
>NW_023339796.1:18667380-18677528 GCF_004916995.1 Morone saxatilis | reverse complement strand
AGAGAGAGAGAGAGAAAGAGGAAAACATGCAGTTTGATAAGGTTTGTGACAGCGATTTTGGTCCTCAGATTTCATATTAGATGTAATAAGGTATTCCACACTTTTTAGGCTACAGATATACAGAACTCTTGGAAACAGAAAAGTCTATCAAACTGTCACTTTACAGTCATTAACAGTCCACTAGAAGGAAGATCCCCACATCATTTGATTGACAGTAATGCCCTGTGAGAATTCATGTAAATATGGATCTGATCAGTTGCCGCCTTGATGTAATAAACAGATGGTGTAAAAGGAAGCTTCACAGACACAGGTAGACCTTCCTCATTTAATATGCTCGCCTGTCAAAGCACAGCTGTGCATCTCTACTGCTGCACCCCACAATCTAATGAACACTGCAGGCTTTACACAGTGTGTTTGTTGGTGAAGGGATGTGTTTGTGTGTGTGTGTGTGTGTGTGTGTGTTTGGACAACAGTAAGGTGCATAAAACCACCCAAAGATCTCATATTTCAAGGCTGCAGTCTAAGAGTGTCTTGAATGATGATCATGAATAATCAATGAAAGATCACAAACTGTAATATAAAGCCACTCTGAATTTCAGGTGCACTAAACCATTACATCCATCTTAGTGGAGATGTATCACACACAAATATCTCCACTTCGGTAGCATCACACAACTCATTGGGTGCATGTTCAGGAAAACCTTAACAGAAGAGAGAATGTTTGTCCTTGGTGCCAAACTTCTCAATTTTTGGAGCCAAAATTTTAACCACAAACTCACACCCACGCCTACCTACACCTCATGCAAAAGGTTTTTGTAAAATCTACCTTAACTGCAACTAAAGATTAGAATAAACAAGACAAAACAAATGTGGGTGACATTTTATTTGGATGACACATAAATGTTGCTCAGTGGTTTGTAGGCAGTGCGTCGTGCTTGTGATTTGGGCCTCAGGTTGGCAAGCATCCACCCTGTTGACGTGTCCCTGAGCAAAGTGCTGCATCACTACCTGCTCCAGGGACAGTCACTCTTGGGTTATGGAGCTTGTGATGTGGCCAGGAGCTGCTCTGGCCATTTTTGAGGAGTTGTACTGCGGCCATTGTTATTTCTGCATGGCATCTAGGTGTAACCAAAATGACTGCAGAGTTTCAGCAGAATCAATTTTACCAGAATCATTATCATCTTCAGTTTTACCATACATATATGTGCTGTAGAAGAAAGACGCTTAACTAAGTGTCTTATACAGAACAGTTTAAATTTGCTGTAACAGCTCACACATTTCTGCTCTTTGTCTCCAAAAAAGACGTATTGCCTGTCTGGGATATTGCCTGTCTAAAACCATCACCATGCAGTGATGAGGATGTTTAAACGAGTTGAGAGAAATGGGAGATCTGCTTGTGTCAGTTGCCTTAAGCGTCAATCAATGTTTTTTTATTAAATAAATTCTGCGAATGAATTCATAATTTATAAATTAAGTGTTCATGCTCAACCACATGGGTTTTTAAGTGAGTGCAAAAATAGTTGTGACATTTTACAAGTGAGCAATACAGAAAAGAAATTCTCAAACACTGCTTTTACAATTTAAAATGATATTTTTCTTGGCTGATCTTTTGATGAGGGAAATGATGTATATTGCCAGAACCATGTTTTTCATTCTAGAAAAAAAACTGTAGGACTAAAAAGGCTAGAGAACAGAGACTTCTGATTCATGGCCTTTGCAATTCGCAATGTGTTGTATAGTGATAGGCCTATGTAAAGTAATGTAGTTGTAATGTAGTTCGAGACTTAGGCTACTAGCTTTTTCCTGGTCTCTCAGCCACATCACATATCATCAGTGCCATGGAGATGGATACACGGAAATGCGAGCACAGTTGTTATGATTTAATCTGTGGCACTTTTAGGACTTTTAGCTCATGTTGGGTTCAAGGACCAGTATGTAGGATTTAGTGACATCTAGTGGTGAGATTGCAGATTGCAATCACCTGAAATCCCTTGACTCAAACAAGCGTGTAGGAGAAATTATGGTTGTCGTGAAAATGGCAAAAAATGTGGAAGGCCCTATCAGTCTTTGGTTTCTGGGCTACTGTAGAAACATGGTGGTTCAACATGGCGGACTCCATAGAAGAGGAGCCGACCCATCTGTAAATAAAAACAGCTCATTCTAAGGTAACGAAAAAAACAGTTCTTATTTTCAGGTGATTATACACTTATGAAAACATACCTATGAATATTAGATTATGTTCCTGCCAATAGGCCATTTTCAAGTTCATTCTTGAACTTGTCAACAGATTGATCTCAAAGACAGCTGGGCAAATTGCATCTGTTGATAAAGACCATGTCATGTAGGTGAAATTTTCCAGAAAAATGCAGCAAATGGACATTGAGTTGGGGTTATTTTGTTTCCTAGAACAAAAATTAACTTGCATGCTTAAAGTAATGTAGTTTGACCATTATCAGCCACCGTTATGATGTCAGCAGAGGAAGCAAAGTTAGCAGCCGACACATTGAAGTAGTTGTTTCAGACCAGAGAGATACACTCTGTAATTCAGTGAAACGATTGGCTGCAACATCACAACCAGATGCATGCTGTTTTTCTCCTCACTCCACTTCTTGTGATGCGAGTTGTGGTCTGCAACTTTACCGCGGCCTCTTCCACTCATCTCAATCCTGTGATGACATTTCTAAAAATAGAAACGCATGAGCTAGTGTAGCTGATGGAGTCAGTTCCACCATGTCTTCCACTTTCTACCTCAAAGCAACCTCTTCCTCATCTCTTTTTCCTTTCTCACTGCCTTTCCAGGCCAAAATTCAAAACTCAGTCTACTTGAAGAGAGGCCATTCATTTTTGTAAACCTATTTGAAATGTAAATGATAGTCGCAGATTTGAAGCAGAATCGTGAAGTAGGGAGCGAGAGTGAGAGGGAGTGCCTTGAAGCACAGCAGTACACTGCTTTGTTTACACAGTAGGACTGTTAAAAGTGATCATTCAGGCCACACTAGGTTTGCAGCTGGTTTTAAAGGCACAACAGGTATTATTTTGACATTTATAAATCAGAACTACAATAATGTTGAGACACAGATAGATGCAACAAATAAATCACACCATCATTTAGCCTCACCTTAGGTCATGTTTATCCTGTTCAGTACAGCCTAAAAGGAAAAACAGAAGCACACGGAGAAGGAAACTATTTCTGACAGGAGAAAAAGAAAAGTTTTGAATGATAAAAATAAACATATTCTTTTGAGATCCTGAGTCAAAATCAGAAGACACTACTACTGACTAAAAATTTGACTTTGCAAGTCTTAATTTTGACATACGATGAAACCTGTTTTTAGCCATGCTAGCAGCATGAGAGAAGAGGGAGGATAAATCACAACATACACATTGTGCTGAAGAGCAAAGGCACGTTTATGATAAATGTGTCTTGAATTAAAAAAAAATCACCATTGACCTGAGAGATAGACTTGCATTTGTCTCCACCATAGTCATCATTTGTTAGCAAAAATCCTAGTGAGGAATAATAGAATAGAAGAAATTAGTTGTTATGGCAGTGACTTGAAGAAGTTTAAATGCAGCACCATAAAAAACGGATTTATTTTAATTATCATAAAGATTATCAACAATAACACCAGACTAAATGTATCATTGAGGGTTTATCCTGTCTATAGTTTTGCTTTGTGACGCTCAAAAATTGGTCACTTGTCTTACCTTGCAAGGGTCCACAGATGGTTCTCAGATCTGACATCTATCACATCGTTCTGCTATTTCTACTGCTTTTAGTCTCTACCAAGCCTTGACCCATAAACACAGTCTGGAGCGCACACACATTCTGTCACTCAGAGGTATCACGTTTGCCTCCCCCTCTCTCTGTCTGGTTGTACTTGAGGAGAGCTGGTGGCCAAAGCCTCTCTCCATGGCTGTTTGTTCCGCTTCACAGCAGGCAGATGGAGGTAACGGGTGGCAGGCCTATCCAACGTACCACAGAGGGGAGAGAGAGAAACATAACGGAGGGAGAATGCATCTGAATGTTCAGCTTGTGCGGAGGAAATTAGCGGGAGAGGGTAAATCAAAAAAGCATGCTTTACGTATGTGTTGGATAGACAGTGGTCCTGGCTCTACACAGCAGGCTATATAGCAATAGTTGGAAGTGAACTTAGCTCCACTAGTTCAAGTCCCAGGCAGTTTTCCTCTAATGTTGTATTGCAGTCACCTCCCTGAACAGTATTTCACCATATTGACTTCACAGTGTGGATCTGTGATGGCTCACTGCTGAATAGGCCAGCAGTCTCCATGAACTTTAAATTGCACCAATGTCCTCCATAAATGGCTGCAGACAGAGAAAAAAAACTATTCTCACAGTTGGTGGGAAAACACCACATCTGATAGGGCCTTGCATTGGCATAAATCTGGCAATATGATATGTTTCACGATACAGGGGTTAAGAATCAATATAGTGCTATATATTATGATACTATAAACAAGGCGATATATTGCAATTTTGTCAAATCAAATTTAGATTTTTTTTTTTTTAAAGAATCAATACAATATCATAAAATCAAATATTGCATAAGTATATCAGTATTTTCTTACACCCCTAATGTCTGTCTGCAGTATTGTTGAACAGCACCCAAAAGACAGAAACACGCTGCATGTGTAATTAGTGCTAAATCAGTGTCTTTAAGGACAGGTCTGATTATATACTATATATTTACTATTGTCAACAAATCCAATGAAACACAGACAACCCAAGCAATGAATTGATCCTTCTAACTAAGTATTGTCTGCATCCTAAGCCTGATATATCTGATTCTTCTGTGCGACACAGCTCTGTTGTTGTTTAAAATTGATTAAAAACACATTAATGAGCCACACTGTTGACATGTCCCTTCAATACATGGGCAATGTAGTTTATTTTAAGTCAATCCCAAATAGCCCATCTTGTATACTCACTAGGGCAGGTAGATACACCTAGCAAAAAAATACATACAGTCTTGCAATAAATCCTACCTTCGTGGAGCATATACTGTGTGTGGTTCTGTTGAATTGTATTGTGTTATACGAGATATGTGTTATTCTACTGTTTTGTCCACCACATACATATCAGTGTGGGCAGTCTAAACAACAGAAAGACCTTTATATTTAATGCAACACAGTCCGACACGTTCAGCAGTAAGCAACATTAGCATTCAGTTGGAGTCTCGTTTCTGGGCACCTTTCTGTGACTTCCTGTGTTACAAGACAAAAGGTCCGTGTTGCAACAATCCCCTGATACTTTAATCCCGGTGACAAGGCGCAGCCATTGACAGTATGGGCGCGGCCATAGGCGCAGCTCCAGAACGAAGTTTGACGTTGTTGTTCTCTTCACATTGACTAACAGTTTAGTCGACTAGTCAGCCCTACTAACACCATTAACAGGATCCAAATATTGCCTATAGTGAAGACTTTCTTTTGTTAAATTAGTTTAAGAATGAAGAGAAACAAACTTTTTATTCTTTTTTATGGGAAGAGACTTACTAAAAGTAAGAAGAAAGCTCAACAGCTTGACTTTGTAGTGTGTCCTTCTCTGAACAAAACAATATAATCTTTAAACTGAGTGCATTTCATCTCTAATGTCTGGCAAGAAGTAGCATAACCTTGTTGTGCAAGTATTTATTAAAACTTCAACCTTGCTTCTGTTTCTTTTTTTCTTTACCTTTATCTCCCTCCCTCCCTCTATTCATTTTTCACTCTGATCACTCTTAATTTCTTTCCCACTTTCAATCTATTTCATTTATTCCTCTCTATTACCACCCCACATTCCCTGCTTCTTCCATCCTTGACCCTACTTCCCCTGAGCATCACTCTTCCTGTTCTTTTTAATTGTCTTCTCTTTCATTTTGGCCTTCCCCGCCTTTGCTTCCTCCTCCTCGCTTCTCTCCCTCAAACCAATTTGCTTAACCTCGTACAATCTCGTCACCTTTTCCCCTCTCTTTCCCTTTCTCCCTTGTCTCACTATCTCTCACCTTCCTTCCCATCTTAAATGTATTCCTCTTCTTCTTCTCTTCCTTGATATCATTTATCTCAATAATAATTTATCTTAACGTCTTTGCACCATCTTCTCTCATGATTTCCCTCTCACTATTTACCCTAACTCTACTCATCATTTCCTTCCTCTTTCGTCCCTTCTTTCTCTCTGGCAGGGGTGTTGTCCGTGTGGATGTGAACCTGCAGGATGTGGACATTGACCAGTGCTCCACCAGTGGCTGGTTCGCTGGGACTCACCGCTGTAATCTCACCAGTATGGAAGTGAGTGTGCTCTACACTTTGGTTGTAACTTAATCATGGTCAATCAGCAATAACAGAAAAGGCTCTTGTTTCACTTTATTATGCTGTCATTCTGGAGTGCTGTAAATGAAGTGAATGAATTTCACTGTTACATTCAACCATTTGTTCACCCATTCGCCCTTCAGTCTGTTCTTGTTTAGTAAAAATGCAAACACTGTGATCAAGGCAAATAGGTGCATCAAGCTAAAATTAAGCTTATATCTTATTATAAGAGTAAAGGCTTAAGGCATTTGACAAGAGCCCTTCCTGTTGGACAGTAGAGTTGTTCACCATAGCATGCGAACACACCCTGCTAATTAGCACTAAACCCCACATATAGTTTACTTTAGGCAGATGGTAATGTCATTAGTTTTTCAGGTATTTGGTCATAAACTGAAGTTTTGGATAACCTGATGGCAGTGTTACATAAAAAGTTAAGCAATGATTTAAGTTACTTTGATAGTGAATCCTGAGGGTCCAGGAATGTCTGAACCAAATTTTATGGCAACAGTTTACAATTATCAAACCTTGTGGTGCTACTAGATGATAAGTTAGGGGATCACAAAAGTCATTGGGATTTATTGTCTGAGAAACATGAATGTACACATTTTTGTGCCAATCCATCCAGTAGATAGGGCCAAGGATGACCAAAGTGATTAGGATTCATCCTTTGGGTACCATGAATATCCGTACAGAATTACATCAATAGTTGTTGAGACATTTCATTGAAAAAAAATAGTGGTGCTCGAGGACCAGTCTGGGGATCACCAATATCTGTAGACTTTATCTTCTGGGGACCATGAATGCCCGTGCAAAAATTCATGGAAAGCCATTCTGTAGTTAAATATATATCAGTCTGGACCAAAGTGGTGGATCGCCTTACAGTCTGTCAGTGCCATTCGTAGAGCCACGATGCTAGCAAGGCTAAAAAGTCACTCAAGAATTGTTCTCATCATTGCATGGTAAATTCTCTAAAAAAGACAAAGGCAATGGCAACACATATGTGTAAGTGTCTTTTCCATGCTATAGCGTGTTTCCCTGTGTGACTCCTGTAATGGAACAGGCAGCAGCCATACATCATGTTTGCATCTGTTAGAGCCTCTGTGGGCTGTTTGCATGTGTGCGTGTGCCTTTGTCAGTGTGTGGTCTCGCCTGTGCCTTGCATGTCAGTGCCAATGCGTTGAGTTTTATATGATGTATCGCAAGAAGCCTCTCTGAGTCCACCAGGGGAGAGTAGCTGCTCAGGCTTGCATGGCATGTTGCTGGCCATATGATGTATAATAAATGCAGTGTAATGGATTGCAGCAAGATGTGGTGAATAATTCACCATGCTCTTTGTCTGCGTGCCTCCCCCCTCTCGGTCTGTCATGGGGGGAAACAACAGAGGAGACTAGGGGGGGCCTCAATGTTCATCTTGATCTGCTGCGCTGTTTCCTATGCATTGTTCCATTTTTATAAGCAACTCTCTTGTGCTGCTGTCTGGTAAAATCTGAATGGTGCTGATTATAGTACTTCAGATCTGTATGGCTGTGTATGCAAATGCTGTGTATGTGCATTGTGTGCAGTGTCTTTCTGTTATCATCACAGTAGTGGGCAAAGGCAGCCTTTTAGTTACCAAGGCCATTCCAGCCTGTCCATCGAAGACCACTTTCATGGAAATGAATCCTCCAAGGTCTCCTGTGTGTGTGCATTTTTGTTTAAAATGGGTACATTTATGTGTATGTGCATAGGGTTTCCCTTCTGCTCTCTGTGCAAAAGTTTGCATTTAAAGTGCTTATATTCTGTAAATAAAAATGAACCCTGGATGAAACATCACGAGAGGACATTTTCAGAGGAGGATTTCAGAGTTTACCACTTGTTACTCTCCTCTTCTGATGATTCTGCTTCAAACACCATGTTTGGCCAAGCGGCAGTTAATGATTCAGTGCCATTTTGAATCAGCAGAGTTATTCGTCTTTCGCTGTTTCACATGTAGGAAAGGAGTCAAAACAATGAATTATATAAATTCATTACAAATGCTTTGTTAGAGGGGACTAGTATTGATCATAAAACTGTATTTCTAACTATGTCATTAATCTTGTCCTTCTATGGATAATTTAATTTTGTAATGAAATCAACAATAGGAATTGATGTTTCCTTGCTGGATGAATTTGGATGTATTACTCTATGTGTAAATAGAGGGGTGAATAAATATCTGTACCAGATTTAATGGCAATGGTTAAAATACATAAAAACTGTAAAGTAAAACCTAGTTTTAGTGAGGCAAACTGCTTCTATTACCTTTCACCTACAAGGATGTGGTGAGAGCCGACAGCTCGCTGATGGTGTCTGAGCTTCTGTTATATCACAGTTTTATAAGGGGAAGTGTTGTCATAATCTTGAAATAGTAGCCTGAATTAATCTAAAGCAAATATAATTAATCGGCAAACTGCAAAGCATAGATTAAATGCTACTAAAGTGAAAATACAAGTAGTTTGGCTTTGAGTTAATATTATATGGATTAGTCTGACTATTGATTGGTAAACAGTATAACCTCCATTAGTGTGTCTGTGCCCTGTGATGAACTGGTAACCTGTCCAGCATGTACCTTGCCTCTTACCCAATGTCAGCTGGGATTGGCACCAGCCCCCTGCAAAAGATAAGCAGGTATAGATAATATACGGATAGTGTGTCTAGTTCAACTTATGATCACAGCGCTGTATACAATTTAGATTAGTTTTAAATTCAGGATGTGAAACGTTTACATGTTTTCTTTCTCCTCCTGTCATTTGACATTTTATTTCTCTTTCAATGGTTCACTCTTTTCATTTCTCTTCCCAGCTTGTTCCTTTCGCTGTAATCAATTGTTTTTAGCTGTTATTCAGCCAATCCATTGCCCATACTTTGGTGTAGTACTTGTGGGACTTCAAACAGGAGTCTGAAAACAACACAGTCAAAAGCTTCCAGGAAAAATTATTTGGCTTCTAAAATAGTGTCTCAGTACACCACACACACAATACTACATTTAGGAAAAACTTTAATAAGAAGAAAAGAAAGGTTTTTTTAAACTTGTTATCATAGACCAAGTAGAGTCCCCATTAAAAAATTGTTTATTTCTAAATCTCGCTAAATACATTTTTTGGTAAATGGGCTGTGGAAAGTCAATGTGTGGCTCATTGCTTTCCCCATCAAGTACAAACACACCCCGAGGCTGTGTCTCAGAGAGAAATATAATAACCAGACAGTCTCTAGTAATGTGATGGACCATCATGTGTTCTGTGGAGTCTGCAGAGTATTACCACAACAGTTCCCTTCTCATTGTTACTATGATGTTCAGTCCGTTTTTAGCTGAACAACTTTTATGTCAACACGTAGTTTTTCTACTCACTACCCACTACTATATTCTGCATGATGGAGAATAGCCTCTTTAGCAACATGTCCTCTTTTGTTATAAGGGCAGTAGTGAAACCTGATGAGGCTTGGTAATGGCTGGCAAACTGCATGTTTCACTGCAATGAAAAACTATTTATTCACGTGTTGCTTATGCGACAGTGATGATAATTTTTGCCATTCGCATCACAAGAAGCTTCAAGCACAAAAATGTTTTTACATTTTACACATTAGCATTAATTTGGAGTCCTGTTTGTGACCACGCCAAATGTAAGTTGAATATTTATTCTCCTTTTAGGTCCCCTGAAGCTTGCTAGAAGCTCCACTACATACACCAGCTAGCATTTAGTTTCTAACTTCATTTGCTTGTCTTTCGGTGCTGGGCAAGTAGTATACAGTGGATTTATCAGAGCTTGTCTTCTGTTTTTATTAGATAGGACAGCTGAAGATAGACAGAAAAGGGGAGAGAGAGAGAG
>NW_023339796.1:18666254-18667338 GCF_004916995.1 Morone saxatilis | reverse complement strand
AAGGCCACAGGTTGGACTTGAACCTGTTTCTTCTGTGTCTGGAAACTGGGTTAATGGGAAATTTTGTGGGCTGGAAAACCAAAAGAATGAGCTATGATTCTGTCATGTTGTCATTACAGGCTATGCACAGTCACTTGTGTTATCAGAGATGTAATAGATTTCAGACAGCTACGGTATCTCTCAATTGGCACAAAGAACCAGAAAGTGTCAACATAAAGCCACCTTCACTGGTAGTTACGCCTGAGTAAAATCCATAATTAATGCTAATGCTATCGATTTAGCTAATTTAATTTAAATCTACAGTGTTTGCAGCTCCAAAAATACATAACTCAAAACCAAAGCAGCTTTAATTAATTAATTAATGGGAGGTTTTCCCATTCTTTAATTTTGCTGTTTGCATGAATGTACAGTAGTGTAAAACATGAGGGGACATGCAAGTCCCCTTACAAATACATACAGTAGACTTTTGATCCAAAGTTAATTAAATAAACATGTTATTTAAAACATATTCATTAGTAAATCTTTAAGTTTACTAATCAAAGGGAAACTTTGCTGATTTGCCAACAGATGACACTGCAAATGAGCAGGGAGCTCACAGGGCATTATTTTTTCATTTAAGTAAACTTAAGTTAACTGAAAAAAAAAAAATAATAAAAATGTATGGCTGGTAGCGATGAAATCCTTTTGCTTATATACATGAGCTTCTTCTTCTTTTTGTTGAGCTTTTTTCTGGTCTGCCCAGATACAGCAAGGCTGTGGAGGAAGGTAGGATGTGTCACCATGAACCAAATACAAGACCTCATGCATTATGGATAATCAGTCGTAGGGGAAGCATCTTACATAAGGATCCACTGCTTATATAATTAAGCGAGAACTTGAAGAATGATTAGTGTGGGTGATTTGTGACTGGATGCATCTGAGTTTGTTGTTGTTTGTTTTTTTTTCCCATTTTCTTGCTTTTTAAATGTAAGTAAGCATCAGTGTGTGTGCAGGGTGTTTGCATATGCATGTGTGTGTGTGTGTGTGTGTGTGTGTGTGTGTGTGTGTGTTTTCTCTCTCCCCGCCCTGTGAAACGTGCCGCTGG
>NW_023339796.1:18656399-18666154 GCF_004916995.1 Morone saxatilis | reverse complement strand
GTGTGTGTGTGTGTTTTCTCTCTCCCCGCCCTGTGAAACGTGCCGCTGGAGATAAAGGGCTTCAAAGGCACAGCTCTGCTAATGAGTGTAAACTGCTGTGACAGCCAAGGAGGGTTACCCCCTCTGTCTGTCCTCTCACTTTCTCTTCTCAATCAGCCACACTTCCTCTTCTCCTTTTCCTGCTCTTTTTCACACTCTCTCTTTCCATGGCTATTCACACTCTCCCAAATTTCTCTCTGTCTTGGCTATCAGTCTCTCTTCATCTCTCTTTTACTCTCATTTTCCAGTTTTGCCTCTTTCATCACCCTCACCTCTGTCTCTGTCTCTCCATTTTCTTGAAGCCAATTAACTCCTCCGAGGAGGGCAAAAAGACAAGCCAGAAATTATGCCTCCATCTGTCAACATGCCATTCTCTGCTTTTTGCCAGCCTTACACATAATTCATCATTTGAACTGACCAAATCATAATTGAGAAATACTCCTCACCTTCTTCTACTGCTCAAAATTCTGCAGCCACATCCTCCTCAGCATAAATTGGTGACTTGGCTATTATGGTTGCAGCTTCTTTGCAGTGCACTTTAAAAAAAGCCCTCTTTGGACACCTGATTTGAGGATTTACCTTTATGCAGACACAGAAAGTCCAATCTGATAAAGGGAAAAAAACAACAATACCATTATTTCTACTCTTTATACTGATGTGTGAGTCCTTTATTCTGAGAAATAAACTGGTCAAATATGGTCCTTCTCTGCCCCGCCGCAGGAAACCAGACTGGCTCTGGTTCTGGCTCTGCAGTCTCAGGCTGTATGGGGTGAAAAAAGGGACATAAATTAAATATTTGTTTCTGCCTTGCTGTATGTCTGTATGTCTATCTGCAATCCTTATCGTCTCTGGCACATTGCAGAGAAAGACGAGGATTTAAGCTTCCGAAGTCTTAAAGACAGTATAAATAAGGTAAGGAACGGGTTTCCAAGCTGAATAAGACACTACAAAAGCCTGCGCAGGATGTTAGCATTAATGGATATTTAGTTAGAAGGAATACCGGTATGCTGGATTTGGGGTTTCTTTTAAGATATGTCATTCTGTATTTGTCAGGGAAGCAGACAGTCACAAGACCTGTTACCTTCCTTATCTCCAGCATGTTACAAAAAAAAGGTGACTTGAGGAGCAGAAGAGACAGAAAAAACCTGCTCTGCCCTGTCTTTTCCTGTTTCACTCTCCTCTTTCTATTTTGTTCTGCCAGAGGCTCTGAGTCTCTCCTCTGGGAGTTTGAAGCTCTACAGCTAAAGCTGGGTTGAAGTGTTTCAAGACTTGGTGCATCTGTACACCAGCTGGCAATGCATTTGTGTGTATGTTTGAGTATTTTCTCCTTCCTTTTTCATCATCAAAGAGGCTGTTAATGTGTGTGTTCAAAGGCTGCATTTTTTAAGAAAAAAAGGTCAAACGAAGGTAAATAAACCATCAGTTTAATGAAGTGAGCTTTAGCTGTGGAAATGTAAGAGGCTTTGTGTGCATTCAACTATATGTTCCAAATCACTATTCTCCTCTGGAAGCTGCAGGGAACATGCAGAACAGAGCACTAATGAACATACACTATGGGCTTTCTTTTCAAATGGGCCCATTCATCCAAAACATGTGCCACTGAAAGGTATTTGGTATGAAAGCAGTGTACGAAAGGTGTATGTTAGGATTCAGGTTCATGACAAATCTTTGCACCAATCGACCTGTTAAGTCCTTTACTGTACCTTTATGTGCGGGCTGTGACAAGATGGTGGTTAATGGAGAATGAAGCAAAGTCCAGGCTATCAAATGCATGATTTGAAGAAACTCAGAGTGGTAGATGTGGACCATTGTTATGAAAACCGCATCAACAGCATATAAGACCACACATAGTAGTTTAAAGTCAGGCAAAATTAATTCCAATAAATTCCCAAAATTTAACACAGAAAAATGAGTCTACTAGTCATGGGATGTTGAATGTCCTGGCCACAGCCTGTATTGCTTGAATGTCACATGTTTCAGAGTAGGGAAACATACCCTGGGCTTTCTCCTATCTTGCCTTTGTGTCCTTCTGTGTCCCGCTGTCCTTGCTGAAAAGGCAAACTTAAGTGGCGTGCCATTGATTAAAACTGCTGCTGGAGGGGTTCTGTTAATTTAGTTTTTTTTCTTTCTTTTTTAAAATAATTCTTTGGGGGCTTTTTGCCGTTATTGGACAGAACAGACAGGGGAGAGAGAGAGGGGATGACACACAGCAAAGGGCCACAGGTCGGAATCAAAACCATGGCCGCTGCAGCAAGGACTCAGCCTTGGTACACAGGGCACTACCGTGAGGTACCAGGGCACCCCTATTTAGTTTTTTTCTTGACCCAAACCAGGAACTAAACTCTGGTGCTTCGACCACTCTTTCTTAAACATGTTTACTAGTAACTAACTTATAACTTATAACTGCTACTATATTAAATTGCTGCTTTCTGGACAATTCTTTACACTACTGGAGACTTGCTTATCTCTAACAATATATCATTATAAGTGCAAATATTAATAACAAAAGCACAATATAAATCATACAATACGTTTCTTTAAACAAAACTATAGGTAGCCAGTGCATATGTTAATGCAAGTCTGGCATATTTCTTCTTTGATCTTTAATTAGGCTGATGACGCATGCATTGTAGCATGGAGTGGGGAAGGAGAACGGAAGGACACATATGCATATAGGATGGAGAGCAGGACTAGACAGGGAGGTAGGGATAAGTAGTGACAGCAGAGAGGGACAGTCGTCAGGGAGAATTCATCCTCCACAGAGAAACACCATTCACTCTCTAATCTGTTGCCTGCAGCTCGGCGGCTGCCACGACAAAATGTAAGAGCCTGTCAAGTCGGCAGCAGCAGTTGGATCTTAATTGAGTGAGGCCTCCCAGTCGAGTCCACGCAGGGAGCTGGGGACCACCCGCCCAGATGTCTGTGTGGGAAAGCAGAGGGCTCATCTCATAAGTCGTAAAATGCCAATTGAGACTTGCATTTTACTCGTGACACATTTCCGAAGGCTGCACAGCCAATAAGTGGTAACATTTTTAATATTTCACCCCCTTAACCAACTTAAATATAAATCACAGCCCTAAATTTCTGGATTTACAATCCCATCACCTCTGCTCCCTTAGCTAATGTCGTTTAAGGGTGCAGGAAACCAACAGCAGCACTCAGCTCAGCCCTCTGACTCTATCTCTAGTCACAGCACTGTAACCGCGACAAGCTACCAATCAATAACTGACTATATATCGCAGTTTTGCCTCTTACAATGATGGAGAAATTCCAGCCAGGCTTAAGTCCAAGGTCTCTTCTCCTCAGACATCCACTGTTTCAGTGGTTGGTAGTCTTGTGAAACAGCAGCAGGCAGATTCCCTGCCCAGGGGACAGAGTGATTGTAATGCTTTTAGGGTTTAATGCTTTCAGTGTATTTATAGATCTCTGAGGGATGCAGAGTGCTCTCCCTCTCTCTCTCCCTCTCCTTACTTTTCTCTCTTGCCAACTCCCATCTTGGTGTTGTGTTCACAGCTTTTTATCAAATAGCACGGTGAGAAAACTAAAACAGGTACCACCGGCTGCAGTCCAAACATGAGGGGCCTCCATGTGAAAGTTACAGATAATTCATGTTTTGGTGTCAGGCTACTTCAGTCTGTGGAGAATTGTATTCACTCACATGTTTTACTCTTTGTGTGACAGTATCAAGTGAAATGGTTGTGTGACGTTCTGCTGGGCGCTCCACTAAAACTTGTTGTTTTGTACTTGTTAGACACATTAGCAAGTGCTAGTTGGTTTTATAGGGCTTCAATGTTATGATTGTTGTTTTGATATTTTAGTATTTATGGAAGGATACATTTATTAATATTTCAAAGATAATTCCGTCTTAAAGGTATACCTTTAAAACAACTGGGTCTAATTTGTAGTATTTTTCCTGCAGTAAATGGGGATATATCCAGCTTAGCCACAAAGGACTTTAATTGCAGAACAACTAATTTAGGCATTTAGGCCCTGGAAATCAAAGAGCAATGGCTTCTTTCAAAACTCATCACCGACAGTGACATTCATCAATTATACAAAAAGAAGTCCATCCCAGAAAAACCATAGTTGAGAGAAGCCTCATAAGACCATAATGCAATGTAGCCGCTAGACACTCACTGCGTGAGGGGTGTAACTTAGGCTGCATGCACTGCGGGCACATGTGACCCAAAGCTGACTTTTTTGCTGATACTCAGATCTGTTTTTTCAATTCTGATATGGGCCGCATTTAACAAATAATGTGAACAGCCAAACAAGAAAAATCCAATCTGAGCAATAAATCAGAATTGAGCTTGCAGTGTGGTCATGGTTGAATGGTTGTTGGAGAAAAATGGGGAGGTTGTCTTTGTACATAGCTAGCTAGTTATTTAGCTACTTCAACAAAAAATACTGAGTATGGCAATAAGAACAGTGACAGCTGTGGATGGTGGATGTGGATGCTGCAGTCCGCTAACAGGACACAATGTTAGGCTAAATTAGGCTAATGAAGGGAAACAACATGGTAATTCAGTCTGGTTTTCAGTTGGTGTTTTTTTGTGTGTGCTTGCACCCAGTTTCAGGAAAATAGGGCACCTATGTTTTATTAAACATGTGGAGTTGTGTTAATATCATAAGACCACTGCCATAATGCATAAACCATCACAGACTGGTTACATTTATAACCACCTTATTAAAGTATATCAGGGTATATTTTTCCTCAAAATTTGAATTTTAATGATTAAATTCCATTGACAAACCATACAGGGTCTGTGAAAATGCCAGGATCAGGTCTCAGCTCTATAATAAAACATCCTTTCCCCAGGGCGCCCTTCTTAAGGGATAAGTCTTTAGTGCTTTCTGTGATTGGCAATGCAACCTTGAACCATGTCAGTCAAGTGGGAAAAAATGTGGAATTAAAAGCCCCCGCTGCATCCAAAGTAAGGTGCAATTATAAAATACTTTCACACTTTCAGCCTGCGGTCTGGTGAAGGTGATCCATCAAACTGAGACACGTCAAACGACCGTTTCATACTCCTTTCATAGTGGCTGAGGAAAAACGAGGCTGGCCTTGGCACCATTAAACTCCCTGCCTTTAGATGTGTGTGTGTGTTGCTGCATGCTGGTGTATAATTTTGCTGGAAAAAGCAGCACTGGTGATAGACGGCATAGTATAGGGTGGTGTGCTAGTGAGGCAGTTCGGGGGTATTGGGTGACATTAATCAAGTGTTGATGGTTCTTGTCAATCTCCTGTGTGACAAGCATGTTTTTTTTGGTAGTATACTCATGGGATCTGTACTTGAACAAATCCTGAGAGATGTGATGTAGGTAGGTTAAAAACTTTACTCCTCTCATACAAGGTTGAAATTACTGGGCATACACACTCTTATTTGCTGTGTTCTAAAATGCACTTGGGAACCAAAAACTGCTTCTGCTTGTGATAGAGACAGGTTTAATAAATGCAACAATTTGGATGCACAGAGCCCAGTGAAGGTAAAATAAGCATCATATTTCATCCTTGCCCACCTCGGTGTCCCTTGGTATGTCTTGTCTTAATGAGTCTCTGCCTTTGGAGTAAGCAGAAAAGTACATAACAAGTGCTGCTAGTGAATGTTTATGTCTATTGGCGTGAGTGTGTGCGGTTGACTAGTCGGACAATTCCTCAATTTGCCTTATTTGTGCTATTATGTCTATCTATCTATCTTATCTTTTTTGCCTGGCGGAAAGTATCAAAGTTGGACTGAAGTTGGAAACGTCCTGGCCAAGACCCAGATTCATTCTGGGTTGCTTGGTTGGAGGAATAAAAAATATCACGCTTTATAGCTCAAAGCAGTGCCCCCTTCCTGTTTTGTAAACTTTAATTTCACAGATACGCTTATCTCCTGAGAGAGAATAAACACAGGCACAGATTTGCTCCAGCAGTAGATGAACTGCGGCTTGCTGCGGCTCAGTTTGTGTTTTTTATACTTGCTGGGTTACCATTCAGGTTTTGTATGCAAATTGTGATTTGAAATTCTTAATACTGTTGTACAATTTAATCACTTAAAGCTGCATGTTTGTTTCTGTAACAGTATCACATATATAGTGTAATTGTTTGGACATTTGAACCTAGAAACTCCAAAACCATGAAGCATGACTCATCGGCCCACAGGACAGTAGCATTCGTCAACCTGGCTATGAGAGGCAAAACACCAACTGTTGTGTGTGTGCCCAGTTTCCTTTGGATTATGCACTCACTGCTTTTTTTGTGGTAGTCTGGAAATGTTTAATTTCTGTTCAGAGCGAAGTCACTCGTACTTTATTTGCATAAATATAGTGAACCTGCCTCTCTTCGGGAGAATGAGACACTCTTATACTGCAGACCTATTTTTAGCCACACTAGTTGTGTGGCTCCTTAGTATTAGTTTAATGTGGGTGTGCCATGCTAGTGGTTGGCCTGTTGGTCCACCTCTTTGGTCCAGACTGAAATATTTCAACAACTATTGGATGAATTGCCATGAAATCAGGAGCTGAGTGGGGGGAAACCCAAGTAAACTCAGTTTACCCACCTCTTTGAAATGAAGCTGAGAGTTCATCTATTTTCAGATAAATGAGTCATGAGTCAATGAGGGGAAACAAGGATGCCACCCATCTCTGTATTTTCCACTGCACCCTGCATGAAATTGCCAGTGGATGAATCCTACTGACTTTGGTGATTCCCAGACTCTTCCTTTAGCGCCACCATGAGCCACTGTAATTTGTCTTTAGTACTAATTAGCAAATGCTAGCATGCTAACATGCTAATCTAAGCTATGGTCTACATGGTAAACATTACTTGCCAATTAGCATGTTGATATTAGCATTAAGCTCAAAGCACTGCTGTGCCTAAGTCTCAAAGAGCTTCTAGTGTGGCTGTAGATTAGTCTTGTTTCATTATGTCTTGTAAAATGGGTTTATTGTGCATTAAAATGTTCCCAGTACAGGTTAAAATGATGCATTACAGTAAATAGTGGTAGTGAGAATTATGCCACTGTAACTACTGTCCATTGTTTAATATTTTTACAGTAATGGCAATGCAACAAATCTTCCAAAATCTTCCCTCTCATATCTACTCTTGCTTTGTGGTTGACACTGGATCCTTCTCATGAAAGCCACTGATGACATTTATGCCTTTAAAGGCCATTATCCTTGGATTTCCCTTATTACAAGGGAGGGGCTGAAAATAAAAAAATATAGAAAAGTCCAAGAAGGATGTAACTACAAACTGGCTAATATTTTGTAAATTGTACAATAATTTTGCTTGTATCTTTTCTCATTTTTTTTGGCTGTTCACATTTCGAAGCAGTACCTGCAGTACCAGTCAGTCAATGCCTCAAAAGAAAAACGCAAAAAAAGATAGAGCTGAGGTCTCCAAGGTGTAAAGCTCACATTCTTTCTTCCAAAAAGTGGAAACATGCATTATAACTCCCAGGCTTGCTTGTCTTCACTGGTGCAACACTGGAGCAATGATTTACCATATCCGTTTATTCTGTCAACCACTTGCACTTCATTCAGACATTTATACCCTCTACAGCCCATCCTTCCTGCCATTGCTTCCAAGTTTAGAGATTTGGGGCTGCTTTTCAGCTTTGAAAAACACCTGATATGTGCAGAAGTTCAGTGGGAAGCTTTAGCATGCAGAGCTTTCCCAATTCAGAAGACTAAACACATACAAATAAATCTTTTAAAAATTGACATGTAGTTAGAGGAGACTACCACTGAAATACCAAATTCAAATATGTTTTACATTGGATTTGTTTTTCCCCTTTAAATGTAAAAGGAATTAACATTACACCAAAGCACCTACACACTGACATATAGGCTACATGGTTGGTTTTATCTGGTTTCACCTCAGCAAACTGCTCCAAATAGGTAACACAAGGACACACACAAAGGCAGCATAAGTAGCTCATTTAGGCTATATGAATGATGTGACTACAAGGCTAGCAGTGGGGGTAGCCATCTTGGAATGATGTCCCAAGTCGGGATAAGAGGAGGTTTTCCTGCTCTTCCCATCCTGCTGACATTTTGCGTGTATGCAACATTAGAATAGCTGGAGGCAAAGGTAGCCTCCAAGAGGAGGTTAGCTTAGCTTAGCATAAAGACAGGAAGCTAGGGGAAACAGCTAGCATTAAGGTTAAAAAATACATCTAACAGCACCAAGTTTGTTTCATCTGTATGCAAAGAAATGAAATAATCACTGAGCTTTAGAGGTGCTGATAGGCCTAATTTTTAACTCTGAAGAGAGTAGGGCTGGACGAAATGGTAAAAACAGCATATAGCAATTATTTTGACATATATTGTGATATGATTTGCGATTAGTGTGGGAATGATCACCTTTGCATCACAAATTAAATTTTCACTAATTAACCTAGCTGGGGTTGGTACCAGACAAACTTGTTTTCTTACATCTGGAGAACAAAAATTGTAGATGAGGCCATTTCTGCAGAACTACAGTACTTCATTAAAATCCTGTTTTATCAAACCTTTTTACCTTTGTCAAAAAATTGCATTTTAGCCATATTGTGATTCTGATAATATTGCAAATAATTGTGCAGCCCTAGAAGAGAGCCAGGCTAGATGTTTCTCCTGCTTCCAGTCTTTATGCTGAGCGAATCACCTCGTGGTTCTACATGTAGCTTAACACACATCGATATTCTCATCTAATTCTCAGCAAGAAAGTGAATTTCCCAAAATATCAAACTAATGCTTCAACGTTGGCTCTACTTTGAGTATCAGAAAAATAAACAGAATTTATCTGTGGCTGTAACTGATTCATGAGTGTAAATGTAGTCCTGCTGCTCTCCACAGCAGTCGTCCCAGAGGAGATATACTGTTTTTACTGTTAGCATGCAATATAATGCACTATTTATGAACATTCATGTCAAATTTATTGCAGCTTTATTTTAGTACAGGGATATGTGCATTCACATGAGTGTGCAGTATCCATACTGATGCCTGTGTGTGCGTGTCGCTGAGCATGTTTTTCGCTCCAGATGGTGCGTAAGCCCATGTAGCTCCCACAGTTATCAATGCAAGCTGGAATTATGCAGACGCGCTTTAATTCTGCAAACAACCCCTAATTCTTAATTTAGATATTAATTAGTTTCCCTGTTACTTGGCAAAGCCCTGTGATTTCCCCTGACAGCAGGCATGCTTATAAGTGGGGCGTCTGCTGACGCTTGGCGCTGCAGAAAAGCATGTAGACGATGTAGGAGACTCAATAACATGATTGAAACAAGTTCATTAACGGAGACCTCAGCAGTGGGCCTGAGAAGAAGTGTAATCAACAGCAGGCAGTGAAAATACATAGAAACCATACTTTATTCAGCTCGTGATGTCTGTTTTAACTACTGAGACCCTGGATAATATTTAAATTCTTTGATTGCAGTGACAGATGAAGAATCTGAAAAACACTGTAGTCTCTGTTTAGTCTTTTTCATTAGAAATTTTACAGTATTCTCTGACAGTAAACTGTGATAAGGCCATTGGTAGTTGCCAGGAATCATCCAGATGTTGACATGACATGATGTTGACGTATTTAATTTGCAAATATTTGGAAGCTCCAGTACTAGACAGCTCATTACTCTAGAGGCATGTTGAAGCCAAAAACATAAAAAATAGTAGTAATGAACTCGGCGTCCGGTCAGCTCAGTCGGTAGAGCTGGCGACCCATGTACGGAGTTGCTGCAGCGGCCTGGGTT
>NW_023339796.1:18654240-18656327 GCF_004916995.1 Morone saxatilis | reverse complement strand
TTGGGCCTTTTACTTGCCTTTATCCCGAAAAAAATAACTTAAAAAAAAAAAACGTGTGAAGAGAACAATCAACACAATCACTGTTTAAATGTCTTCCCACAGACTATGATGTCAACCTCATGTTTACATAATATTCATCTTCCACCTTCTTGTTTATTTTCAGATCTGGATGATATAATTGGCTTTATTTATTCCTGTAGGGCTGCAACTAACAATTGTTCTTGATTAGTCTGCAGATTATTTTCTTAAATTTGGCCTGCAACATTTCAGTAAATACTGACCTATTTCCAACAGCCTTCAGATATTCAGTTATTATTATGATAAACATCCTAATCTTTTTTTTTTTTTAAAGAAATTATCTGATTACATTTCTGACAGAATCTTTTGTTGCCGTGTCCTAGGATTTTTCTTTCTGATTCTGAAATCCTAAATACCAGAAAGAATAATTTTACTCCCACTTGCTTTTGGATTCAAGAAGCAAAACAGGATTGTGTTGGCTGAGTCATCCTGGTTGATCATCCCTCTCCATCCTGTTGTTCCACGTTATTACCTCTTCAGCTTCTCACTTTTGCCCCCATGCAACTACCACCTATTCTTGTTGATAACAACCAATTCTTTTTTAAATCTCCACCTGTCTTTCTCTGCATGTTTTTCCCCAGTGCACTCCAATCGTTGGCCATGGATTTGTGCTGGACAAGTACAAGTGTCAGTGCCGGACAGGATTCTACCATCCAAGTCGAGTGGCGCTCAATGGCTTTAAAAGTAGGTTACAAATCCCTCTGTGATATAAAAATACATTTTGCAGCCAGCTGTCAGATCAAAACTTTGAATCTTTCAAAAACAAGGTTTGGGGATTTATGAAAAAATAAAAAAACAACCTCTTTTTTCAGCTGACAGGCACACATTTTGTTTGAAATTCTTCTTATATCTTTGAATGTGTATCCTGGGGTTTGTGAGGTTATGTAACCTCAATCTTCAGTCAAAGGATTTTGACTGTTCTTATTGTGGAAATATTTACTATGGTTTTAGCTCTAGTGGTAGCCACAGGTGGTATCTGAATCAAACACCTGTTGGATTATAACGTGGTTGTTCAGACACAGAACACATTTCGGCATGAACTGGCATGAACTTGAATAAAGGCTTAGTCACACTTTAATTGACTGTTCACTAAGCCCAACAACCCATAAGTACTGCTGTCATGCCTGTGTTTGCATTCTCACATGGCATAATGGCAGATTTATCACTGGAAATTCTTAGTCATTTCTGAAACAACAACAACAACAACAACTTTGATTTCACCCAGAAGTAAACAAAAGCAGACTCCATTTCATGGTTCAACAACCATGGATTTTATTGTCTGAAAAGACAAATGTTGGTAGCCGATCTGGTCAGTAGTAGCTTGCTATCATAATCATTTTAATGTTTACATTGGCCTGCGTATTATGGTACAACCTTATAAATAAAAAGGTTAAAATGTATTAAAATGTTGTTTGTTCTAATATGTCCTTTAAGGATTTGAATGCTTACTATTGAAAATACTTGGACAAGCAACAAAGTGGTTCAAGTATTGAAGGCCTGTGCTTCAGTTTTACAAGAGAAAACGATGATGAGAAATAATCATCGACACTATGCAAGCTTGGCTGGTGTTAGGGTGTAAAGTAAACCTCCCCAAACCAAATACAGAGCGGGACAAGGCTGCTAACAGATCTCTGATAAACTAGCATTCTGGATCCCACAGGGTGGATGTTCCAGTCCTCTTACATTAGAGCAGATAAACACACGGTTTGATTTATTCCTCACACTTTGCTTTTCTTTTTTGCTTTTTCTTCTTTTCATATTTACACTTATGTGTGTGAAGGAATCCCAAACTTACAGTTGCTAAGCTATGATTAGACAATTGCTATTCAGCGGAGGGGTTTAGCAAATGTTCAATTGAAATTTCTTGTCCTGCAGATCTTGCTATCATTCTCATATTTCCAGGGGCGGCTGTGGCTCAGAGGCAGAGCGGGTCGTCCCCCAATCAGAACCCCAAATTGCTCTCGATGCATAGCATCGGTGTGTGCTTGTGTATGAATGAGTTAGTTTCT
>NW_023339796.1:18569693-18654128 GCF_004916995.1 Morone saxatilis | reverse complement strand
TCCATTTACCATTTACCATTATTACTTATATTTAATGCAGGTGTGACAGATACAATTAATATAGGCTGAAAAGGATAATATATCTGAATATGTACACACAACTTCAACTCCCTTCTCGTGCTTTGGATGCCTGTATTCTGACACCTCGACTGAAAGCACTGCAGTGTCCTCCGGCAGAAAGCTTGGCCCTGATGAGCGAGATAATCAAGCAACTGCGGTGGTTTTCATCCCTGACTCCAACAATACAGCACCCCAAGGGGGATGATATGCTAAGCTGCAGCTTTATTGTAATGCAGCGCGATGAGGCCTCTAGTCAAACGACTCAGTCTGTGAAGAGCCTCATCTTCCAAGCCCCACGCAGAACCCGTCATTAAAAATCACTGCAGCTCAGATTGGGTCGCAGTAGCTGGCGACCCTGATTTCCCCCCTGAAACCTGTCTGTTATTCCTCGTGCATCCCCGAAAACAGACCAGACTGGAAACAGATTTTGTATTGTTCCCTAGCAACAGGCCAAAAGGACAGATATCAAAGGGGAGAAAGGCTGGAGAAAGAAAAACACAGCCTGCAATAACAAATGAATTATTTGTAAATGTGCAATAGAACCTCATGAAACATGACATTTGATTTTAATGTCACAATCTTTTTGCTTGTGATCTTAGACATTTTGTCTTTAACAAGACAGATTGATCTGTGTCTTCTCGTGAAGGTTTGTGAGCATAAAAGACAATTTAGATAATAAACCACAATGCGGTAAGGTAATAATGAAATAATGACGTATTCACAGCCATTTTGTTTTGTCCTCTACCTCCTTACGCGCATGCATCTTACTGATAACATGTGCAGAAACCCATCTACGGACCGGCAACAACTGACTTATATAATATTTACTAATACTTACTTTTTTATCCAAAATCTTATTCCAATATTTTGTGGGTTAGGCTTCATTTAAAGACTTTTGGCAATCTGTTATCTGTTTATAAACAAGTTTACAATTTCCTCTCACTGAAAATGTTTACTGAATGTGTGTATTCAGACAAAGTGAGTTCTGCAGCTTCAAGCAGAGCAGGTAAAATGAAAGAGATTGTGAGAACAAACCCACAGCAGCTTTAAAGACGAGCAGTCACTGAAAAACACCTTCTTTGCAGTTAAACTCAGTGAAAGATCACTTTGGATAGGTAATCTGATGGGTGGCAGGTGCTGCTTGCATGTGACAACTGACCCCAAACCAAGAGGCGAAAAATCACTGAACATCTGGTCCCACTACATGTGTGAAACTGAGCCAGGAAATGACAACTTAGGGGGGTTTCTTTCCTTCTATCGTCTCTCCATTCACTGTGACAATGATTCTACCCTCAAAAATCAAATCTAAGAACAGACTGTGGGCCCATATGTCTTAAGTAGACCAGTTTTACTCTTCTAATAATCACACATGGTGTAAACTAATGTAAATACATTATTTACATATGCGCAGATAGTACACTCTCAACAGCTATGAAAAACAACCACATTTTCGCAGTAATATCCCTCAATAACAGTTCATCAGTTTTATTTAGTTGTGCAGCACAGGATACAGCTTGACTGGTGTTGGTACTTGTACTGTGACCTGTTACTGGCCTTTTACAGAGAGCCGATAGAAGTTAAGCAAGGCCCTCTCAACAATTCTTCACTCTTCTTGGAATCCTGCCAGACTGTCTCAATACCTTCCCTCTGGAAAACTACTACCATAATCCCCGTACACAAAAACCCCAGCTCTCAGACCTCAACCACTATAATGAAGCGCCTGGAGAAGCTCAGTTGTTGATGCTATGGCTGCTTGCTGCACCTCCTCCAGCACCTGGAGTCCCCAGGCACCTTCGTCAAGATCCTCTTTGTGGAAAGCTCTGCTTTTAACACAACCCAAAGGCATCTGATGGTCTAGAAGCTACACCACCTCAACACTCCCCCTGTCTAAAACATCTCATGCACAGTTTCCAGAGTGAAAGACTGCAGGTTGTGCGGGTAGGCACAACCACATCACCTGCAGTCACCACCGAGGGACCCGGGGTTGTGTGTTGAACCCTTTCCTGTACACATTGTACACCAATGACTGCACCAGTCCGTCAACTATCATTACTTACCTCAAATACTCAGACGACACAGCCCTTCTCACCCTACTCACAGATAAACACTCTGCTCTGCACTCACAGCACGGTTACACACTTCACCAAGTGGTTGGAATATAACCATCTTCACCTCAATATCAGCAAAACAAAGGAACTAATAATTGGTTCCTTTCTCACTTCATCATCCCATTCTCATCAATAACCAAACTTGACAGTTTTAAATACCTTGGAGTGACACAGAACAATAGACTCAATAGACAATGCAAAAACAAAGTCTCTGAAGACTCAAGCACCCCATCACCTCCTATTGTTGTACCAGAGCATTATTCAGCCCTCCATATATTGTATGGTCCCTCCTGCTTTTTTAACATGTTACCTGTTACTAATCAGGCCAAACTCACGAGTATAACCAACACCGCAGCCAGGATAATTGGTCTCCCCACAGCCAACCTCGCAGAGCTAAACAATAAGGCCATTGCGCTCATTGCAACCTCAATAGCACAGGACGTTGCACACCCACTCAATCACCACTTTACCCAACTGCCTTCTGGGTGCAGGTACAGAGCGCTCAGGTGCAGAAGCCTGATCCATAGCCAACTCGCTGAACTGGCCTCAGTGTGTACTGCTATCGGTCATTGTATGTTGTTACTGTGTGCTGCTATCTAAAGTGTAGAGTGCTGTGGAAAGGAATTTCCCTTTGAGGACAATGAAATCTAAGTTTTCTTCCACTAACCTCCTGTTCTATCTCCACCATTGATTTATACTACACTTCCTTCTACTATTAGACTCAGTTTAGACTTTAGCTAAAATTATAGATATTTGAGGACTATAAATGGTAGCAGAAAACAATTTATTTGAGAAAATTAAGCAAACTAGACAATCAATGTCTTGTTTTTGTGACATAAACAGATACAGATACAGTCACTTTGTGTCACATCCCTAATAGATGGTTATCAAAATCTTCATCCAAATTCACATTAACATTCCACACTCACATTGTGGATGTTATTGAATGCACGAAAACGAAGATAAATAGCAAAAGGCAGTCAGAGGGGGGAACAGAAGTAATTTTGTTATAAATTTCTAAATCCTTAAACACAATGAGACTAACTGGAAAAAAACATTACCACTTTACGTGATTTCTCACATCAGTGACTGCATGACCACTTGATAAATTAATCAGCATAAATAAATTCGCCAGTCACTTCCCAAACTTAACTTGTTTAACCGTTATTTCAGTACTTTCAGCACATTCTCTTGCTGTCACGCTGAAGCACTGTACAAGTTTAGCACAGTGTTTGCATACTGTATGAGCTCTGGGACTTACAGAGGAATTACATGCTTATCAAGTATCATTTTCAAGAAGAGCTGCACAGTGTCTGTGTGGTGAAAATAGAGGATTCAAACTAAATATTGACTCCAAATCCTGCCACAGCAGACGCATCGCAGAATTAAGAAATTATATTTTTGGCATTGCCTGTTGTCTCTTTACAAGTAATTGATTAAATTCAGGTTCCAAAGGCGCTTAACCGAACATGTCCAGTCATGCTAATGTGAACTCTAAAACGACACAGTAAAAGTAATATAGGGACAGATTTGATAAACCTCATCCAATTGTGACATGCTGGTATAACAACAATTATGCAGACGTAATAATGAAGGGAGCGGTGTCACAATATTTTATCCTCCTCTCCTTCATTATTCCCTCATCTGCCTAATTAAAGGCTGTATTCTTGTAATTATCACCCCCAAGGCTTTGTGATTTATTGGATTGATGATTTCTACTCCTTCAAATTGATTAACTGAGCATTTAATAAGATGTCAGTGTGTGACAGCTAAACGCAAATTAATTACATTGAAAATCCTTTAAAATGCTGCAGTAGATCAGACCTGTGTCGGAGTTGTGATTAGATACGAAATCTTCAAAAGGCTGTTTTTCATCTGTTAGAAGAGTACAGATACTTTAGCTCTGCAGGAACACACAGCATGTGAGTATACCCAACACTGAAAACTAAAGTGGTCTCATGTCCTCAGGTAAGGAGCAGGGCTCTAACAGAGACGAGACCTCTGATGTGTCCAGTAAGTGCCTGCCATGCCGCGAGGGCTGCCCCTACTGCCGGGATGATACACCTTGCCTGGTGCAGGAGGATGGTGTTCTGCGGCTTGCTGTGGCCTCCTTCCAGGGTCTGTGCATGGTGCTGGACCTGGCCAGCATGGTGGTGGTCTACCACTTCAGGAGGAACAAGGTGAGGGTGGACTCACAAGGTCACTGTGGAGGAGTGTTGGGTCTTGAACTACCAATTTTACACATCAGGACTTTAAGGTTTACTAATCTAATGAGCTTGTGAAAGTAGTCACATAAAATCCTCTGTGGCTCTGGAGGGAGTCAAGTCTAGTGATGTGATTTTATCTTTGAGACTACAACTGTGTAACAAAAAGTCTGCGTTTGAACCAGGGGGCAGGTAAACTACCAGGTTAAGAGGGTCTGAAGGTACAGTCACATCACACGGATAGTTCTAAATGTGGGTTTCCTATCTTGGTGTGATCTCCCAGCTGGCTCTGACAGACTCAGTCATTATTCCCTCCCTTTATTACAATATCACATTACAAGAGTACAAATTGCAGGACTGATTCCTCAGACTAACATCAGTTTTTGGGGGACTGAGTACTGGGCAATTTAATTTAAACAAATGTGTCCCTTATCCTAACAAGGATCCAGCATTGAGTTGCATTATGGGAACTGTAGGATCTAAGGTTCTTGGAGCTTTACTCATACTAAGGACTAAAAGTCAGGAAATCTTTTGCTTGGATTTTTGGGCAATTTTTAAAAATGTTGAGTGTGCCTACATTGTAACAATGCTAAACCCCCACAGTGCTCCTTTAATTACTTATTACTGCCCCCTTCGTGCCCCCATGTTTAAAAAAATGCTGCAAATGTGCCCTCATGGGTGCCCCTGCGGTAGATAAAACATGATAAAGTGCCCTCTAAGGTGCCCTTCTTGTGGACAAAATGTGGTTAAGTGACCCTGACTAAGCTGTTTTACTATAAATGCATCACAGCTTTCTATGCGCTGGTGCCCTTTTTATGTTTTTAGCCCCTGCTCCTCAAACAGCCTGAGACTGCCACTGGAAGAAGGTGATGGATCATAGGTGAAAGTTGAGATTCATTTTGCGGTGGTAGAAGTACCAAGACAGACAATCCAACATTTTATTCCAGACTTTATTAGAGATGAAAGGCAAACAATCCCTCTCTGGCTCACACAGTAAATGGTAGTAAAATTGGACACTATTCTTTTCTATTTCGCTCAGGTTTTGCTCTCTAACTAACGGGATGGATTTAACACTGTCACTGGATTTCATTAACTTTAATGAACAATTCTGATAAACAAATGTTAATTTTCTGTTATCTGTGTATGATGTGTATAATTTCATACCATTTTACAGGGACACCTTTTTTAATTTAAGCCAAATGAAAGACAATCCATCTATCCTTTGTTGTTTTTTTCACAATGTACATTGGCAAGATTTTTTTCATTGGCATAATTAACATCCACCACAAATGTACCTGAGCCCTTAATTTGAATCCACACAGATTCACAGCGAAGTTGTTGCATAATATCCACTCAGCTAATAGAATAAAGGGAAATAAATATGAGATCCTCACGGTGTAGGATAATTACAGCCAGTCCTCAGGCAAAGTTGAGTTGAATTTCTTCCCGTGTGCTATTTATAGACATTTGTGTTGTAACTTCAAAATCTCCTACGTTCCTTCAATTCACAAGAAATGTCCCTGGAGCCCTTTGAAGTTACATAAAAAAACAGAAGAAATATTCAAGGAGGTAATGTGGGTAATTAAATCCAACCCAGAAAACTGTTGTCGTCACTCATATTCTTGTTTCAGGGTAAGGCAAAAACAAAGAAGTTATATTCAACTCATGTCTGTGTTTGTTTGCTTTAAAATAGGCAATTATTTATTATTTACATTTGCCTGCAATGGCAGGGAAGATAGAGCAACACTCATACAAGCTGTGTTTGAGACTTTCAGCAACAGGATTTGAAGAGTAAACCGTAGCCCTCCTCCTGTCTCATGTGTTATATTAAAACAGCATGATGCATGAAGAAAGACTTATGACTAATAACTTAAGAGAGGCCATCATTTTTCAATCTCCCTCAACACACCAACCTATAAATACATCCCCTTCTCACTGTGATTGATTGACTGATGTGTTTTTCTCTTTTTTCATTATCAGAGCATTCGTACATCTGGTCTCATTCTGCTGGAAACCATCTTGTTTGGGGCTTTACTGCTCTACTTCCCAGTAAGTCTGCATTCTGATCTTTAATGGCACCCACAGTTTGCTGTGGTGCCACACACTCCTTGAGCAGCTACTTTGTCAGAATTACAACAGATGCCATGACAACCGCAATCTGATGTAATAGGTTTCATTGGAGCTGATTACAAAGATGTTGATTACCTTGCTAAGGAGTTGGAGGTGTGCAGCTCTTCATCATATTCAACAGCTCACTTCAGCTGCTCATAACTGATATACTGTTAAACAAAAATAAAATAAAATAAAATAAAATTGCCCTACAGCCTTAAAAAGACTGTCGTCTTATTTTGAATACATATTATTTAAGGAATGATTCCTGTTAGCGCTAAACACAGTGACGAATACAGTACATTTCCTGTGGCAGCTTCACAATTAAAGCCACCCCGTGTTTCCCAGTTTAGTGTTTAAAGCTGTGGTAGGTAACTTTTTTTTCTTCTGAAAAAAGACAAAAGAAATCCTCCTCCTCCTAGTGTTCCTAAGCGCATTACAAAATACATCTTTGAGACATCTTCATGTTACGGGAGGGGCCAAGGCCTTGGTGAGGCTCACGTCTTGGAAAGGGAGGTTTGATTTAATGAAAATGTGAAGAACTCTTCTAACTTTAAAATGAAAGAGTGTAGATTTTGATTTAACACATTTTCCTGAGAAAATCTAAATCTTACCAAGGAAATGAAGCCATTACTTCTCGTTGAAAAGGGCTTGCTGTTCCTTGTGGTTATAATAGAATATATATATATAGATATACATATATATCTATATATATATATATAATATTCAGTTGCAGCTACTTGAAGTTATTGTACTGTACTTCTGATCACTGTCTGGACGAAAACAGAGAGTTGGACATCACAGTGTGACTTATTGTGCGTGTGCCTTTCTCTTGTCTGTATGTGTGAGCAGGTCCATGTGGGTGGGTGCCAGCGTGCATTGTATATGTGTGTACTTACACTTGTGCACACAGCCCACAGTGCACCTGGAGTGCCGCGTCAGAAGCCCATCTTTAGCAGGGAAACAGATGGAAGAAACCTGAGTTCCATGTAACAGGGAGATCTGGTGTAACCGGGGAATTCACTCCCTTCAAATACTTGCACAGACTGCCAACAGTGAGCCACTGCTCTCCTCAAACACAAAGCCTGATGGCTGGATGTTAGCCATTTTTAAGAGAAAAAAAAAACAAAAAATGCCCCAAAATCTGTTGAGAAATAAGAGCTTCAAAGCGCTCTGCTGAGTCTTGGGATAAAGGTTTTGTTCTTATTCTGAAGTTACTGGAGTGTTACTATAAGAAATATATTTGCATTAGCATAGAAAGCCTGGTAGTTTTGTTGCAGGAGATAAAGGGCTGCAGGTGTTTGTAAGTTTGCCCTTATGTGACCACATTTTGCATATATTTCTGCTGTGATGCTCAAAATGGATTTGATTTTGCATCCACCCTCCCCACCATTCACCCCAAGGATAACTCAAGTACCAATAATAGCTCCCCAAAAATATCCTGCCACTCTCTTATGTTCACGCACATTTGAATTCACTCAAGGGTCTCCCTCCCCCCTTTGCTCTGCTGTTTCTCCATCTTTTTTCCTGTATTTCTTAGCACCTTGCCTGCCCGTCTTTACCATTTCCCTGTCCTCCTTTTCCCTCATGTTTTCATTTCATTACCCCTCTGCATGTTCTCTCTCCGTGTCACCTTTGTGTCTTCCTCTCCCACAGTCTAAACGTTTGTTGCCGCTGCTGTTTCTTTGTTGCTGCCACCACAAGCCTTCTCAGCTAAGCTTGGCGCAGCTGCTCTGTTCTGGTGCTCAATGCATTTTTAAACAGTCCATCAAGTTCTAGCACAACTTGTTTTAAAAATACATCTGCTGATTAATTGATGGAGGAGGCATGGGAGGTTGGATGCAAACCAAGAGGGCCACCTTCTCTTCTGGGCGATATAAAAATGTGTTTTTTTATTGTGCAGTCTCCTGAGATTTTGTAGTCCACATGGGTAGCACTGCAGAAAGAGTGTGTCACTGTTTGTGTCTGCCTATCTGTGTGTATGTATGTGTTTGAGTGTGTATAGGCATGATGGAGGATGGATTATGAGTGTGTTTGAGTGGCTTTATTGCTTTTTATTTTCCCGTGATTGTGTGCATGTGCATTTGTGCATAGATTTGCATTTATGTGTGTGGGTGTAAGAAACAGCGTGGCCTAGTTTTACCTCTTATTTGTGGAGGTGATTTATTGTTTTGGTCCAAAGAGCTAGAAGGCTGGATGTTTGCTAAGAGGCAAAGAGATGAAGGTGCCAGGTGGGATGCCAATCCTAAACACAGCTTAGCATGAGAGTGAGACATGAGGAGACATGGAGAGGCAGGAGGGCAAGAGGAAGAGAAGACATTGAAAGAGACAGAGCATGCAAGAGAAAGTGCCTGGTGAATTGTTGCACTCTCAAGCGTTGGCAACATTTTGTCTTTCTATCAGTTTGTCTCTCTCTCTGTTCTTTTTTTCTTTGTGTATGTCTGCTCCATTATTTGATTTACCAGTTGCAGTTGCCTGGTTCAAGCACTATGTTGCTTCACAGGAGCAGAGAGGAAGAACATTACAAAAGTGTAATTCAGACTTAATGTTCAATGATCAAATCAGTTGTCATTTTTATTGCTAAGATTGCTTTAAAGACAACGCTTAATCAATTTTTATACATTAGTGGATCAAATGACTACATGTAATGTGAAGGGGCCACAGACCCACAGACCCACCCGCAGAGAAAAACAAAGTTAGTGCCTTGCTGGTGAACACATTTGAGCATTTAGCATTTAAAGAGCCAGATAGTTTCCCTCAGGAGTTAGTCAAGACCAAAACAGAACTAAAAGGAGTTATAAGGACCTATATTCATCAGGTGGCCAGAAACACAAAGGATACATTTACTTTGTGTCTGCTTGATGTGTAACTAAGCTAAGCTAAGCTAAGGAAGATAATTACTTGATGTTGTGTATACAATTTCTGCTACTCCCAATGGGCCACAAAATCGATGAATGTGTTTTTAAAAGAATGGCACAACATTTTAGGAAATATACTTATTCAGAGTGAGATGAGAAGATTGATACCAATCCCATGTCTGTGATGTTAGACAAGAAATATTTATAGCATGTAGCCTTACTCCCCATAAAACCACAAAACTATTGTTTTTCTATTTTACGAACAAAAAAACAGCTTACTGTTTCCTGCTGATTATGAATCTTTATGCTATACTTAACGCACAGACATGAAACTCATATCAATTTTCTCATCTAACTCTGTGAAAGAGACATATTTCCCAAACTATTTATCTGTTCCTTCAACAAAACAAAAGTAATTCAGCACATTACTGGTATTAAAGTCATGAGTCATTGTAAGGCCAGCTTCCAGAAAATCACTGTAATTTCTTTGTCAGAAATATGGAGGGATTAATTTCTAGTAGCAAATTCTTTTCAAAGTGGATTCATAAATGAAACTTTTTCTTTTAATACATACCTGTCTGTCTTCCATGTACCAACTGTTTTATCAGATCCAGAGCTGCAACAGTGACTCACAGTCAGTAGGGTAACATTAAAAAGGAACAGCTGTAATTCCAGTGCTTGGGTATAAAATGGACTTGGCTCCCCGCTCTTTTATGACCAGCATACCAATGACAGACTTTGGCACTGCAAGGTTTTGATGAGGATTGGGGATGGAAGGAAACTGTTGCTGCTGCGCTCCGTGCTTTGACTGTGTGTCAAATTCTTAATCAGGAGGTGAGAGAAATGTCTGTATATACCAAAGCTGAGCTGAGAGTAAACAGACTGAAGGCCGAAAATAGGGATTTTGTGACAGTTTAATTGCACACTGTGACACATTTTGGTACAATGGGTGAAACTGAGCTTGCCAGTTTTAAGACCGAATTAGATTATACAACAAACATGGCAAACTTGTGGTGATAAAAAGATGTAAATTAGTTCACTGCTCAAGTTGCTGCGATATTACTTAGCACATGTTCACTACTGTCGTCTTATATTGTAACTTCCCGAATAGCTGTAGTGAGCTTTTATATGTGTCATTTCATCATTCTGTCTTTGTTGCATACCCCTGACTCTGCTGGAGGTAACACAGACTGTACACTATTATTCACATTCCCAGTTAGACATTAGTTTCTCTTCTCTTTCAACACATCTCACAGCCAGGCTGTTACAGCCTCAGGGTTGGCTGGTTGTTTAGTTAGTTTGCCACAGATGTTCTGCTTCTTTTCAGAGGAAAAGAGGTTACAGGTGCTGTTGTTACTTAAGCTTAATTATTCTGGATAGCTGCTGTCTCTCGAATGCCAAGGCATCGCAGGAGCTGGGATAAATCACTGGCTGTACTCCTCAGGGATGCATTTATACTGCATCTGTAATCCACCCCTTCATTAACTATACCCATATATCCTGACCCAGCTTCACCCTGGACAGGTTGCCAGTCTGTTACAGGGCTAATACATTTAGACCAACTTCATAGGTGGATTATCTATAGAAATAACAAAAATGTAGGTGAGGTTATAATATGTTTTGCAATATGCCCTATTGTCTCTTGGACAGCAAGGTAAATGGTACAACATTACGTATGATGCAACAGTAAGCACAGTGGTGAAGATGACCATACTTATTATAATATAACATTATATATATATATATATATATATATATACTGTTTCAACTGCAAGATTGGTTTAAGGATTATTTGGATTCAGTATAACAAGAGCTGAATAACCTGGTATCTTCTCAGGTCTCCAAATATTTTCCATGTCACTTTTTCAGTTGTTTGTATTGCTGTTATGTGAGGCAAGTTTTTTTCTGGTATCCCATCTTCTGTTTAATATAATATGAAATTGAGATGCATAATGTAAGCATGATGTAAACTCGTCTTTAGTGCAAGGCATACTAGTGACACACATACATGACTGTGCTGTTCACTTGCTGGTCTGAGTAGTCAGTTGATCATTTTTGGGGGTCAGCTGTAATAAAGATGCTCAACAACGAATTATTATATTCATCATTCATCAGGCAGCAATTGTCTGTAATCATCAAGGTTAAAACTTGAGTTCCTGTGTAGTGCTTTGTGCCGATCAATACAGAGTACATTGAAAACAGCAGGTGATTGAAGCAGGTTTTCTTTGTGTTCGTGGAAATGAGCACAGACTGCACTGGATATTCAGAGCAGAATGTGGAATTTGGCTTCACTTGGGTCACTGGAGATTTCATATGTGGCGCCCCGCTGAGATACACTAATGAAATGAAACGCAGCTGTAACAGAAATGCAGCCTCATCTTTAACAGTTACAGGTGCGAATACACCTCACACCAAGAAGAAAATGACAGGTTGACATTTTATGAGCCACTGGCAAGTTCTCTGTTTTATTGCAAATCACACAGACAAAACATGTGAACATATCCACAAACTGACACATAAATAAATCAATAAAAAATCAGCATGCGAATTATCATACAGATGCAGTTACTCGCACATGAGAAATGCAATAGTTAAATATAATCAGTGAGATAGGATCTAACACTCTCATAGCGAATGCGTTCTGGCAGTCGACATATGAGCCACATACAGTAAAGAGATGTCAGCGAGAGCTCTGGAGGCGTAAGATATCTGCCAGGCTAAATCTGCCTCCAGCCCTGGTTATCACACGCTGGAAACTCACCTCAGTTTCTTTTCTGACTCCCTCTGTGTGAGAATTCACTGACAGGAGTGGAATTGTGTGATTTAATGCTTGTAAACAAAATATAATATAATCAGTGTGTGTGTGTCCATGTGAACACTAACACTCTTATACCTCTCTACAGGTGATGATCCTTTACTTCCATCCAAGTGTGTTTCGCTGTATCCTCCTGCGGTGGGTTCGCCTCCTGGGTTTCGCCGTCATGTATGGCACCGTCATCCTCAAACTGTACAGGTACTGTAGACCAAAACTAAAAGCACTGGAATCAAAAGAGTGGCAATCATCATATGAGTGAGAGATAACATTTCCTGTATGTTTTATCCCTTTCTTATGAATTATTCCTATCTCCAATATAGAGTACTAAAGGGAAGGTTGAACTATAAATAGACAAGCACATATAATTGAATGTGTATATGTAATCTGTTCTGACCACATTTTAGACTCTTGATAACGTTGATCTCTGTGAGACTAGTTTTTGTGTGTCAGACCACAAAGCCATTATTTTTAAGTCCAAACTTCTACCTCCTGGCCCTACAGTGGCTACTTAAGTTTCCTCCCGGGTACTCGCTACAAACTCTGTTGAGAGTTTTCAAAATACATTTACCACGGCACCTGTACAATATGTCAACAGAGGAATTACTAACTGACTTAATACATGTAAAGCTAACTCCATAGCACTGGTGGAAATCCAAATAAGGTCTAATCAAACCACAGCATGCCTTGGATAGACAATAATATCAGAGAGATAAAGAGGAAATGCAGGCAAGCAGAGCAGAAGTGGAAACATTAATTTTCACATCAAATCATGAAAGAACTTATGTCAACCTATCAAAAAGCAGCAGAGAGGCCAGATCTTTCTATTTTT
The DNA here is from genome assembly GCF_004916995.1 of Morone saxatilis. Classification (NCBI taxonomy): domain Eukaryota; kingdom Metazoa; phylum Chordata; class Actinopteri; family Moronidae; genus Morone; species Morone saxatilis. Next base: position 18,641,145 of record NW_023339796.1, on the reverse strand, counting down.
CTAACATTATTACAACAAACTCTTTAAAACCATCAAAGCTGTAATTAACCCCCATTCTAATCAAGTCATTGAAGTCACCCCAACAATCTGTAAGCAATATTTTTCCTTCTTCATCACTAAAATAAACAAAATAAAACTCCAGATTGGTCCTGCCACTGATGACTCTCTTTCCGCACTGCAATCCCTCTGCCTCTGCCTTTCTCAACAGCTATCACACTGTGCACTTTAAAGGACACAGTGGCCAAATTAAAGCCTACATCGAGTCCTTTAGATGTGATGCCTGCTAGCACACCATAGTATACCCACTTCTTATAAACCAAGTTTTGATCCTACCAATTCTAATAATTTTAGACCCAGGTTTCAATCAGGTTTCTAAGCTTGTCATAGCACCAAATCTGCTCTTATCAAAGTCACAAATTACCTTTTACTTACAGCTGATGCTGCTGATATGCTCAGTTTAATTCTCTGTGATTTAAGTGCAGCTTTTGACAGTGTGTGTATGTGTGACTCCATCCTTTTAGATTGACTGTGTCGGCATCAGGGACACTGCCCCCATGGTTTTTATCATATATATCTAGCAGGACTTTCTCAGTGCTCATGGGTGATGCCTCCTCCTCTGTGGCCACTTTGACCTGTGGTGTTCCCCAGGGGTCCATCCTAGGCCCTTTATTGTTCTTGTTTGTTCTTGTTGTTTATACATGCTGCCATTGGGGCCCATCATAAAAAAGTACAATATTCAGTATCACTGTTATGCAGATCACACACAAATTTACGGCCCATTAACAACCAGTGACGAAGAACATTTTAATTATCCATCATCCTGTCTATCAGAAAAAAAGTGCTGCATGTCACTAAACCTTCTCCAACTTAATGAAAATAAATCTGGGATAATCCTCTTCCGTCCCCCAAGGTCCATCCCTGTTCCCAGGAAAATCTTGGATCCTTGTCATAAAACCTGAGTGTAATGTTTGACAGTGACAGTGTCGAGAAGCAAATTGCAAATGCTGTTAAAACATGTTTTTATCAACTCAGGAGCATCTCAAAGATCAGGTCCTTTCTCCCTCGGCCTGATCTTCAAAAAGTGATCCATGCCTTTATTTCTTCACGATTACACTACTGCAATTTTTTGTACTCAGAGTTAAGCTATAAAGCCATCTCACGCCTCCAGCTGGTACAGAATGCAGCTGCTCGGCTTTTATCTAACACAAGAAGACAGGATCATATCATCCCTGTTTAAGCCTCTCATTACTGGTTACCAGTCAGTTTTAGTATTGATTTTAAGATTTTGCTGATCCCCTATAAAGCCTTCACGGTTTGGCTCCCACCTACATTGTTGAATTGCTGCACCGCTATGAGCCAGGGCACAGCCCCAGATCCTTGGGCAGGGCTCTGCTGGCTGGCTCAGGACCAAAGGCGATCGTGCTTTAGAGCTTTTTGAGCTCCAGAGCCCCTGGAGGGGTGAGTCTAAGCCCCCGAGGTTCTAAGACTCGCCGAATCTTTCAAATCACTTCTTAAAATATATATTTTAAAAAAAAACTTTTATTTATTCAAGCACATGTGATTTTCCATCATGTTTTATCTATTTTATTGATTTTGATAGTCTTACCATATATTAGGTATAGGTATTTTATGCTTTGAATTTTGTGTCTTTTGACTGTTTGAATGGTTTAAAACTATGTGCCCCAGTGTGGTTAGTTTTGCAATATGTTTTATCTGCTTTACTGTTGGTTAATTCTACCTCATTTTGGTGTGATTTTGTTTCTCTGACTTTATTTTGCCTTATTGCTTCCCAGAATGTTTTTAACCCTTGTTTGGCCATATAAGACACTTTGAAACTATGTTTTGGAAAGCGCTGTATGAATAAAGTTTATTATTATTATTAAGTGAGTGGCTTGAGTTCAATCTAATGCCACCTTTAGATATTTCTATTCTAATGCTTAACAAATGTTTTTGAGTTCAAATATCTTCTAAATATCTATCTGGGGGCTTTTCCAAGTACATATTGATTTTTTGTGTTTGAATCAGAATATGTTTCTGGCAGCCCTCCATGCCACCCTTTGGCCACCCCATGAATATTTCTCTAGATCTGCCCCTTTATCTTCTTTCTTCTTCTCTATCTTCTTATCCTCTCTGTAGATTCCTCTCTTCCCATCTCCTTGTGTCCTGTCCTCTCCTCTCCACTCCCATCTCACGTTGTCTCCTCTTCTCCTCTCTTTGTCTTCTTGTGTTCTTGTCTTCTCTCCTGTCTTCTTACAGTATCTCCTCTCCTTGACTGTTTACTTCCATTTCCTTCTCTTCCTATATCCTCCCCCCTTTCTTTGTGCCCTCTCCTCTTCTTTTGTCACCTTATCTCCTCTCCTTGTCTCCACTCCTTCTGTCTCCATTCCTCTCCTGTCATCTTCTCACCTCTCTTCTTTCTCCTCTCCGTCTCCCCTCTCCTCTCCAGATATTAACTTGCCCTATGAGTTAGCCTTTCTCAGTTTCAATAATTCAGCTCCCTCTGAGTACACAGTCACACACACACACACACACACACGCATGCAGTCTTGCCAATAAGCACATTTGAATTTCACATCAGGCCCGGCCTATCTGCGTCTGCCTGCTGAAGTATCTATTGAGACACACACAAACTCACTTCCTGCTCTTCAGCTCCGAGCAACTGTTGCCGAGATGGGAGAAGGGGGTCAAAGGCCGGCCAGAGTGTTCCCTTGGCAAAATTACCAATTAGATTTTTTTCCGAGCTCGCTGGGTGTGAAGTGTGCCCGGGGCCAAGCTCTTACAGCCCAGTCCCACTGAATATATCAGAGATAAGATAGATTTGTCACAGTCTGGTCAGGAGAGAGCAGATGTGCATAGTGCAGAGATGATAGTAAACAGAGAATTGACTGTTTGCATGTCTGGAATTTGATATTTATATAACGAGATGCTATCTTTGTCTCCATATACTGTAGCTTACCCAGCATCAGATCACTTTCAAACTATTCTGGTTGATCTGTTGCATTTTTAATTCCTTTTACAGACGCAGTAATGTCTTGTGTGCGTGCAGTGAAAATAGGTACTGTGCAGCTTATAAATAAACAGCCTCCGCATGCATTCAGTCTGATGTGTTAGTTCAGTTGCCTCCAAGCTGAAAAATAAAAAACTGACACCCATAAGAAAAGTTCATAAATTTCCCTTTGGACTGTAAAACCCCCAAAAATCTGTACTCTCATATTATACATATTTCTCTCTTCAGCTCAAGAAATATTACAACATGAATTAAACCAATCATGTTTAAGGAACATGAATGAATTGAAATATCAGTGCCTTTTTGTCCTTGCTCCTTTTAAATCAAGTGGACATGTTAATGCCGGGGAGTGAGTTGTCAGTTGCAGGAAGAGAATCTCTTATTCATTTACACTGCTTGTCATGATTTCACCCAGCAGTCTCTAGTATTATCCTCTTCCTCCTCTCCGCTCACTTTCCCAGGGTGTTAAAGGTGTTCCTGTCCCGCACAGCCCAGAGGACACCTTACATGACCAGCTGGCGGGTCCTGAGGCTGCTGGCAGTGATTGTGCTGGTGGTGCTGTGGTTCCTGGTGGCCTGGACATCCGCTGTGTGCCAGAACCCTGAGCTGAGTCGAGCCCTGATTGCCGCAGGCCTCACCCCAGAGGGGCTGCAGTTCAGCATGTGTCTGCTGGACCGATGGGACTACATGATGGCTGTTGGTAAGTGTGTGTGTTTCCTGTATTTCTGTACTTACATGTACCCGATGTGTAGTGATGTCTTTACAGGACAAGTGAGAAAAATTTTGTCCTACTTAACTGTAAGGAGCTTTTTGGCTTATAGCTTGGGTCCGGGCTGCTTGGGTGAAGCTAAAGATTAAGTTTAGTATGGAAACTTTACTTTTGGAAATAGCTGCAGGCAGGGTCATGTAGAAAAACCTCTATTGACTGTAAATGCTGGAAATCTATTCATTTTCCAGTCCCTTTCTTAACTTTTGTTTGACTCAGCATTAAATATTCTATAAATACACATTCCTTAAAACTGCTACAAATGCTGCTATTTTGTGTTCTGGGGGTTACAGTCTCCTAAAAGAGTATCTTAAAGGTACCTGAGGAGTTTTTATCTACCAGTAGTAGTTTTTTCCACTCTTGTGCAGGAGAACGTACATACATACACATTCCTGCCAATGGTTTCTTACTAAGACTATTACACTCAGATGGTGGACAACAAACGTAGCATTAAGGAAGAATCGTGTATATGTTGAATATGTTTTCAGAATCGCCCCTGCAAATATTTCATGAGGAATGAAATGCAATGTTTCTTAGATCTCAACAGTACACACAATGTGTTTTGTAATTGTAAACACAACTTTAATGTTTTTTACTGGAAAACCCCACCGGGCACTTCTGACACCAAGTTAAAAATAAGTGTTTCATTGCCTTCTCTGGTTGAAGGTTTTAGTTTCTGTTTAAAAGTATGGTGGAACCTGTAACCACACCCAACGATGATCTCACAATGTACTTACATACCCTGAAGTACACTTCAGGTCAGCGAAGATGTTCAAGGACTTGTTTTGGTGTGCCACATATGGCCAGAAGATTTTGAAAATTTTGAACTGTTTTCTTAAAGCAGACTACATGAAATTACATAGACATATAGAAAGGTACTATTGGCTGATATTTTTGAGAATATGTATTTTGCAGTCTTTTTACTGGGACTGGGGGCATCTCTAAAAACTAGTTTGTAAGGAATAATGACAGTGTCCTGGCTCAACTGTGAGTATTTTAAAGTCCTGAGGCTCCAATGCCAGCCTGGTTAAAGAGTAAACAGCCTGCTACAATTCAGAAACTGATGGACACAGCAAGGCAAAAAGACACCCTCCAACCTCACAGAATTGAGTTTTCAGTAGAGTAGTTGCACCTGACTCATCTAATGTGGACAGTGCAGTCCTCTTTACAGAAGCTGATGGTACTGACAGCAAATGGATTGCACACAAATACAGGTCTGAAGTCATTAAACTGCATATTAAAATTTCCAGTGAGTCCCAAGCACAATGCATCCATTGTTCAATCATGTCAGACAGAAATAAACAGGTATGGGCTCGGGAATCTCTGCCTTTTGTAAATGTGATAAACTCCCCTTTGACAGGTTTCTTGTTGGAGATAAATAGAGCTACTTCTTTAGGCAAGGCATAAAATGCTCCAAAACATGCCGCCTGCTAGCCAGAAGACATTATTGTGCTGTAATAGGTCTGTTTATTAAGTGCCCTGCCTGCGAGACAGCATTTTGAAAAACCTCTGCTCTTAAATGGATGCAGTTATGAATTTTGATGATAGTGTCCATTGTTGGATTCACCTTTCCCTAATGGGTTTGCTCACCAACAGTTTAATGAATGACGCTGTGTATTAAGTTAACAATGGGCTGCTCTGATAAACAAGATGGAGTAACCCTATCTTACAGTATCTTGCTCTGCCACCAGCATTAAAGCTGAACACCTCCAGAGGGCAGGAGGTGCCACCAAGAACCTCATTTATTTTTTACAGCCCTTTACCGCAAGCATGTCTCCAAGGGCTTTCCAGAGGATAAGCCTGTCTAGTTTTAACTAGACAATAATCTATCACAGAATAAAATGCTATAATGTATTATGGAACATTATAAAACATATGAAAGCTAATCTAGGCACAGTAGCAGATCACTACAATCTATAGACTTTATTATCTCAACTGAAGGTGAAAAGATTTGCTTTACTGTTTTTGATCTGTTATATTGTTGCTACTGCAACTTCACCTTGATTGTCTTTACTCTGTTCTGCTCTCTTGCATATTTCATCCTTGCCTGTGCTATGTTATGCTCACACCTCTTTGAGTTTCCCTTTCTTTTGATTCACATCCATAAATCATAAATTATATGAACCAAATGAACCAGACCTAAGAAGGAGTTTTAAGAAGGAGTCCTTGTAGCAGCCCCTTAGAGACTGTACAGGACGTATTTGGAAGGGTGGCTGCTGCACCTTATTTTTGGTTATTAATATTTGCTTTGGACCTTCCACTTGACTTTAAAACTCTCCCCCCTAATACTTTCAACTCTACCCTCGATTTCAATTCATTAATGGAACAACAGTTTTTACATGGCCCAAATTGCACAGATAAAATCAGCAATTGGCAGAATTATGATAAACATAACAAATAGTGCAATGTGTTTACTGAGCATTTCAGCCATTCTTACTTTTGATCTGCTAAATGATCATTATTATCATTGTCACTAAATAAGTAAACATGGGCACAGGCAATAATGTTAAAGTTCTACTAACTATAAAGATCTTCATCATGTTGTACATGTTTTTTTGTTTTGTTTTGTTTTCTACCAGCCAGTGATTGTTGTCCTCTGCATATGGTGCATGGCACACATTTTTGGACAGAAACTATTTTGCTGTAACTATTCAGTCTTTTTATTTTTTACAGTAAATCTTACAAGAATTAAATATAAATAAAGGCCAAGAAAAAATTAAAGACCCCCTCTGCTCTCCAAACATGTCAAACATGCAGCAAAAAAGAGAAAATAACCATCCCCCTTTTGAGTAATAATTTTTGTGCAGTCCCTGAAACGACCAGAATTGATATTGACATTGTCAATCTAAAAAGCACAAAGAGTAATAGTATTGGTGAGAAGTACCCAGATGGCTTCGTGTGTGCATTACAGTAGCTTCCTAATGACCGATTCTTGAAGCAGGAGGCAGTGATGGGCACCTCACTGAAGCCAGTCTGACAGCAGGGGAGACTAATCCTGTTTGGAAAGAGGGAAAGGATGGATCCCTGAGAGATGCAAGGTCTGCCTATGATAGACAGACAGAGAGAGAGGGAGACAGAAGTGTCAGGGAAAAAGAAGAGTGAAGCCTGTGAAGTATGAAGCTTGTAGGGATGTGGGCATTGATGCAGAGAGAGTTTTCCAGCAGCTGGGGAGGGGGAGAACTTGAGAAGAAGAGAAGAAGAGGGGGCAACTGGTAAAGGGGGGACAGCTGAGGACACTCTGGAGGTAGGACAGAGGAATGCAGCATCTTCAGAGGAAAAAACCCAGGACTTTAAAAAACACGTACACCACAACAATACCTGTGTTTCTGCATCCGTGTGTCGGTGTGTACTTGTGTGCGTGTTCAAGACAAGACAGGAAATGAGGGATCCCCGCTGTTCGCTCTGACAGCCAGCGAGAACACACTGGTGTGCTGAGGCTACAGTGAAGGACAGGAAGCACCCTGCAAAGCTGCTTTGGAGGATTCTAACAATGAAAGCCACGGTGCATGTCATGCTTGTGAAAAGTCAACTAATTGCTTTTCTGTTTTCACTTGTTTTGTCATAATGCTGACAAGGGAACGCATGTCTGTCTAGAAATGAATAAATCATCCTATTTTGTCTTGAAATGCAGAGCAAATGAAGCTGATGCAAAACCGTATTGATAATGTCAACAATAAGCAATTCATTTGAATCCGCAATTAATCTGCATTAGTTGGAATTGTTCTCTCTTGCAAGCGGCTCTCCATGCATCCCGATTCAGAGGCTAAGTACCATGTAATTAGTAATGATTTATAGACTAGGCTTATTCATGAATATTAATGGTCTGTAATCACTGTAAAGACTTTATGGACTCATATGCCAACACAGTCTTTGGCACAGTTCTTGGTGCTCTTTGCTGTCTGCAAACAAAACAATAAGCTTGTAAAGCTTGTATCAGAGGAAAACATCTGACTTGGTGATCTGACTGGGATTTTTCACCTAGCAGTAAAATAAACACCATCTTTTTGTTCTACACCAGAGAGCAGCTAATACAAGTTCAATTAGATTGCTTCAAGACATAATTTCATACCTCCAAAATGCAGCAACCCTAAAGGAATCCTCTTCATCACTTTCTGAATAATTAATATTGATTATAGCAACTGATGTTCTTTAAAATGTAATTACATTGACAATTTGGGCGATAATGATTGGTGCACATATACTGTACAGTATATTCTGAAATGTGTTGATAACCGGGAAGACAGCTAACTTTTTAAATACATCTGTGAATTGCCGCTGGGCTGTGTGTCCTTGGTGAGATTAGACGATAAGAATATGTCAACACACTGTCGAGGAAGCAGCTGCCTCACTTGGGAGGAGCACAGCAAACACGGGGAATTCTTGCTAAATTAGGAACTACTAAATTTGAAACTATATTATTGCCATCAACACTTAACATGCAAATGAAACAGAGACTAAATGCTCAAAGAAACTGTTTTTGTATTTTGAGGAATGCATTTTCCCATAGTTGCTATAGCTACTAAAACCTGTGCTCATCGACCATTTTCTGCTAGTTGGGCCGATGGATTAACCATCCTAAAACCCACAAATATTCATATATACAATTCTGTTTGTGTGTGGATTAAACAGAGGAGATGCAACATTTTAATTAGTGGCATTGCAGAGTGGAGTTTAGTTTAGTTAGTTTCCCCCTGCTTGCCGTCATTATGCTAAGCTAATTGCCTTACAGCTGCAGCTTTGTATTTAACTCAGAGACAAGAGAGTGGCATCAATCTCAGTCTCGAAAAGAATCAAATTAGTGTATTTCCAAAAATTACTTTAAAGCTTTAGATTGAGTTTGGTACTTTGTTCTTTTAACAGAGTTTGGCCTCAGGGTAGGCATTTTACACTAAAAATGTCTGGATTGTATAAGCTTGGAGTGTACAAAGTCTTACTTAAAGGCACTAAACCTAATTAAGTAATGAAATTAAACTGATAAAGACTTTAAACCAGGTGGAGTCCGCTAATCCTCCTTGTGACATTTTTGTTGTTTCTTTTATTTCCCAGCGGAGTTCCTGTTCCTGCTGTGGGGTGTGTACCTCTGCTACGCTGTCCGCACCGTGCCCTCGGCTTTCCACGAGCCACGTTACATGGCTGTGGCCATCTACAATGAGCTCCTCATATCGGCCATCTTCCACATCATCAGGTGGGTAAGGACAATGGGGTGGAACAGGCACAAGTGGGTGTACAGTAAGTAACAGTAAGTGAGAGAAAGAGATGTGTGCACCACAGTGAATTGTCTTTTTGTCTGCTGAGAAAAAGAGAAAGGGGAGATATAGCAAAGGGGATATAAAAGAGAAATGAAACAGGACTGTAGAACAATGAAGTATCTTACTTTTCGTGAGGAACGAATGAGTTTGAACAATGGCAGAGGGCTCAGACAACTCTACCCCTTCTCGCAGCAGAAGTTGTTGTTTAATCATAATCATAGAGATATTTGCCTGTTAGAGCGTGCATTACAAATGCTGAACATGTCAGATGAAAGGCAGAGTTCACCCGCCCCCTTCATCAGGGAAATGAACAGTGTCAGCAGAGCGCCTGGGTACGCCAGTTGAAAGGAGGTGAATAAAAAATGTCTTCCCCAGGCAGAGACACAGCATAGATCTACTGTGCCAGAGCCCAAAATAAACTCTCTGTACCCTGTAACTGTCTGTCTTTTTCTCACCCTTATGTAATATAATCATTTAAATAACTTTTTGAATATTTTATTGTCTTTTTATCTGAGTGACCATCATATGTTCGCTTGGAAACACCTTGAATAAGCTTAATGTCACCCACACCTTTATGTAATAATAGCTAATTTAATTATTTCTTATTGCTTTTGTAACACTGTCTTTAAAGCTACACTAATCAAAAATGTATATTATCCAATATTAACAATTGTTTAAATAACGACAATTATTTGATTTTCCTACATTCAGGCAACCACTTCATGTTTGTGTCTTGTGAAAATCAGCTTGCCTGATTGAGGTGCATAATGCATCTTTTCATCGATCTTGCAATACATGTACTGTGCATCTTTCCATTTTGTTAGTAACACAGTTAGGTATGGGGTCTGTTTGGAAAAGAAAAACTCTTCTTTGTTTGGCATCAAATGCGTGTGGGAGGTTTGGAAATGCCCCACTCATAAATTATATTGTAAATGATTGAATCATCTCTTTGAATTGCAAAATCAGACTTGACTCACTTACAAATCTGCGTTCTTGTGTGTCTCTTAGGAGTTTATTTACAGAGAAGCTGGTTTTTATGTGCTTACGCCTGAATATGGGTTTTGACTATCTGAGTGGAAAAAACAGAGCTTTTTAAGGAACGGTGGAAGTAAAGAGACCCAATTTTTTACAAGACTCCTAAAGCAAAGACTACTTTGTCAGTCCTATTGCAGTGGGAATAAAACTGGTCAGGTGGTTTTTATAGTGTGCCTGCAGGAGCCTGGGGCAAAAAAATCCATTTGTCACACTTTCTCAGATAAAACTGTTGGTGATTGAATATTCTTTCATTTAGGCAACGGCCCATTGTGCTCAGCTGGACAAAAAGAAAAAAGATCACATCCTTTTAATCTGTTGAGAAACTGAAAAGTCCAATGGGTACACCTTCATCAGTGCAGTGAAACAGTTATAAATCAAGCTGTTCTCGCTTGCTACGGAATAAAACATTAGAGTGTTTTTTTGGTGAACTGACAGAGTCAGTCTGCTGCTGCGGCCCAGAGATAAGGCTGGACTTGCACAGGGTGTGATGTGTGTTTGTGTGTGTGTGGTGGGGTAGGGTTGATTGAAACACACACACACACACACACACACACACACACACACACACACACACACTAGGCTTTTAGATATCTAATGTGAAGTATGAATTTGAATTGGGAGTGATGACAAAGGACCAACAACCTCAGAGCCACCTTGGTGGGCCTCTGACAAATGACGAGGAAACAACTCTGTCTCACTCTTTTACACACACACACACACACACACACTGAAACATTTGGTGCTGGCACAGAGGAATCTTTTCACAGACTGCACAAAACACACAATACTCAGCTTGATACAGTCTAATAATTGCATTGATTTATCTGTCATGGTGTCTGGCTTTGATTGGTTGCGGAAAATTTGTGCCAGAATGCAGCCACTTGTTAGAGCCCATTTAGGCTTTTGTGTACTTTTCACATTCTCCCGCAATAATTGGAGCGATTACCTGTGCTGGAGCTTGTGAATACAATACAAACTGGGATTTAAAACAGCTACAATATAGTGTGAATGATGACATGAAGTGTTTAAAGGAAGCCACAACCTAACAAAACTGCCGCTGTGAGCTCTGACATAGATTCTGCACATGGCTGGATTGAGTCAGTGGTGACAGAAATAGGACACATAATTCCTTTGTGCAAAATTACTTGATTTGGTGTTTTGCTGATGGTGGAAGAAAACAGTCTCTGCTCTATAAACTTTTTTATATGCAGCAATTTTGTGACAAGTTGCTATACAGTATATAAGATATAAGAGCAACAGATAAAATACAATAAAAATGATTAAAAAGTTGAAATAAGAAACTGACTATTGAAAGAATCTTAAAAATGTGTTTAGGATGGATGACTTTATCCTCCGCCTGCCAGAGGATATCAATTTAGCTACCAGGCTGATAACTAAGCAATAGCATGACCAAGCCAAGCTCTAAAATACCAGCAGGAAAAATCTATTTTAAAACCATCACTAAGCCAGTGAAGGGCAGCAATTATATACAAAATCACATCAGTCTACATTCTACTTAAAGTCTGTATTTGGGTGCAAGCAATTGTCTAGGCTGCTCTTTGTGGAGATGTACAGTCAAGGCTAGGTATATTAGGTTACTATCCATATCATACCTCTACTGTGCAGGGTCCAGATAGCAGACCAGGTACATGCATGCCATTACACAGACAAGATGCTTGTTGCCTAGGTAGAAGACAAGAGCCAAATATGAGAAATCAAAGCTTGTCCCAAATGTTACTTTGGAGAATGAGATGCTCAAGCTAACGTTAATGAACTAAACTCTAAAGGGCTGCTCCAGATGATCAGTTTACAGACCATGTGAGGCTTTGGTTCAGGAAGAGTCTACAGCTCTGTATCTGAGGCTGTATTTAGGCACAGTGGTGCTAAGATGCAGAGGTTTAGAAACATTTTAGTTTAGTATTTTAGCATGCATTATTAGCAACAAACAGTAAAATATAATCTGTTAAAATATATTAGTAGCTAGCATGGTTAAAATCATATGTCTTATACTGTCAGGTGTTAATTTAGGCAGCTACCTGTGGCTCTACTGTATCATGCGTTAAAAGTGTATCTTGCCTCAACACAAAATAACTGCACTACCCTCAATACCAAGTTTAGGTGAACAGATCTTTCATAACCTTTACAGATTGCTTCTCAAAAGGAGGCAGCTGGTTCTAATATACTGCTACTTTTATAATTTCCCCCCAGTTTTCCTTTTATGCGTCCATTCACAGTTTGAAGTGGAGATTGCCTCTGGGTTGTTCCTCGTCCAGAGAATCACTAAAGGCTGCTTTTAATGTCTGTGTTTGTTTGTGTGCCTGAATATATTTCACAGGCACACTCAAGTACTCAGTTCAAATGTCTTTGAAATATTAAATGTGATAAAGTGCTGCTGAATGAACAGAATCTCTGCCTTTTCTCTGCAGGTTCTCTCTGGTGCCGGGGCTGCACCCTGACTGGATGCTCATGTTGTTTTTTGCTCACACTCATCTGACTGTGACTGTGACTCTGGGCCTGCTGCTCATTCCTAAGGTATCACTTCTCTAGCTCATAAATCTGGTAGTAGTTGAGTAAAATTGGGAGGCACTTACTCTTTACTTAAGTATATAAATGTATTTATATTTTATACCTACTTTACATTTCTAAGAGGAATACTTGTATGTACTTTTTACTCTACGTTACTATACTACGTTTATTTGACAGATATAGTTTCTAGTTACTTTATAGAGTACATAAGATAAGATGATAAAATACACTTTAAGATTATAGATTATACCAACCATTTGGCTTCTAATCCCTTATAAGACAATAGGGTCTTGTCCTTTATTTACTGTACTTACAGTATTATACTTACAGTAAGTAAAGGACTGCTATTACTTGATTAATAGAGGCAATTTTAAGGGTCTACCATCAAATTGCTTGTTAAGAACCTAAAGTCATGATCTCAGGTTACAATGGAACTATGTTTGTGCCTAAATTCTTAGTGTGCGATGGGATCTTTGCAATCGCACAACCGTCTAACGTAATAATGTCATAATGTCTACTGCTGTACTGCAGCTTGTGTAAACAACAGTCCATTCATCATTTGAAGTTCATTTGATATTAGCTATCTGGAACACACACACATACACACAGATGCAGACAGGCACATTTGCTACCCTTACCTTAAACTCATTCAAACTGCGTTAGTGGTTATTGTAATTTAGCTAAGCACTCCCGCGGGTGTCTTTATGTGCAATCTCTCAAGTCTGATGAAAAACATTTAATTCTCCTGCTGTGTGAGATATGCACTACACCATCAGCGTTCTCTGTTCTTTTATTCTTTCTTAATTAGGCACCTCAGAAGTGCAAGTCAGTTGAGTACACTGGGATAATTAAGCACAATGGGAGGATGTTAATCTCACACAGTGCCCGTTCCTGAATATGGGATAAATATTTGGTCTTTCTTTGTTCCAAGATTTGTTATTAAAGCAAAACTAAATACTTTGAGCATTAAATCAAGTCAGAATCAAACAGATCATTCTTTCTTCTCAGTTTAATGTGTTATGTATTAATGCAACCTTATCTCACCTTTTGTTTCTGTACTTATGAATCCAAGTGAGGAGGAGATTATTGCCTGCAGAATCTGTGCTACATCGTTTAAATGTGTTATAAACAAATTTGCATACTTGCATTGAATAAAACAGCAACAAACATTTTAGCTAAACAGAATAGCTTATATTTGAGTGTACTGACTCGGCTTTTAACTGTGATTTTTAATCAATAAAAACAAAAACAATTAAACTTGTTGATATTGCTGAGTTTAACCTTGTTTAAAGAAAGAAATTGAACAGAAAAAACTTGACTTGAAATTGGAATTAAAAATGAATGTGGGGGTCATTAATGAATGCCACAATCAATAATATGTTTAATAAATAATATAGAAAAGATGCGGTTCATATTTTTTGGCAGAAAAGAGTCATCTAAGTAAAACAAAATCAATCGCGGACGGGAAAGTTACTTTTTCATTACATAAAATCTATATCAGTAAATATTTAGCTGCAGGGAAATGTTCACCTCCAGCCTGCCTCAAATTACCCCTTTACAGACATATTTATTCAGTCATACAATAAATCAAAGTTTCATCTTTCACATTTTTTCTCACCCTTCCAGCAGGCTCAGTGATGCTATTCTTTAACCTTGCTCTCCATCTGTCTTAGTTCCTGTCCAAAGGGACACAGGCCAGGGATGATATTGCCACTGAGGCCTATGAGGAGGAACTGGACATGGGAAGGTCTGGGTCTTATCTCAACAACAGCATTACCTCAGCCTGGAGCGAGCACAGCTTGGACCCTGAGGATATACGGGTAAAGTAGCATTCAGATGCGTGGCAACATCTTCCAAATATCTATGCTTTACTCATGCTGTTCTCTTCAGATTGAGCTCATAGAAGGTGTCACATAGGAGACCATTAATGTCCATTAACTGTATCTTAATTGTAGCATGCAATACAAAACACCTTTGTCCAAAGCAATTTACAGTAAGTGCATTCAAACCATGTAGGAGCTAGATCTAAAATTGGAAAAGGAAATTCAGAAATGAGGCATAAGTAAGTGCTAGCAAGGTTTTTAGCTTGCAGCAGAAGGTGGGCAGCTGTCCCGAGGGCGTAGGGTTTGACCGTTGCTTGGTGGTAGGAAGGAGTAGTTCCCTTCACTGCCCTGTAGGCTAGCACCAAAGGTTTGAACTGGATTCAAGCAGCAACAAGGAGCCAATGTAGTGATGGGAGAAGAGGAGCAGTACGGGAAAACTTAAGAAGGTTGAATACCAGGAGGGTAGCAGCATTCTTGATTTGTTGATCATCAAAATATGAATCAAACAGCTACATGGTAAAAATTGTATTATTCAAAACCTGCCCAACATTTGCAGTCTCCTTCTTTTTTAGGATGAGTTGAAGAAGCTGTATGCCCAGCTGGAAGTCTACAAATGTAAGAAGATGCTCGCCAACAACCCTCACCTTCAAAAGAAGCGCAATTCCAAGAAAGGTCTGGGCCGCTCTCTGATGAAACGGATAACAGAGATCCCAGAGACCATGCACATACACCGGCAGTGCAGTCGTGAAGACGGCAGCGAACATGGCAGCAACCGGAGCACCTTGAGGAGAAACCCATTTGAACCGAGTCACCACGGTATAGGATCATGGTTCAACCTGTTTAATCTGGTCAGGGTGATAGAAGCAGCATAGAATTTAAGATAATTTATCACGAGTTTCACCTTTGAGACGCAGTATATGACTGAGTTGTTAGATAAGTTGAGGATTGTAGTTTTTCTCTTTTCAAACTTTTTAAAACTGCCTTTATGTCATTAAGCTCTTTTCCAAATTAGTTAATGTTGCTTATCTTACAACATATTACCAAATATTGTTACTGGTTTTGTCTGTAATTTCTTCATTTCCTCCATTAATCTACAAAATGGAGAGGCAAGCTGTGTTAATGGTTTTTGTAATATGAATGTATAATTAAAAAGATTAAGAAAAAGAAGCCAGCCCTGAACAACTGCAATTGTACCTTTCTCACAGCAGACATTTCTGACTTGTCATAGTAGGAAAAACACTTACAAGTGTGTTTCAAGCTGAATGCTAACGTCAGTATGTCAATATGCGCAAAATGACAATGCTAACATTGTGGTGTTTACCTGGTATGTTAGCTTGTTAGCATGCTAACATTTGCTAATTAGAACTTGAACTGAAATTGATGGGAATGGTTTTGCAGGTTCTTGGTAAATGTATTGGACACAGGTAAATTAATGTCTATACAAGGTGTCGTGCCAATCCATCCAATAATTGTTGAGATACTTTAGTTTGGACAGAATGGTGGCAGAATGACTGACCAACGGGCTGACATTACCATCCTCAGAGCCATGATATAGCACAAAAATAAATGAACTAGCAAATTATATGTAATTTTAAAATGCAAGGAAAATAAATCATATCAGTAAACTAACCCCACTTTAATGCCATTTTATTATTTTGTCCCCAGGCAAACCTAGGGATGACTCCCTGAAGAACAAAGTCATGGGTTTGAAGAAGTCACTCAGCTATGACCACGTTTGTGACCAAGATGAGGAAACTGGAAGCCAAACTGGCTCTACTGCAGGAGACAAAATGACTCCTGTTGGAGGCAGTGGGGAAGGTTCTCTTCTGGGTTCCCTGATTGGTCGGAAACATGCAAAGAAGCAGCTGGAACCTGCCGCAACACCACCGAAACTTGAACCAGCTGAGTCCACTGAGTCTGTCCCACTGTTCTGGAAATCAGCCAGTGCTCACAACTTAACGCACGAGAAGAAACCCGTCCACCTGCGGACCTCCATCATGCAGAAGTCTCTGAGTGTAATTGCGAGTGCCAAAGAGAAAATGCCCGGGCTGACCAACAAGACGCAAAGCGTGGAGGACGCCAGTAAGAAGGGCCTGAAGGGACAGGAGGAGAGGATGTTGTCTGAGGTGGATGAGACACCTGAGCATTACCCTAAGATGATCATCAGCCAGTCAGTGGAGTACTCAAAGACACCCATGAAGATGGGGATCATGAAACAACAGGTACTTTTTTTTTACATACTTTCATTCAAACAGGATGTGTGTGAGGATTTACAGTATTTTTTGTTGTCAAATACCTTTTTGAGCAAAACATTTATATACTTTAGGTGTTTGAAAAGGTATTTGGAAATAGTAGTTCTTAACTCAAAATCTTAACTCAAGCTCCACTTAAAGTTTTTTTAATTACTTCTCTATGGAGACCCTCCTACATGGAGCATAACATCTTATTAGTGAGAAGGAGGATAGAGAGATTGAAGTGAGGCTTGTTATTTTGTTTGTTTCTCTGGCCAACAAAGACAAGGAGTGGATAATGAGAATCCTGCCCAGACTTTAGATTCTGGGATGGACACTGTTAATCAACAAGAACTACCAAAATTATCCCAGTGGGACCCCTTATGTGGCTGGGCTGTTGGAACATCTGGCTTTTAAACCTGCAGTAACCTTTTTTTTGGCCACTTGACAGCAGTGGAACAAGCTGTAAACACAACATCGACATATCAACTTTGAAGTTAATTTGGCAAAGCTTTATATATATAGCTATATAGCAAACAGATGCCTATTTACACCTACAGTATATACAGAGCAATGTTAGCATTCATTCCAATATTCACTCTCCTTTGAGCTCTGTCTCCACTTACTTCTTAGGAGAAACATCTGGATCTTTAGCAGCTTAATGCTCCACCATATTCACTAACTAGTTGCTAAATAGTGCTTATAAGGGAATGTACAGTTTATCAGATCTTTTTTGCTGAAAGAACAGCTTCCTGTTGCTGCTGGCAACGACACTGATGAGAGACTGTACTAAAACATGAAAGTTGTTGGCCATATGACCAAAACAATTAGGTAAAAGGAGCTAAAACGCTCTGTTGATCTGAGGGGAACTGCAGAGTATACGTACAGTATATCTGTGAGTTTGTCACTATGAGTGAACCCTTTCACATACATAGTAATTTGATCCATTGTCAGTATAAAAATATGGATCATAGGAGCTTTAAGTTGTAGAAAGTCAGCACTTACCACAAGCTGTTTAACACCCTAAGATATCTGCGGGTACACCCTAAAGGAGGATTTCCTTGGAGAGGAAGACTAAAGCAATGTATGACACCACAAGCAGTAGCTAAAAATAGGAAATTATAAATTGTTTAAAAATCATCCTTGAACAGAGAGAGGGATTATAATCTCTGCACCATATACTACCACGTGTTATCAATGTCAATGTGACAAATTCCATACATTGGTCACATAATGACAACTGGACAAACGCTATCCTCTGATAAAGATGTCAAGTGCAATTGAAAGCGCTTGGGAAAAGTTAGCAAATGGACCTCGAGTTGAGATTTGTTTTACTGAATAACTTTTGCTTTTGGACCGCAAAACAAGCAATCCATCAAGCAAAGACATCAGCTTGAGCTTTTGGAAATTTTTCACTATTTTCAGACATTTAGATAATAGATTAAACGATAAATCAGTTAATTCAATAATAAAAAATATTTGATAATTTAAAAAAATTATCAATAGTTTGATTTATACAATAATTGATTTTTTTTTATTTTTATTGATCTATTTTTATTGCTTGATTTTTACAGGTAAGTGGCAGCCAGCCATCCATTTGCTCCGAGACTGGTAGGAACCTCTATGACGTGTCCGAGGTTTGTCCCTGGGAGTTGGAAGAGCCTCAGACTCCCTCTGAAGCAAAGACCCAGAAACATGTTTCCATTGCTCCTGGAGAAACAACCACCGGCCGGAGAGGCAGCAGCAGCAGCTCTGGAATCACCAAAGGTAGCCGCTCCCAGCAGAGGCAGAAATCAGTGCAGTCCCCTTCCAACAGACGCCGCTCCAAAGATAAAGGAGGAGAAAGGGAGGAAGGAAGGGAAACACGGAAATCTCGGCCACCCAGGTCACCTCTCCCTCTTAAGCCAGACGTCTGTCCCTGGGAATTTGATGAGCAGCCAATGCTTGGAAGAGATTCAGATTCCATCTCCCCAGACAGAATCAGGCGTAAGAAAAGCGTCACTCCCACTGATGGGAAACCCAAAGGGCTCCACTCAGACCACTCCAAGTCCACAGGGAGCCTTTTGCAGCCCCCCTCTCTGATGGTAGAGATCTGCCCATGGGATTACTCCAGCCCACCTTCACCTAAGCAAGAGAAGACCTGCAACAGCCCCACCACACACAAGAAGAAACGGAAAGGCTCCTGCTCGTCCAACCACAAAGCCGAGAAGGACAAAGGGAGGGAGAAAAGCAGAGAAAGGCGGAGCTCCTCCAGCAAGCCGCCATCAGAGAGGAGACGTGTTAGCCAGTCGTCGGAGTGCAGTGGGCCAGTTTCTGAGCGGCGGAGGAGCTCTACCAGAGACCCAGAGGTGATGGAGATCAGGAGGCCGGAGGTTTTCTCCCGGGAGGCCGAGCCCTCACACACCAGCTTTGCTCAGACTAAAAAATCATCAGAGAAGAAGAAAGATAGCTCTTTGAGTACTAGTTACAAACCTGCAGTCATGGCTGATGTTTGCCCCTGGGACTTTCAGGAGCAAGACTCCGAAGAGAGGGCATGATGACTGGTGTGATGATTGTATTTTTTGTATTCAAAGACACAGAGGACAAAGCAATGGAACTAAAAGATAAAGATGTAGAATTGTTTTTCTGAAAAGTGAAAGGAAACAAAGATTTATTCTGCTGTCCATTGATGCAATTCAAACATTACCATTTGCTAAATAGCAAACTTCTTGTTGTTACATTGCAATGAATGCAACCTTAAAGTCACTTTAAATGAATTTTCAGTCTGCACTTTTGCTTGCACATTTGTCAGAGTTACACTGTATGTATGTTTTATCACACTGAGTACATCAAGGTCATACCTGTATTTACCAGCAGATCAGACAATCATGTGTCACAAACACAGTAAAAGCCTCACCTAATGAGCTTATTGAATTTTGATGAATGTTTCCTGTTACGCTGATGATATTCCACGTTACGCAGTAAGTCAGTGGAGACTTATTGTATCAGATGATGAAAACAAGCAAGCAGCAGGAAAAAAAGACCTGAGGAAAAATGGGATATCAGCTCTGAGAAGCAGAACCAAAGCCCCAGACACAGCAGTGATGTCTTACCTGTAGGCCGAATACATAATTCATGGCACAAATATGATCTGTTTGATTAGTGAAATGTGGGAATAACAAAGGATTGTAGTACAGGTTCATTTTAAATTGAGAAAAACTGTATGTTTCAGTAAAAGTGCTCAATATGTATTTTTCTAAAAAGCCATTGCATGTGGCAAACTATCAGCATCCAATAACTAAATGTTTATTGGTTAACTTGTACTCAAATATGACAGTGGAACTTTTGATGTTGTTGCTTATGGTAATTGTCTCCTTATGTACCACATGATGCTTTTGAAATGATGTGCATCGGCATCAATAATGTACACACATATTTCAAATGGCTTGCAGTTACAGCTGAGCAGCAGTATTAAAATATCCATGAGGCTCTCCCTTTTGCTGATATTTATTTACTGTTTACTCTATATTCTTGCCCTGGATGTCCCTTCTCAGAGGCTGTTGTATTTCCATGTGTCTAAAAAATGTGCGGTAGTCTTTCAAGGACCAAAACCAAGCCTGACTAGGGTGGATGATGTGAATAATGCATTTTTTTCTGTCACTGAGTTACCAATTTTACATCTGCTTGAATGCAACTTTCAAATCTTTGCACATATTCAATCGCTAAAACCACCACTATGCATGACCAAAGCTTTTCTTTTTGTCACTTTCTCGCTAACAGAAAATGAGTAATTTCAGCATCACCTCCAACAACGACAACCTTTCTGCCCTGTGATCAGCCACCCACCTATGACACCTAATGCAATGCTGTCACACATGGCAGCTTCATTATGGTTCTGTGTGCATGACAGTAAAAAACAGGGGTTATGATACAGTAACGTTCACCAGAAGGCATTAAAAAATCATTGCATATATTATGAAATACTTAAAGAGGGTTAGGGTTATGGGATTTTCAAATATAGATGCCAGATGTTGTCATGTATTTATCAAGCATTTTGGGGAAGAACTTCCTGTGTAAACGTCCTTTTTTGCTCATCAAGCATTCAGAAAAGAGCATCAATAAAGTGAAAAGCTTGATAAATGAACATGACCCACCACTCAAACTTTCACAAGGTTTTTTTCTATCCGATGGTTTTTGGCTGTTTGAAATGGAATGTTGTAACTTGCCCACTACATGTATTTTATGCTTGTTATACTGTGTAGTGTTGCTCCAAAAAGTTATAAAATGTTGTAGCATCCACATGGGAGTATTTATATTGTACATTCATATTGTGTCGCATGTACATACAATACATAACCTGTTCTCAATTCTGGATTAAATATTTCTATAAATCCCCAGTTTGCTCAAGGACTGCACATTTCTTAATTATGTATTGTTTGTTTGTTTGAGGTTTACAGTAATAACCCATTTATCCCCTGCAACCTGTCTGTCACAAAATCTTTTATCACCTAAAACCAAAACCTGCCTGAGCCCTTCCTTATACAGTCGATTGATTAGTCATAGATATCAACAGAACATTATCACCATCTTTTTTTAATTATATGTTTAGAAAATTCCATATTTGATACAAGTTGATACAAAAATATTAAATACCATAAAACCCCACAATATGCAACAATATGCTTAAAATGCAATCTTTCATATTTACCCATCAATAGGAAAATGGCTTTAATATCTATTTTTAATACAAAGCAACAAATTTGGTATTCTTTCAGCCTTCAAACACCTGCACACACTCAATTCAACCAAATTCATTTTAGTTCACTATAACAGGTATTGGGTGTTCTAGCACTCTGTACAACACTGCCACCATGTGGAGAATGAGACCCTTCATATCTAGACAGTGGTTGCTGTAAAGTAACATTAACTCAATTACTGTACTTGAGGTAGAACCAGAGTATTTTTATTGTATGCTTCTACTCTGCTAGATTTGAAAGGGAAATACTGTACTTTTTTCACCACTACATTTATTCTTCAGCTGTTGTTACTCGTTAAGCTTTCTTTTCAGATTATGATCTTTAAAACACAACATAAAATCATTTTATTAAATGTGATACATTGTTACAGATTTAACTACCCATCACTTGTTGAAGTTGTTCACATTAGCTCCACCTTGACCAGCTACAATGTTACAATGGTTCTCACATGTTTATGCATCAGCAATAATAACTCTGTAAGATGTTATATCAGCCTGGGACCATTCCCATGCATAATAACTAACATTTTAAATGCAGGACATTTACTTATAAAGGAGTATTTTTTACACTGTAATATTACAACTTTTACTAAAGTGAAGGTTCTGGATGCTACTTCAGTCATCCTAATGACCCATAAAGTGATCTTGTACCTAAGGGTGGGAGTGAACAATTTTGTGAATGTATTCAATATAAAACTTTGTGCAGAATTTAGTAGGGCATTATTTTAAGGATGCATTGTGTTGAAGGCAGGCACAAGCAGTGTTGGAAGAAACAGAGAGATACTCCATTACAAGTCTTGCTTTCATACTTTTACTACTTTTAAGTTTTTACAGATAATCATTACGATGATTATGATTACTGATTAAGTTAAGGTGTAAGCAGCATTTTAACGTAATAACTTTATTTACTTACAAAGGCTACTTTAAATTATAGTAAAGCATTGTATTTTATAAGATGCTCATTGTGTATGTTAAATTAAAATTTTTAAATATATCTGTAAAAAGGAATAGTATAGTAAAAAGTAATATTTGCATCTGCAAGTACCTCAAAATTGTGATTAAGAACAATAGTTGAGTAAATCATTCATAAGCCCATTATTAGAAACAGTCCAACAACTAGTTGATGATTACTTGACTGAGGCAGTTGTTGTAGCCTATCTTCCCAGCTCCACCACCACCCCCAGCACCCATCTACATCCTGCTAAACTAATGAGCGGCAGTGACGTCATCCCTGCAGCACCGGACAGGGCTGCGTCCCTGCAGGAACAGCCGATCCGACCTGACACGCATCACACATCAGACCGGCACAACACAGCACATCACCAACACAGACAGCTTTCATTGCTCACTTTCTGACCACAAACAGCGCTCCGGACTGTCATGGGCAACGTACAGGTAAGAAAAGTGGATTTTCTACAACTTCTGCAGCTAAAACAACATCAGCTCTTATTAACCAGTGCATCAAATCTGCATGACTGCAATGGGTGGGTTCACTAATCAGACACTGTTACAGTGCTGGAAGTTCGGGTTTGCAGTGAAACAGTAGGATAAACATGAAAAAACGGATGGATGAAAAGCCAAAGTCATAAAATAACAGGGCTACAGTGTCACTAAAGTATCACTGAGTAGGCTACTTCATAATATAGGCATACTATTATAGGCTTATTATTTTCATTAGGAGATGAAAACAAGACTTTGTGCGCAAACTGTGAACAGTCGGAGTGCCGGGAAGCAGAACTTGCGCAGTTAACTGAAGCAAAGGGAGTGTGCCCTGCCAGCCCGAGGAGGCAGCAGCAGCCGGGAGGAATGTCTCAGAAACGCTGATCAATAAGGCCGCATTGTATTCAGCGGAGGGTGGGCGAGGAGGAGAGGAGACTGCATACTGCTGCTGAACACTGCTGAACACTGCTGCTGCTGCTGCTGCTGCCCCATGACTCAGCAAACACACACAGGCGTCACCCTTTTCCTGCGGGACAAGCTGCCCTGAATGTGCTGTGATGAATCCTTTCCAGAACTTCCCTCTTTAATCTGTTTGACCGGAGAGAATCATAATTGTAGTGTTGCACTAGTAAATTTTTTAAAATATCAGCTTTGTTCTGCTTTACTTTGTAAGACTTTGCAACCTGCTTTTAATGTACAGTATATCTGCAATAATACCCTAAAAGTATATTTTGAGTGTATCATTTTGTAGTTTTTATGTATTTGCTAACATTTTATGAATGATGTATATATTTACGTTTTATTCTCCAGCCTACCATAGTCCCATATGAGGACTTTGATGTCACAGCTGATATCAAGGCTATCAGAAAAGCATGTAAAGGTTTAGGTAAGTGTACAGTACACAAGGTTTGGCTTGTCCCTCTATAAGTCACTGTGTATCATTCGTTCCTCTCATTTAATCCTCTCATGAAACCTCTTTGTCTTTTATGCATGTGATAAAGGCACCTGTTGTCATCTGATTAGAATGAAAGGAGACTATCAGTGCAGTCACAATATCTCCCTAAATCAGACAACAACAATGTAATCAGTAATCAGTTCTCCCTCTCTCCCCCTTTCCTGTCTGTCTCGAGCTGTCCTGTCAATTAAAGTCCACCACAAAACATATTAAAAGTGTATTATGCATTAAGATGAAAGGCTAGTTTAACAGTGACAAGCTTCAATGCACAATATAAATGAATGAATTAATGTATTTATAATGTATTGTGAATATAACATTTAAAAGCCATTTTACCACATTTTTACCAGTAAAATGTCAGCCTGGCAGCCATTTTAATAAAAGGCCTGTCCATAGTGACAAGATTTCTAGACTGCCTTCAGTCTTTAAAATGTCTTTTAGTTGTCTAGTTAATTGCTATGATGGTTAAGCACTTTTACTGTATTTGAAGGGATTCTGAAGTTAACCCTTTATGTGTATATTGCTCTCCAGGGACAGACGAAGAGACCATTATTCAAATCCTGGCCAATCGTTCTGCCGCTCAGCGTGTGGAGATCAAACAGGCCTACTTCGAAAAGTACGACGATGTAAGTACCTGCCTGTCTCCATCTTTCTCTTACACACACTCACCTGCACAGATGACAACCATGCACCGTGTTAATTCTTTCTTTGTTCAGGAGTTGGAGGAGGTTGTGAAGAAGGAGCTGACAGGTAGTTTTGAGAAGGCCACCATGGCCATGTTGGACCCTCCTCGTGTTTACTTCGCCAAGGAGCTGAGGAAGGCCATGAAGGGGGCGGGCACAGATGAAGCGGTGCTGGTAGAGATCCTGTGCACAGCCACCAATGAGGTGTGTCAATATGTGATACTATTGTTGTGCAACATGTTTCTATTTTCACCCTTTCCTTAACTTCAGGTTGACTATTTTAAACTTTTGGGCATTATGAGTTACATGCTCAATTTATTGTAGAGTCTGTTCTCACTGCCAGTTGATTTTCTATTTAAAGACCAAACTGATTATGGTATTGGCTCCATTTTGTGTACCACTGTTCAGTAAGGCATACTTAAAGAGGTACTGCACCCTAAAACATGTTTTTTGAGCTGTAAACTAAATTATGTGACTATATATTGATGAAACACATCAATGATGGTGTTAAAACTGACATTATTACCAAATTTATGAAAATCTGCATTTTGTGGGTTAAAAATGTCTTACCACGCCCTCTACTGTTTGAAATCACCCAGGATCTCGTAAGCCCAATGCTGAGATCGAGGTGACCGTTTGGTGCGACTCTACGTCAGAACATTTCTCTATAAAAACAGTGTTAACACCCTCTAATCAGCCCACCTCCTCCAGCCTCCACTTTGAGTGGGAGTCTGTGAAGTCATTCACAGGAGTTTATGCTAGTTTTTGCTAACCCTCTATTTAGTCATTTTTCTATTTTTTTTCCATTCTGAAACTTGGGCTTTAGACGGCTGTAGAAACACCACCCAACTGCAATGTTTACCTCAATCCTTGCACTGACAGCCCCCCCAACAGAGTTAGCCTCTCTAAACTGTTAGCTCAACTACAACACAGGTACCCCACAGAAACGACCGTGAAAGTGTTTCAAATGACTGTAAAAGCTGCTCAACAGCTCGCTTTCTGCTACGCTGCTGCGGTCAGTCTGTCAATCACTGCAGTCTGTGTCAAGGCCACGCCCCCTAAAGCCCCTTGCAGGTCTCTGATGTATTTTTTTTAAATTTGCTGAGAGGGAAGGAGCTAGCAGAACTTTAATAAGGGGCAATAATTTAATAAGTTCTAACTAATGGCTTTATTCTTGTTGTTATTCTTGTTACTCATTTATTCATGTAACAAGCACTGCAGCGGCATACCGATACCATGGTAGTGTACAGTGGGATTGTCAGCTGCCAGTTGAAATATGAGAGCATTGAGAATGAATCAAAACAGTAAAGTTGTGAGCTGTTAAACCAAAATATTAAGCTGAAAAATGCTCCATAAAGCTGGCTAAATGTCATCTTCCTCTTACTTCTAACAGGACATCTTGAGCTACAAGGAAGCTTATGCCCAGGGTGAGTTTTCTTCCATGCTGAGTCATGCATTCACAGATACCAATTTGATGTTCATTTCATCCTGGAAAGTGTGGTCCTTTAACCAGCACATTAAACAGATAAGTACTACGTTTTGCATTTGTCATAATGTTGTGGAGTGAATCACTGTGTAATGAGCCATACTTTCACTGGCCACAAACACAGTCTGATTTCATCCTCCTCTGCATCACATTTCACTTATTACACTTCACTTATTATCTTGTAGCACTGTACTGGAAGGAACACAGATATTGTACATCTGTTGATGGTGTGAACAGTTTGGTAAGACACTACTTAAGTGTTGAGTATTTCTGGATCTTACTTTACAGTGAATGAGCGTGACTTAGAGGCAGACATTGAGGATGACACCAGTGGAGATGTGAGGAACCTGCTGATGGCACTGCTGCAGGTACACACTTATTATTCTGGCTTAATTTAGCTGTAAAAGATACTTTTAACATTGGTAGTTTACAAGGGGATAACCAAAGCTCAAGCACAATTGGATATTTAGGTAGATGTCTTGAATCTGGATGGAAGCCACAAAGAGCAGGAGAATAGTACTTGTCTTTCTTTGATAATGGCTGGCAGAATTGTTCTCCATGCTGTGATTCGCCCACTGAGACATTGGTCACACATCACATCATTGTCTGGCAAGCTTCGGCCTCTATGCAGTTTTCAGTCTTTTTCAGCGCTCCCACCCTTTTTGGCTTCCCCTTTCTGTTCCTTCCCCCAGAAAGAAAAGACAAACAACACTGTGACTCATGTTCTACAGCGACCAAAGAGCTGCAGTGGCCTTCAAATGTTTCCCATTAATGTGTGGCAGATGATTGTTATCCCATTAAATGCCTGAGATTATTTTCGTAATCCACCTTCACCTCCACTCACTAAATCTTTTCCCTCACTCTCTCTACATGCATCACCTCCCTTATCCATCCTCTTAAACCTCTCCTCGGCTTTTCACCCCTCTATATCTCCTGCATCCTTCTCTTCTCATATATCCCTCTTTTTCCACAGGCCAGCAGAGACGAGGGCTATGATGTGGATGAAGATTTAGCCGAACAGGATGCCACATCTTTGTTTGAGGTACATTCTCTGTGCTGCATAGTTTGAATTAGAGGCCTTATTCATAGTTTGCCCTTTAAATAACACCAGTGTTTGCGAGGTAATGTGATCCTAGATTTAGATGGATGATGGCAAATCTCACAAGTACAGTTTTTTTTTATCAAATCAGAGCACTGTTACTTTTATTACAACACAGGATCTGTGGGATCTTTGTGGAAATTCCCAGCTTAGGTGCGAAGCTTCATATTTGGAGTTTTACAGTAATACTATACAAATATAGGTTTTATTGTTAAACTCCTCAAATAAGAATGACCCTGAGTCACTCAAGGATGACAGATGTCCAACGCTTTGGTCCAGAAATAGCTCTACAACTGTTGGATGGATTGCTGTGACATTCATGGTCCTCACAGAATGAATCCTACTGTTAGCAAACAAATGTTAGCAGGTTGACGTTCAAAGCTCAAAGCACCGCTGTGTCTAGGTACAGCTTCACAGAGCCGCTAGCATGGCTAGTCTTGCTTAACATCATAATGAGGTTTCAGAGCCAGTTATATATGCCTCTTTATATCAGAATGATAATACCCTTTTTAAGTTAATTATGGTTTATTACATATTACAAGAGTTTATACTACTAGCAATACATCAATAACATCAATCTCAGCAATTAACTTGACTACAATCGTATTATTACTAACAGGAATGATAATAGAAAGTATGAAAATAAGAATTTTTGTTCCTCTCAGCAAGTGCATAGGAATTAAGCGAGAGGAATCTGCTACATCTAAGACAAATACAAATGTTATTTCCTCTTTTTGTGCCTGCCAGGCAGGAGAAGGCAGATTTGGCACGGATGAGTCGACCTTCACCTTCATCCTGACGCACAGGAACTACCTGCAGCTTCAGGCCACCTTTAAGGTCTATGAGTCGGTAAGGACTGCACTCTCTTCCTGTGAAAAAAAAGATCTCTCCTTATTGTTGATATCATAGGTTCACATGTTTAACTTATTGTCTTGCAGCTTTCAGGAACAGACATTTTGGACACCATTGACTCTGAGGCAACAGGAACTCTGAAGGACTGCTACATTACTCTAGGTGGGTTACACTGTAACAGGATTGTTCACAAGCTGTGAAATATCAAATCAAGTATAAGTTCTTGTAATAACACTGCCTTTGTGTGTGTGTTTAATAGTGAGGTGTGCTAAGAACCCGCAGCTGTACTTTGCTCGTCGTCTTAATGCTGCCATGAAGGGAATAGGCACAGATGAAGACACACTCATTCGCATCATCGTAGGCCGCTCTGAGGCAAGTCTGTGTGTGTAAAGGCATTACCAAACATCTAATCATACTGAGTGTTAATGAAGATTCCAGATCACCCAAACCCAATGTTGGTCTTAAATGTGGTCTAAAAGTAATTTAGGTCCATAAGCATCCAATTCAAAGACAAAAACAAGCAATGAAAAGAGATTTTGTGTTGACTGTTTTGTTGTTACGCCACAGATCGACCTGGAGACAGTGAAGGACATGTACCTGGAGAAATATGATGTTACCCTGAAAGATGCTCTGGATTCAGAATGTGGTGGGGACTTCAAACGCCTTCTCATTGAGATCCTGCATTAAAACATCTTACCTTCTTCCTACAGGCCTCATTTAACCAAAGTGACACAGTCTGTCCTCTGTACCCACTCATCCTTTCTCCTTCTTCTTCCTCCTCTTTATACTCCTTTTTACCAGTTTCACTCATTCACTTTATGGAAGTCTTTCTATCTGTCTTTTTTCATCTCTCACATCCTAGAGACAGTCAGTTCTCTTTGCAGCATGGACCAAAAGACAACTCATTATTATATTATACAGTGTTTTACACAATATAAACGTACATTCATAGCCTTTTAATACACAGTTTTGCCAAGAACATTACACTAAGTGGAAAAATCTTACTTCTTTAGCCTAATATACAACAGAGGTACGTTGAATATGTGTTATCCTTTTATTTATCCAACATAATGGCATCATTGTGGCACTTTTATGCACAATCAGCAGCTCTACAGTCTTTTTGCATTTCAGCTCTAGTTCCATTTAAAACATATCCCAAAGCTGTAAACATTAAGAGGTTGCTGCTGCTCCACATAAACTATATAGCCTCTTTTATTTTTCATGTTATTCATTTCATGTCAGCATCATCCATTAACTACACTACTATTTGCCTCAAAGATGCCTTTCATAAGATGGTAGTGATGCAATTTTCTTTTTGCTGCAACACTCAACACTTAAGTGCCGAATTCTCACGTTTGATCTCTGATATCTGAATGCACCAGAGGATTAATTATACATGACTACTATGTTATGACCCTGATATCAAAAGCCTTAACTCTTTAAAGTACACACTATTGGGTTTTTGTAGTCACATCCCTAAATGCTATGTGGGATTTTTTAACTTAGATGGTTTGTAGTCTCGTTTTTAATCACAACTCACAGTTACACACTTTATTAGACAGTTGCTTGTGTTCCTGTTGTCAGGCAATAGATTTACTAATACCCAATAGAGTTATAGTCCCACATTGTGTAAAACTTTGAGATCACTGTGCATTTAAGATCATTAAATGATCATAAAAAAATATGAAAAAGACATACATTCTGCTCTGTAACCTCTGAAATACAATCACTGATAATTGACTGTCTGCATCCATGTATGTAATTGTATCCTAACTAATTGTATTTAAAACCAAGATTACAGTACTATAAATTAATATAGGGTGTATTGTCATATAGCAAATGAATACACTAAATTATATGAAGTAGTGATTGATAATCTGTTGTAATGGCATACAAATGTGGTGTGATTCGTAATAATAAATTTTAACTCCACCAAAACAATTCATGGTTTATTATTTTTTCTCCTATAGAGGGCAGTATTGCACCACTGGGAATATTGTAGGTAATGCATTTCAGGCAGAAATGAAATGAGAGTTGATCAATCAAGCATATAATAAATAAATTCTAACATGTATAACATATTATGTACTTTAACATTCTGTATAACGAACATTGTGATATTACTTATAAACAAGCTTTAGCTCTGATGTTAAATATAAAGATTTAGTTATTTACTATTTCATGTAATGTTTCTGTTGGTGGCCTATGATCCAAAGCTGTACAAAGGTTCTTTTTTTATAGTAAATACCCCAAAATATTTTGACTTACTACAAAGCACAGAAACTGTGGCACGCCTCTGGGTGAGATAGAGGAGAAGAAAAGTTCAAAACAAGTGAGAACTGCTTCCAGATGCACTGACACAGGAGCAGCCGATTTCTCACTTTCTTTCCCACTGTTAGTTTCTTTCCCACAGCTTTCGTTTCTCTCTCTGTTGCCTTGATGTTATGGTTGTTTCGGTATCACGGGTAAAGTTTGGAGTACACCTGTTTTCTGCTACCTGTACTGTACATCTGCAGTCTGTGCACCACATGTAGCCCAGTAGCCCCACCATCTACCTCATACTACACTCAAACTCCAGCAACCTGTCTATCTCTCTGGCTGAGAAGGCTGTGTGCACCACACGTCTGTGAATGTGAGATGAAGTTGGGGAGTTTAGATTCCATTGGTATGAACTGAACACATGATATGTGAGAGTCCCTTTTGAGAAACATTTGTCTCAGTATGTTGTAGTTTTTGGAAGGAAATCATCCTATTTTTTGATAAAAACAAATAAGGGACTGTTGGAAAATTATTAGTGTGGGGAAGGGGTTGAACTTTATGTTTCTTTTTTTTTTTTAAAGCAAGACATTCCAAATAGTTATTCATATCTGGACCTGCCCCTTCACCCCCTACTATCTAAAAATAACATAACTATTAGTGCAACTCGATTTTTCCCGATTCGATTTACTTTTTTATTTTGGAGGCTAAACCAAATTCTAAATGCCATATAATAAGGTAGGTAGGGGTCAGGTAGGACCGAACAGTAACATCTTTTTTTAAAAGATACATACAACCAAATGCATGCACTGCCTAATCACACACAACAACACAAAAATGCTTGTCTTTCTCTCCATCTGTACTCTATTATCCAGAGTGCTAATGTGTTAGGGCAACTAGTCCTGCCAGACGGAGCTCCACCCTCTATACTGCAGGGCTCTGACCTTTTTCCCTAAACATTTATCATCCTCAGACCTATAACTCACCCAGCCTGCATCCGTCAGCCCGGAGGTGGTTTCAATTTGTCTCATGATATGCTTTCTCTCTGTTCTGTTTGTCAATTTAAGTCTGGCTATTGTCTTTGGTCTTCTGTCTAGTTTCTGAAAAAGGTTGTGCACACGATTTAGCCATAGTTCATAAACTGCACTGTCAAAGCTTTATTCATAGTCTGGTCAGGTAACCTTGAACTAGAGAGAATTAGGTGTCTGAAGTGGGAAATGGCTGAGTCGGCACTCTTTTTGATCGCCGAGACTCCATACCAGCACCTTCAAGACACAAACCTGCATATTAATGGCAGTAATCCCCTAAAAGTCATGATTTATTGAATAATCTATAGCACACACTAACCTGAAGGTCACAACTTCAAAGGCTGAAATAATAACATCAACTGGTCTACTGGTTTTCATAGAACATATGCCCAGGGTCGTAATATGCTTTTTGATCTTGTGCCAAAGCAGAGCAGCTCTCTGAGAATGAGAAGGGTTGTCGGTGGACGTGCGTAGGAAGGCCATTAGGAGGTTAACTACCCAGCTAATATAATTTCAACTGTTTAAATTCATGATAAAGGACCTCTGTTCTTTGATGTGTAATAGGAAACACCTGGCAGCTTCTGCAAAGAGCGAACATATTCAGTTCAGTCTCTAACTGCAGCACATAGGGAAAAGCTCAGTATAGGATTAGTACATGAAATATTATCGGTCTCTAATAGGGAGATTAGGAATGAAACATGCTCTGCACAAAAAACAAGTGCATGCCTGCCATTACAAAAACACTGCGATAATCTGTTACCCATTACGTGATATTGTTGTGACTGTAATCCTGATGTACCTGAAAATAAATAGAAAAATATGAAGGTTTACTAAATATTACTGTTATTGTGGACAAGCTGTGGATACTTACTACCTACAACTAAAAGCACAACTAGCAGCTGTATGCTGATACATTTTAAATGCTAGTTCTAAAACGTGCTAATAATGTTAAATGCTAAAATGTAATAGCAGTAACAGTAGCACAAGTAGAAAAGACTCATAAAGGCAGTCAACTTATTAAGGAATGTCAGCTACACAGCCATATCTCTCTAAAAGTTTGCTAACATGAGCTAACATTAGCCACCGTACATTTAGCTACTACACCAGGTTAGGCTGACGGTACCGTGTTTAAAATGAGCTAGGGTATGTTTTATGCTTAAGAATTCAAGTTTTATTTATTTGAGAGAAAATTTTTATTTCTCCATTCAAAAGTTAGTCTCTTTAAATGGCCGTCACACCAGGAGTCCTCACACATAGGTAGCAGCAAAACAAAAAACCAGCAAAACTATTGTATTTTTTATTGTAATTAATGTAAAACATCAAATATACACTTTATTACATTTTGCATAACTACATCTTAAGGTGTTAAAATTTGAAATAGCATGCTGTCTCTTCAGGACAGTGTGATGTCAACAGGGCCTAAACAACAACAATATGGTCATTAAACAAGGCATGCATTAGATATTCACATTAGAAAATGGCAGCTAACAGGAAACACATGCTCTTAAAAAACACACTCCTGAATGAAACCAGCACCAGCGAACTTCTTCTTGTGACAGCAGAAAAGGCTGTATTCACAGTGGGAATCATCTGAAGGTCCTTTGGCGTCAAACAGAGTAACTGAATTACATAAATAAAAGACAGACAAAGTACAGCACATGGAATTTCTGAACATAAAAAAGCAGAAAACTCGACAGTATTAGAAGGTGAATACAGTTGTTTAGAACCATCATTTGTACTTCTGTGAAAATCATTACACAGTACTAATACTTGCATTATATAAATACAGTTGTTGATGCATAACTCTACATTTATTTTATTAAAGTCCATATTTGAGCGTTTAGCTGTAGGCTACTCACTACAAAATCAAGCAGCAAAGTGAAAAGTTCAATGTTTTGGAAATTTGCTCATTCAGAGTTAGAATAAATGAGAAGATCAATGCCATTGGTCATATATGTCTGTTAAATATGAAACTACAGCCAGGAGAGACGATTAGCTTAGCTTAGCTTAGCACCAAGGCAGGGAGCAAGGGGAAGCAGCTAACCTGGCATAAAACCACACCTTTTTGCTTTTATGATGTTTTTAAACCAAACGCAAAGTGAATGTTCGTCTGACGCAACTGGAGTATTTTTTTTATTATTTTGCAACTTGAAAATATTTCCATTAACAGCTAATGGGAGCACTAACTGGGGACTTTACAGAACCATTTAGTCCTCTTGTTATCACTTTTCTCCAAGCCCTCTCCTTTTTTGTTTTGTCTCTCTACAGTAAAGACATTAAATTTTAGAGCTTCGGGTGCCCACAGACAATGGGCGACAATAGGTAGAGGGCTATGCACATACTCATAGGACTGGAGTTACATCCAGGAAGTACTATTTTGTGAGCTTTACAGGTGCTAACAGGTGTATTTTTGTTACATTTGGACAAAGCTAGGCTAGCCTTTTCCTGCTGTTTCCAGTCTTTACCCTAAGATAAGCATATTTAACAGGCAGATATGAGAATGGTATCAATCTCCTTATCTAACTCCAGGCAAGAAAAAAAAAAATTCAGACACAACAGTCCTTTAAAATCAAACAAATGAAACTAGTCCATCATATAAGTGGTCTACTGAAATGGAAACCATATAAAAAACAACATCATAAAGTTTTGTCTTTTATATGTTATGCTGCCACCCAGAGGATTGACACTCCACTTCCTGTTTGGTGGCTAATCTGGTTGACCCGTCCACGTACACAGTCCAACGTGAAGAACACCGCTGTGCCGTTATGAACCTGGAAGGATGCCCGCAGGCTCACACTGGCCCAATGACTACCTTCAGGCATCTGACCACCCACCTGCTGGGCCAGAGGGACAGGTCGCACTCCTTCTGCCTCCCGACCTCCTCCTGACCCTTCTGGATCACTTCGCCTTAGAAGAGTCACCTTGACCAGGTTGCAGGAGTGAATAAGTTTGAGATCAAGAGCCACACTGGCTGTGCCACTCTCCCTGAAGACAAAATCTCGTCTCTGATCTGTGGGTGCCTTCCCTAGCAGTCCCATCTGGGACACCTGAGCGCTGGTCTGGCGGAAGAACAGTGGCTTGTTTCGAACTGCTCCTGAGGGAAGGCCAGTGTGGGCCACGGTGGCAGACATAGAGGAAGAGATAGCAGCAGGAACCCAGACCAAGCTGAGGGTACTGATTCCTGTCTCGTCACCAAAGAAACGTACGTTGCACTGAGCAGGAGAGAGAATCTCAAAGCCCAGTGTGTCCCCAGGGCCAACTTTAGCCGCTCCAGACAAGGAAATGGATGTGTCTCGATAGTGGACCCCTGGTTTAAAGGAACGGCACAGCTCCATACCGGTTCCATTATGGTTGAGGTAAACCAACAGTTGAAAGCCCTCGCTTACACACGCCTGGCCCATGGAGTACAACGCCTGCTGAAACACAAAACGGATGGTGCCACTTTCTGCAAAACGGATCCCACGACCATCATGAGTCAGCCCCACTACGTAAGGATCAGAGGTGGAGGTGGTACGGAAGACCGGGCGATAGTTTGTATGGTAGTGTGCAGACACCATGGCCTGTGCAGTCATGGCAACAGCCCCGGTGTCATGAGAGAGCCAGAAGAAACTGAGTGGAGCTACTGAAGGGTTGTACAGCTGCAGACCTTCACTGCTTTGGTTACAGTGGTGGTTGGCACTCCGGACGAAGATGGAGATCAGGTGACCTGGGGCAACCTCTGCTACCCCGCTGATGCTCACGCTCTGTAGCGACCTTCCCTCCTGCTGCTCGACCCTAACCCCACTGAGGTCACGACCTTCAGAGCCGTCTGTGTTGTTCATACGCAGACACACCTGAATGAAACTACGACAGCCGTGGCTCACAGAGAGATTCTCATCCAGCCAGACCAGACCGTGCTGTCTGAGCACCAGGCGTCCATCCTCAACGGACACCAGACCTGCATCGCCTCTTCCCTGGATGTGAAGCTGCACACTAGGGAAGGCGTGAGCAAGGACGTGGCCTTTTGCACCAGGTAGGCTCACATCTCCAGCCCAAGAAAGAGAGAGGGCGCTGTCACCAGCAGCAGGGCCAGAGCAGATGGTGTCTGTGGTGAAGGTACAAGGTGAAGCCACGGGCTCTCCATCACACTCATTACAGGCCTGACACTCATCCATGTCCAAGTTGTAGAAGTAGCCATGGCTGCACATTCCTGAGTTCGCATCTCGCTCCGTCATGCCCTGACACCTGAATCCACCTGATGAGATAAGAGCTGAGTTAGTTCAAAACTTATTTTAATGGAAGAGAGGGAAATGTTGAAATGTTGAAAGATTTGTTATTGTACAGTTTTAGATAAATAAGAGTGTAATCAAATGCAGACAGTATTGACAAAGGTTCTCTGTTACCTGGAGTATTGAGACATTTCTGTTGATCTCCACACAGATCAGCTATTTCAAGGCATTCATCTCTGTCCTGTAATGATGAATAAATTAACACTTTGAATACATTTTGAATCAGCTATAATTAACACTTGGCTTTGTGTAAAATATGGCTTCTTTCTATGTGAAACAGATTGCTCATTATGGGGAACCCACCAAAAGTCTCCTAACTCTGTAGTTTCAGTCATCTCTACAGAGCTTCATAGCATCTTTCAGTTCATTTTTTTGGTTTTCTGTCCTGCAACTTTTCTGTTTTGGTTCATGTCTCACTGCTCTCATAGCAGAGTATTCGGCAGTGACAGGCAGCTGTTTTCATTAAAAAAGCTCAGATAAACCCACTGTACTCTACCTACCCAAAACCAAGTGGCACAGTTACAGTAGCAACCAGCTACCAAAACCAAAGTTTTGTCATAGTCCTGTTTCTTTCCACGAGTTCAACTGTCATACTCTAAAAGACAGTAGTGCTGACCTGGCAGATTCTGTCTGCGTGGACTGAACACTGGGCGACCAGGAAGAAGCCGGCAGGACAGATGGTACATTTCTCACAGCGAGGATGACCGCTGCTGAAGCCACAGTACTCGTCAGGACCGCAGCTTCCACAGGCCAACACGGAGCGACCCACCTGATGGCATCAAACACATCAGTGTGATGATCAGAAATTACCTGAACTTCACAGTCAGGTCCCAACATCATATAGAGGACAGGGTAGAGTAGCTAAGCAGGTGTCTTATTTACTTGACCAGTCCATTTAATATATGCTAGTTGACTTCTGCCTTTACTTACAAACTAGTTGGTTCTCTGAAGATGGAAACATAATACTGACTGTCAGGTTGTTGTTTTTATATTTTGAACACACTTGCATGCCTGATTCTTGTTTCAACTTGCAGCTTACCTCCATCACGCGGGCCTCCATGTCCACCTTGTGCAGAGAGAGAGCCTGCTGTGCTTGGTGGGTTCTAACCTGCCCACTCAAGGTTTCCATGTGACTGTCTAGCCCCCCCTGGAGGTTCTGGAAAGACGTTTGTTTGATGCTGTCCATCAGTACGTTGTACTGGGCTTTAACCTGAAAGCAGAAAAGGTACAAGCATTTTTAGTTTGATAATACAAATAATCATCATGACTTATGATATAAATACACAAATTCAATTACAAAAAGGTTATTCTGTGCAGCTACTGGTTAGTCAGCTAGTGCTTAACTGTCCTCATTTCAGCTTCTACACAACATTTTCTTCCTCTGATCCCCATATGGAACAAATCTTCCACAGGGGTCAGAGGTCAGCATTATCAAAATAAAACTTCTGCAGGTCAGGTGTTTTCCATCCACCTCATCTAAATAAATGTTTAATGTGTCTCTAATCATGGACCATTAACAAAACCATGAACTAATAACAATTTATCAATCACCATGAGTAATCAGGGCCGTCTTACCTGTTCCATCTGTTCATACATCCTCCTCTGTTGCTCCAGTATTTCTCTCTGCTGGTTGACCATCGTCCCCTGCTGCTCACTGAGGAGCCTCTGCAGCTCCCTGACCTCATCCTGCTGGCCCCTGAGGGCTTCAACCAGCTTCTCTTGGCTCTTAGACAGCTGCAGCTGCAGCACAAGAGCGTCCTCTGAAGGAACCTCATTGGTTCCTGTGGCAAAGACAACTATTATATAACAATTTAAGTGCGTATCATTTCACCACTGAGACGGCTGCGGTTTAAATTCTATTAGACTGATACTGACCTGGTTTCATGTCACATGTCAACTGTATCCACGCACCACGTTCAGACCCAAAGTCTGGAAGCTCATCCAGAAATTGGGCCGCTCTGTCTGTCACGTGAACAGGTGAGGAGTTTCCTCTCTCGTCTCCTCCATGCGTACCGCATCCGTCTCCGACGCAAGGCTTGGGCTTCTGGCGCATCCGGAGGGGAAGTTTACATCCAATCCCTTTGCACTCCCGTGCTACACTGTCATCACTCGTCGGGTGATGGGAGACAGTGGTCGGACAGGTCCCACCGGCGCAGCCAGGGTGGAACACCTCCGCCGTGATGGTTCTGGGGTTCGTCCTCCTGGTGCCATCTGTGCCCGCGTGTTGCGCAAAGCCTCCCTGGTGAGGTTGGATAATGGTGTACGGTGCTAACGGCGCGCTCTGGGCTTGGTGATGATTAAAATGAGCATCCTGTTGGTAACTCGGGTAGACTTGTCTTTGCCTGGATTGTGCAGCGTGTTGAAACTGCCGTGGGGACGCTACTGCCTCCGTGCGCCCTTGGCAGTGCGCTCCGACGCACGGTCTCCTCCAGTCCTGTCCAGTGAAGCAGCGCGTCCCCCGGCAGGTCTCAGATACGCATTCTGCGCCGCTCAGCATAGATGTTACACAGAGCAAAACTATGGTAGGGATACGTGCCATGTTGCAATGCTGAAAGGTAAAAATGTTAACGTGCCACGGTAGAATGGTCCTTTTTGCGCATCAATCCTTCAGCCCAGTAGATCCTGTTTGACCATCTCTTAACAAACAATCTCTCAAATCAGTAAGTGTCCATAGATGTAACTGGCAAGTGATTGCACATTCAGCTTGTCTCCATTGCGCGCACCGCGGTTTCTGCCCCCTTTGCCCCTTCTGGAGATAGCTACGTCTAGCCCACATGTGGCGCTCACTGCTCTTAATTGGCAACAGGCTTGGCTCCTAGTCTTAAATTAACCCGTAGCTTTCCCGGACATACCACTGTGCCGAGTCACTCCATTCCTATTGAAGCTGTGCATGTGGTAGATATTTGGAGAATTCTAATGTTATTTTTATTCACACACTCCAGTGGGTCATTTCTAAGCAGTTTGCACAGTTACCAGAACTTCATGCCAGGCTCCAAATGGTCCAGTGGAGTTTCAGTTTATAGAGTTTTTCACATGTAACTATATTATTCACAGGGGAAATAGCTATTTCTTTCTAACTTTGTTCCTTTTCTTTTGCCATTCATTTTGATGACAGGATCAGCCCTGTGGGTTTTTAACAAGCCCTGTCAGAATTAAAATCTCTGGTTTATATGGCATCAAAGCTTTGATCTCTTCTGTAGTACTGGATTAGGGTGCAGTGGTAGGACTCAGCTCTGTGATATAGTAAACTTGGAGCCAAACCTGTCTCTAAAATGTCTGCCTGTAAAATGTAAACTTTATTACACTTTATTGCCACTCTCATTTCCCTTCCTTGACCTCACATGGCTTTGATTAAAATCTTTTACCCACATTAGAAACACTTCACCCTTTTATTTTCATGGAAAAATGGAACTACAAAAAAAATGGAAGTACATAAATCCTCCACCTTCTACGGTAGTTTGTTATGAATCATTCAGAAATATTTATCACATGATGAATATATTAAGTAGGAAATTTTCTAAAAGGACTGTTGAAGGGCTGAGACTGTATCGTGAACACACATGCATGCACAGCAGGTGATAGCAGGGTCGCACTTACATAGACATAGACATAGTTACTAATTTACTCGCTGAGGCTAAAGTGAGACCACACATGATTCTAAGTGTAACTACTGACATCAACTATGACTATAAGACAGAGAAGTTCAACTCTGTTCACACTATGGTACTTTTAATGTCTACACTATTTATAGTGGTGATATTTCTTGCTCTATCTGGCCACTGTGCTATAAGGACATTTCCCCCCATTTTCATGTAAGTAGAATATTATTTCAATGTCATGTGAAAAACTGATTACACTCTTGTCTAAGCAGACTTTACCTATGCCCCTATTTTACATATACATATTCAAGTATAAATATTACATTTCTTATGTATTTTCAAAAGGCTACTTTTTTTAAATCCTAATTGTATTTAATTATTTCTTTATACCTGAAAATATATTGCTTTGATTTTAGACAATAAGTGGCACTAGAACACAGAGCCCAACATATAAATATATAAAAAATTTCAAAACAGCAACACAAACTGCAGATTCCAAATGATCATAATGTGTAATAAACATCTCTCTATGTTTCAACAGATTCAAACATTATAACCTTCATGAACGCAGGATTAATTGCAGGACCATTACTGTCACTATTACACTGCTTTAGTTGTATACGTTTTGGGAATAAACTTGCCAATGAGTGTATATTACAGCAGCTCTCTCATTTTGTTGATTATATGTCTTCGTGTTTGCCAACATTTCATTTTGTCCAATAACATTTTGCTGGAGGGTATAAGCTGCTTGCTCAATTGCTATTACACCTGTATATTATATCAACCAATTAACTAGAGTTATAGGTTTAAAACCTACACCATAAGAGGCCTTTACCTGCACTTTCCATTGACTTGAGATTCATTTCACTACCAGAAAAGCCAGGCATATGTTGGCGTAATCTTGTTACATTCATCAAACCCTTTAAGTCATTACTTATAGTAGTTATATGCTGCATTACCTCAGGTGACCCGTGTATTTAAGGGACCTGGAAGCTCACAGGTGTTTTCAGTTATGCTGACTGATTAGAGCTTAAAGCAAGTTTGGTTTTCATATGTGAAACACTTTCATCAACATTTCAATGCAAAGTGCTTTACATTAGACATAAAAATACATTAATCCAATATATATAAGAAGCACAAAACTAAGTAAAAAGACACATATATTATATACCCAATATGATTTAATAGATATAAAATTCAAATAAGCTTCATTTAAAAGAGAATAAACAAGAGAATATGAAATAAATTGTGGTTAAAATAAAATGCAAGATAGGAATAAATTGTTCTAAATTATTTTCTTTAAAAAGCAAAGAGAAAAGTTTTAAGCCTCAATTTAAAAGTTGGAGCAAACCTCTGATATTAAATAATATACCTCTCCTGACAGGTGCAACAAAACTAACAGAAGAGTAAGAGAGGTGATGTCAATCAATATTACATATATGTAGGTGTGTGTCGCTGATTGTGAGAAATGAAGTATGTTGTGGTCATAAGCTGCAAAACACCGCAGATATGAGCACGGTTAGAAAAGTCAACCTCACTCTGCTTTACCAGAAAAGAATTTAAAAGTACTTCCTGATTATACAGGAAGTGCAGCTAATGTATGCAGAGGCAGTGCAGGCAGCATTACGTGTACAAGTGGTTACTTATAGACTGACCCATGAGCTTCTTAGCATTTACACACTTTATGATGCTTCCACGAGTGAAAGAGACAGAAAAGGTAAGGACACATTTTATATGACAGTGAATGTTTTTTTTTTTTCCAAGAGTGATAGATGTGTATTATGGCAACTGTAAATCAATATAACAAAATAGGCTAATGTAAAATTTAGAACTATTATATATATAAAACATATATTTATACATACATAATAGTTCTAGATTTATTTATAAAAGTCCCTTGAAGAGTTAAATAATTCAGCCGCCACATCAGCTTTGTTTAGGACAAACACATGTCCTCTCAGAGCAGCCAAAGGATGGTTGTGCAACTAATTAGAAAACAGTAAGAAGCTCTCAACCACAAGAAGAAAAAACATGTTGGTTTACTGTCAGTGGGCAATGCTTTCTGACTCCCTTCATGCATATAAGTCTCAATAAATCGCTTTTGGTACTCAGACTTTGGCTCGTCCACCTCTTAGCCTGCCTGTCTGTCTTCTGGCGTTTCTTCGTTCTGTTGATGTGTGAGACCACAGTGGGAGTCGGCAGCAACAATCTGACATGCCTGATGAGAGCATGAAATTCATAAACACATGTGGTTTTGTAATGCTTTGTTGAGGACATGCAAGTACCAGTAATTAATATTGAAAATAGATACACACCTGTGTGTATATGTGTCTTTTATATGGGAAAGAAGTTACAGAGACAAAGTTAGGACTGACTTTCACATATGTGAGGCAGTAGAAGTCCTCACAGGCCAAAAAGGTGAAGTTCACTTTCTTGATCCCAAGATTTCACTTTCATATGGAAACAATACTAAGTCCATTACCATCCTCTCCACTGTTCCTCTTTTACCTCATTACAGTTTAATGGATGGTCTGTTTACTGTTCAGCATAAACACAGAATGAGACTGAATAGCACAGGCAGGACTGTATACTGTATGTATTCCTGTTAGTGTATATGCACATTAGGCTGCATGTGTGTGTATGTATGTATGTATAGGTGTGTTTATTTGTGTGTGTGTGTGTGAAGAGCAACAAGTGAGAGCAAAAAAGAGCGACAATTTATGTATGCCTCAAACACCACTTATGTGATACCATATACAAGGCAGAATGTGCACTTTGCATACCTCGAGCTGCAGCTTTAATGTATAAAATATATCAGCGTGAAGTTAAACAAAGCCAAACAGATGTCTGCTGTGCTTGTCACATATTTAGACTCACTCTGATTTTTACTTCTGAGAATGTATTCACTCTTTCTCAGATGATCCAGCTATAACACAGCGTGATCCAGCTCTGGTTGAAGAGGTAAATAAAGAAAAGATGGGAGCAGTCTTAGTTGGGAAATTGTCTTAGCAAGTGTACCTCATGTCTGCTGGGCATGTAAATTAACAGCTTTTTGCTAACATCTTCACCATATCAAGTTAAAAGGTGCTGTTATGTCAGTGTTGTGTTTATAGCTTGTTTTTGCCGCCCCCAAGTAGCCAAAAAATAAGTTAGGAAATGAGGATTTGGCTCCACGGAACGAAACCCACATACAACTGACTGTGTGAATACAGATATAGGTGTATTTAGGGTCACATGGGATTGGAGCCTTTCTCAATATCCAGTGAGCAGAAGGCAGACTAAATAGAGATGTGAAGTGGAACGGCGTTAATGAATTACAGAATTAATGTTTCAAACACAACAACTTAATGCAATATAAAAAAGAATTCAAACAAGGCACAAAATGTGATTTCATAAACTATAATTGATGCAAAAAATGTTCTATAGATATGTGTGTGAAAATATATGCAGAAAAAGTACAGAAATCATGTGTTCAACATTGCAAACAAATAGCATATTATGAGGGATGGATAGTTCATAAAGGCTTTGCAGGCTGTTGTGTATATTTTGTTATTAGTTTAGACAGTTGTTCATGTTTGCTTCCACGTATTCTGCTTGTTGTAGGACTGCCCATCTTGTCTGTACATGAAGAGAAGTGATAAGTTAACGTGCAGACAAGAAGCAGATGACAACCAAAAATACTTGCTGTATTTAAATCTTACCACCAACACCACCTTTCCTCTATATGTACTGTTTTTAGTTTCTATGCATTCTACTCTGGGTTTACAGTATATTAATATCTATTGTTTATGATAACCACACAAAGCAACATTCTCAAAAAGTTGGCAAGAAGCAGACAGCTCATTCTTCAGTTTGCTCTTTAAGCCGCTCCACATGCAAGATGCATTTTTGGCTCTACAGCTGGCAAGGTGCCGCCATATGAACAAACCCAGACGCTGAGTTTC
The DNA here is from genome assembly GCF_004916995.1 of Morone saxatilis. Classification (NCBI taxonomy): domain Eukaryota; kingdom Metazoa; phylum Chordata; class Actinopteri; family Moronidae; genus Morone; species Morone saxatilis. Next base: position 18,598,163 of record NW_023339796.1, on the reverse strand, counting down.
ACAAAGTTTATTTTTTATCTCAATTTTTCTGAAATTATCGCTTATTAATGCAAAGAATGTGATGTACTTTGGCTTAAGCTATCACCCATAAAGTGAGGAGTCTTTATATTAAGGTATGGCCATGGGAACTGTCACACTGCAGCCACCTCCTCACATTGTGGCTTTCAGCTAAATGAAATACAGGAATAAGCAGGCAATCAGTTTTAAAGTTGTAGTTAAATTGTTTATATCTGAAATTATTTCTAAATTGTCTGTGAGTGGAATGTGGACCCAAATAACGCAGAAGAGGCTTTAAAGCCTGTGCGGGAGGTAGGTTTGCTATCACTGAGTTATGTTAACTTACCTCTGTACTGTGCAACCACCTCCACAGTTTATTGAAGATGAGGCTCATTTGTTTGCTGGACGGTAATAAAAGTAACTCGTATGACAACAAAGACCTGCCACACACATTGCTTTGTCACGGCAATGACATTACATTGCAATTCTTGTGACTTGTTTAGAAATAGAGATAGCATTTCTGTTTTGTTTTTCCTGTTGAGTGGTTAAGCACACTGCATACTGTTTATCTATTTTTACAGCCATGACAGACATATTCAAACTGTGTATATGTGCATGCAAAGACTGTTTGTATCTCCATACCACAAAAATGTCCAGTGGAGTCCACGCAGGCCTTTCAATAGAGTTTATTTTCTGGTCGCTACATGTAAAAACTATTCAAGAAGTGGTTTAGATTAAACTGAACTGAAATTATCTGAAGTTTTTCTGTTCCTGATGCTACTGCTGTAGTCTCTTTTATAATCTACTTTACTAAAATGTTTTGTTCTTCCATTCTCAGATGGACGACATAGACGCCATGTTCAGTCACCTGCTTGGAGAGATGGATCATCTCTCTCAGGTGAGTTGTATAATGGTGCTCTGAGCTAAATGCTAACGTCAGCATGCTAACATCCTCACAATGACAATACTGACATTTTTAGCGGGTATAATGTTGAACAGATTCCACATTGTACTTGAGCCTGTTGGCTAAATGCTAACATTTGCCAATTAACAATAAACATAAAGTACAGATAAGGCTGATGGGAATGTTGTTAGTTTTGTAGGTATTTGGTCATTAATCAAAGTATTGCACAGATGATAATTTTGACCTGACGATGGTGCTATGAAAAGTAAAACAATCACCAAAATAAAAACATATCCTGATGAGGATATGAGTATCTGTACCAAGCAGCAACCTTAGTGGTTGACAAATTAAGACAGAGCAGAAGTGCCAAAACCTGCAGTTCCTCGAATGACCACTTGAGGCTGGCTCCAAAAGTGAGTTCATCTCTATAAAGCCCAATATTAAAATGCCCAAATTTACAGCAGAAATAAACGTTTGTTGATGTTTACTGCCTGGTACAAAAAACGGTTTTGGTCTCCATAGCTAATTTCCCAATTTGTGACATCTGTACAGAGAGTGAATTTGTCTACAAATCACTTGTTTAAATTATATCAAGGCTTGAAGTTATGCATACGTAAGGGTGTGGCTGCTTTGAGTGACAGGTGGGTGCCATCACAGACAGCTCTTTTCAGTTACCAGGCCACATTCAACCCACCTCAGCTCCACGTCTTTGCCCATTTTTGGATTAGCCGGGAGCTGGCAGAGTCAGGACTGCCAAGATGGCGATGGCCAGAGCAAACCACACCAAGCTTCACAACAGCTCCTAGAAACCTATGGGTGACGTCACGGACACTAGTCAGGGGATCACCAAAGTCATTAGGATTCATCCTCTGAGAACAATGAATGTCTGGACAAAATTTCATGGCAATCCGTCCAGTAACTGTTTAGATATTTCAGTCTGCACCAAAGTGGTGGACCAACTGACCGCCATTGCTGTGCTTAGAGCCACGTTGCTAACATGACTAAAAATACACTTGACAACATATGTCATTATGCACTAGTAAATTTCGTCCAGAATAGTGAGAAACAACAGTGTGATATCAAACATCTTTGGTCGCATTCTTTCTCAAAACATGACCAGATGAGCTGAGACTCTTACACTCTAGCCGAATGTTCCCATCAGTGCTTTTGAAGCAGGAACAAGTTAAAAGGAGTGAACAGACAAATCGCTTGATGTTTACCTCGCTAATCTGAACATTATCTGATTACACATGGCGGTCTTTGTTTTGAAACTGAGCATCAGACAGAAAAATGTAAGGTGACGCTGAGATATGAAGTCATCGCATCTGGTTTGGACCGTGGGCAATCGCTGCATATTCCCTTAAGCACACATAAGCTGCTCATCATATAACTGCGGCTCGCCAAGAAAAACATTACACACTAACTGATGCAACCTCAGCCCGAGGGGGAATTCATTATTGTCCATTTCAAATTTCTGTATGTAAGCTAAATGAGTGCAGCCCCGAGAATGGGATCTGTCCTAAACATTACGTCAGACATACCAGAAAAAGGCTCTATATGTCACTTTGGCATGCGTCCTCTTGGAAAGCCATCACAGTGACAAACACCACTCCACAGACTATTACCAGAGTTAACAAGAAAGGCATTTTGATTAAAGCAATGATCCTCTCAGAGTCTGAGAAACAAAAGGATTTAAAGTAATTCCACTTATTGCCTTGATTAGGTCCATTCTCTGCCTTGGAGCCAGAAGACAGAAAGGAGGTTTTATTTTTATTTTTTTTATCCCTGACTTTAGGAGCTCGGAGGTGTCATTTAAGCTGCAGCCCCAGCATGACAACATGTGTTTACAGACACAGTCATCAGGGTTGAGCTGCAAGCTGGCAGGCATTTTGTGTACAGGGTGGCAGTCGGCCCAGCTTGTTTACAGAATATGATTGAGCCAGTGGAGACTTCTGTTAATGATTAAAATATTGCAGTTTGGATGTCAGCCCTTTTCTTTGTGATATTCAAATTCGTTAATAGGGACACAATCTGGATGTATACAGCTTATCCCATAAAAAGAACAGACTGCAACATCACCGTTTTTACAAATTAGATTTTCTTAACAAACTGAAGTATGATTTATTGTCTATGTGTACAGTAAGCTGAGTGCAATGTGTTCTCTATTATGGGTACAGCATGAAAACAGAGCATGATAAAGTGCAGGGAAACAAAGTACCTGATAAATAACAGGCTTGTGTGACAAAATTAAACAACAGTTCGGAGCAGTTCAAGGGCACATACACATACATTTAGATTTTTGTGCCGCTCTTTGATTTCAAGTGTTATCTGTAACTACAAACTTCTGTCAAAGACATGACTTCTGTTTAAGAAGCATTTTAAAACATTAAATTAAATTATATTTCATTTTTCACAATATCATAATATACAACTGTCATTTATGGGCGGGGCAAGACAGGAGGACCCCAGTGGTGTGAAATGTTGTTAATTTACCATCATATTACCTCATTGCAGAGTTTAACGACTGCAGTGGACACACCAGATGTGGATCCTGTCTCACAGGGAGAGACCACCTTCTCCATTGGCTTCACAGACCTAAATGGTAAGTGCTCATTCAGATGAGGATGTGCTCATCCGAAACAAGAATGGCACATAAAGCTTCAATTTCCAGATGTTACAGAAATGTAACACAACCGAGAGTCACACTGCCCTGAAAGTAAGGATGCAAGTGGGGGGAGACATGAGGCAGTCTTTCAAGAGATAAGGTTTCTGTTTGGAGATGGGGAGTGTTTTATCCTGTGCCAGAAGGTCACGCCAACCTTGAGAAACCAGGTTTAATAATATCATATAATAATAATTACATAATCCATTTGGGAGGGGTAAGTGGATGGTTGTGGAAGTATTTTTTGCCATGAAATGTTCAATTAATAGAATTGGGTTTTTAAGCACAACATTTGAAAAATATTTTTTATTTCCTCACACGTCTCCTGTATGAGTTGTGCCTTTGTAATGATAGGGTGAACATAATTTTAGTCTTTTTTTTTTTCCTGCAGAGTTTCACTTTGAACTTCCCCAAACACCCATAGTCAGATCTGTTTGCCTCTGATGGACTGGCTCAAGGGTTTATTAGGCAGCAATAAGTGCAGCTATTTCATTTTGCCCAAACAAATTTGTCCTGCCAGTCCAGGGATTTAACCTGTGACCTTTACAAGGATGCTTTTCTACGCCACTACTGCCCTTATCTTCTTACAGAGTCTCTTAATGAACTGGAGGACCATGACCTGGATGCTCTGGTGGCCGACCTTGGATCAAAATCAACTAAAAAGACCAACAGCGCTACGGATAATCAAATCGCAGCATCAGCCGTGACTCAGGAATCTGAGCCAGCAACTGCCCTTCCTCCACCATCAAACACTGCTAAAACCTCTGGAGTGCTGCAGGCGGTAATGTAGTCACTGATCATAAAAATCAAGTTGTAATTTCATGACAAAATGATAATTGTCCTCATTTTATGCTTCTAGATGGAACCTCAGACAAAGGCAGAGAAAATTAAATTGGCTCTGGATAAGCTGAAAGAAGCCAAAGTGAGGAAGGTAAAGTCAGCAGGTTTTTTCCATCTTTCTTCACCCTGCAGCTGCACAGTTAAGGTAACTGAACTTACTGCCTCTCCTAGTTGATTGTGAAGGTGCTGATGAGTGACGGCAGCTCCAAGACACTGATGGTGGATGAGAGACAGACGGTCCGAGAGGTTTTGGACACGCTGTTTGAGAAGACACACTGTGACTGCAGCATAGACTGGAGCCTATGTGAGACCAACCCTGAGCTGCAGATCGGTGAGAGGAGCACGCACACATGCACTCTGATCATATGCAGGCAAGCACATATAGCATGTGCAAGTAAACTCCTCCACAGGGACTCTGTTGCACACGTTTCAGGACTGAAGCTTGATACACCCTTTCACATCATTTCAGAAAGAGGATTTGAGGACCACGAATATCTAGTGGAGCCGCTGTCTGCGTGGACTCGCCACAGTGAAAACAAAATCTACTTTATGTCAAGACCTCAGAAGTATGTGATTTTCACAGACCCTCAGGTGAGTATGAGCGAGTAACTGTGCACCCATGTTCTTCTCACCAAAGTTTGATTACATAGTTTAACACATAATTTCTCACCCTGAAGTTATTTTACATGTGGAAAAAGAAGAAAGCAAGTTTGAGAGGGATTAACGAGCAAGCCAAACAACTCTTACTAAAGGTCAGTTACTGGACCATGCTCACACCATACCATATTACTGGAACCATATGTCAAGTTTCTGTGTGTAATCTGTGTCCTCTAACCCTGCAGGAACATTTTGGAGGTTCTACTCTGATAGTTCCTGATCTTGAGGGCACGCTGTATCTAAAGGAAGATGGGAAAAAGATTTGGAAACCTCGCTACTTCATGCTCAGGGCCTCGGGCATCTACTATGTACCCAAAGGAAAGACAAAGGTTTGGCAAATTAAATACGTTTTTGAACAATGAAAACATTCTACATCATATTTCATCTCAAGTGCCAGCATGTCTATGGTGCACTGTTGACCAATGTATTGATGCTCTAGAGACAACAGGTAGGCGAGAGATTACATTTAGGAACCTGTGTGGGTGAAACCACCTCCCACACATAGCCTGGAGAAAATTCTGGTGGGCTGTTGTCATGACAGTGAAACTGGTAAACACTAGTTATTGTTATGTTTCATAAGGTGGTTTTGGCACCATACACAAAGGGAAAACACTTTTCTTTTTACATCCAGCTCAATGCCTTACTGTTCTTAGTAGTTGTAAGGTGTTTACATCCTAAATTTAAACACTCACACTTGGCAAAAACCTTTTGCGTACTACCTACCTAGACCTAGTTAGCCTGGCTCTGTGCAAAGGTAAAAATAACTCCACCTAGCACCTCTAAAGTTCATTCATTAACACCTTACATTGTTTTGTTTATAGAAATGTAAGCGTTAGAATGTCAAGTTGTGGTTTCCTTCCCCATAAAACCACAACCTGTTAATTTACCTTTATTTTTAACATGTATAATATTAGTAGGTGTATTTGTCTTTTTATATTTAGACAGCTAGATGATTCCTCCTGTTTCCAGTCTCATCATATTGGCCTGACGAATATTAATGCAGTATAAACAAATAAGCATATTTCTCAAACTGCAAACTATTGTTTTAAAGATGTACATATCTACACATTTGCAATGCTGACAAATATTCTTCATGGCAGCATTCTTTAAACATAAAAACAAGAAATTTTTTTCCTGATGTGAAGTCTGATGTCTTACATCTGAGCACTCAAGCATAGCAGCGGCGGAAAGGCAAGAGGAAGAGTGGGAGAAATTAAGATGGACAGTGTGAATTGAGGCCTCACCGCTGTTAAAGAGAAACATGTCATTCTGTCACTGAGGCCGAGCAGAAAAACATGGCCTTTGCAGGCTAAAATCATCTAAGAGGGCGAAGTAGATGGAGGGGAAACTGTGCGAGGCAGATGTGCAAATCGCAAACATAAGAGAGCTGCAGGAATCATCCAAGGACACATGGACAAAGCAGAGGAAGATCTGGAAAGTATAGTTCATTAGGCAGGGGAAAGAAAAATGGCCAAAATCAGACAGAAACAAAGCATGACTGATGTCCTACAGCAGTCTGAAATGGACCTATACGCTTAACTACAGTAACAAGACTTACATAGACACAAACGCTACAGTCATGACAGATGATCATAGTTCTACTATTTTCTCTAGAAGAGAGAAAAATAGAGTTGTGATCATGGAGAAATAGTAAGAAATTGAAGCACAAAAGAGAAGAAAATGAGAAAACAACAGTTCTCCTCTGTGGGTCAGCTCCGCTTACAGGAAACGACACTTTGTAGTTCCCATTTAACAACAGCGTCAGTGTGGTTTAATGTGTGAACATGTTGTGTTTCTGCTTAAAATCATAAATGGAAGGAATGTTAAAATGCATTGGAGAGAAAAACAAAATCTTCTCTCTGAAGCTTGATTGTTGACTTTCTTTGAATATATATAAAAAAAAACACAAATGGCCTCACATTGAATTGTTTTCTTTGAAGTGTTTTTAATACCTACCATACAGTGCAACTCAGAAACTGTATTTCTTCCACACAACATGCTAAAAAAAACAACAACCAGAGCATCAAGAGAAAATGATGAACAGCCAGCATTTAGACTACTCTAATTTATGCTACCTCTGAAATATGACTGTAAGACTGTTCTGGATTGGCAATGCTTTAACATGAAAAATGCTAGAAAATTGATGTCTTAATGACATTCAAACACAAACATATTTTCCTGTGATGCCAATGTATTTTCCACTATTCATCCAAGAACATCCAAGAACTCTAGTGCACGATATGTTTGCATTGAGACCTGCACGACTTTTTATCATATAGGAACGCCTAAGTTAGTCAAAACCTGAGTTCAGCAATATGTTTCGTAGTATAAGATCTCCTCCTGTTTGTGTGATTGTTTGCTTTTTTCTCTATCCGGCAGAGTTCCAGTGATCTCGCCTGCTTTGTCCGTTTTGAAAAGGTCAACATCTACACCACTAATGACTACAAACAGAAATACCGAGCTCCCACCAACTTCTGCTTCCTGCTCAAGGTAAGCTCAACTAAAGATAAAGAGGTAAAGGTATTACAGAACATGTTTATGCAATGTACCCACTGAGTGGATGGGGCATGTTTCTTCTGTGGACTGTTAAACCAGGATTTGTGCAGACCCTGTGAATATGTGTCATTGGTTTAACAAAAGAGAGAAAAATGCAGGCTGAATTCTTTCCTTGTTAAATATCCTAAGAATCAGTGATGTGGGTGGTCTTACACAAGGGCAGGAGTGTCAAATGCTGTGTTTGGTTTGTCCATTCTGGATTACTGTAGAAACATGGCAGACTCCATGGAAGGTGACCCGCCATGTCTGTAGATAAAATTCTTATTTTCAGGTGATTATTATACACTAATGAAAACATACCTAAGAATATTATATTCTATTTCTGACAATAGATCCTCTTAAATGCTACGCACTGGACCTTTAAATAACAGAGAATCCACTGACTGTAAGGTACTTTCCTTCCTTCATTAGAATTTTTTTACATAAAACATGAGCATAATCTGAGAGGAAGGTTGAATATGACGAGAGCACTGCAATGACTTTGCTCCTGCACTGCAGTATTAATTAGTAATGGTGCTGGCTGTCACAGCTAAGTCATGCTGAGGGGAAGTGCGATGAACAAAAAACCATCAGACCTCAATTGGTTTGCCCATTTTGACCTGAGAGTGTAGAGCGTATTTCAGACCTGCTTTCACAAGTGGTTTATCTGCCGTGAGAACCAGAACAGAACAACAACTACATGTAGTGTTATGTTTGGAATAACTGTGCTTCTTTTTGTCTAATAAAAACAATAATAGCCACATCAAGGATTTTAAATGTTTTATTAATTTAATTTTTAATTAAATTAATGAAGAGACAGCTGTTTACCAGAGAAAAACACATTTTTGTTCCTTTTTAATCAAAGCAGTGTTATTCATGCTTCATAGGCCGCAGTGCAGTAACAGCTTGGTATGCGCTGCCCTCTGTTGGCTTTAAAGTGTACTACAAATACACATACTGGTAGCAGAGATACACTGTTTGTATTTAAACACAAGTTCAGTTTACTCGTCACTTGGGATGTGGAGTTCGAAAGATTTGGGCATTTACTAGGGAGGCTAGGTCTACTGAAAGACTAAGTTGCATTATGGGAAGTGTAGGATTCAGCGTTTCTGGAGCTTGTCCTATACTAGGCATTAAAAGTCAGGATATCTCAGCTTCTGCTGAATCACTTCTGACCATTTCTTTTTCAGTATGTCTCTCTCAAGCAGCCCAAGTTCATGGAAGTAAAATACTAAATCATTGGGGGACCATTTAAATGTCACAGTTCTCTCTGTCTGTACTCTTTTCAAAGCATCCCTGCATCCAGAAAGAGTCACACTACATCAAGTTCCTGTGCTGTGAGGATGAACACACACTGATGCTTTGGGCCAACTCCATCAGAGCAGCCAAGGTCAGATTAAACACTGTAACGCAGCTCACTTTGATGTGAGCAGTGAGCAACAATTAGAAATCTAATTAAATTCAGCTTCATATTTGTGAATTCCATGGACCAAAATAACAAAAATAGACATTTCATCACTGGCTCAGAGTTAAACAGGTGTGTGTCCTCTATCTGTGCAGTATGGGACTGTCTTGTATAAGAACTACCAGGCAGCAATGAAGAGAGTCTCCACTTTTCAAACTCTCCAGTCTGCTGCACACAAAGGTGAGTCTATACATCCAAACAGGGCTCATACATCAGACAACTCTCAGAAACGGTCTCAGTAAGTCAAGTAAAGTAAGACAAGCTTTGCATAAAGACACTAAAAGTAAAGTTTAGCATTGTGTGTGATTTTTGAGCCGACTGCAGTGACTCCTGCAGGACTATGATCATGTCCACTCATAATGCCCTCCCTCAAGCTGAGACTCAGCCACTAGCAGGCCTCCAAAGATGTTGTGTAGTATAGCCAATGCTATTTGTGGTATTTTTCATAAAAATCTTAAATGAGTTTATGTTGTGTATAAGTTATAAAATGTCTGTATCTTGTTCAATTACATGTTTAGTTTTCCAAAATAGAACTCGACCTAAAACATAACAACATATTATCTATGGTCGGAATAATGCTGCTTTTGAACAGCAGCAACGGAGAGAACTATTGGAAAGCAGGAATTCATTGAATAGGAGTTGGCCTGTCTACTGCATATTTAAACCCTAAATCATCTCTGGGTGTTATTCTCATTTCATTGTCTTTACAGACAGATCCAACGTTGAAGAATATCCACAAGAGCCGCCCCCTGACTTCATCCCTCCTCTTCCTCCTGGTCTCACACAAGTTTGAGACACATCTTTGCCTCCTTCTGTGTATCAGCTTTTACTTAAACTAGTCTGGATTTAGCCAATTTAGGCTCCTTTGTGCGCACATTCATGGACAAATGTCTAACCTGGAGCCAATAACACGATGTTTTAGCAATGCACACACAATAATATGATGTGTAAGAGAACATATTTTAAAAGCCTTTATTTATTCTCAGGTGTATAATGATACTTATTTGTATCTTGTTTTGGACAAAATGTATGCAACAAGCGTAACACACAAACCACACATTTCTGTTCGTTGTTTCAATGAGCTGTTTATTACAAAAAGACTGTACATAAATTTCAATGGACACATCCTATGTACAAACTGAGAGGAGAAGACAAATATTGGGTTCTGTTCCCATGAACATTTTAAGTTACTGATCCCTCCCCCACCCCACCTATCATCATTAAGAAAACACACATCAAAGAAAGGCGCCTTGACCTGTGATGCCCTGAAATGCTAGACGTTAAGTGGTAAACATTAAAAAGTTCTGCACGTCAGTGGTTGTCTCATGGTTTCTCTATGAAAAAAGTATAAATTAATCCTTTACATACAAACTGCTAGCGAGCCTTCCTCAGCAGTCTCTGACACAAAAACAAGTTGAATGCAAAGCTAGAAATACATTAGGTAGAAAAAGTTGTTTTCTCACAAAAAAATTACCTCATGATGGAAAAAATACAATCAAGAATGGGATGTAGTGGTCATTCACTGTAATGACATTTAGATACTTTTCATGCACAGAGGCTGAATGAATACTGTTCATTTGACTGAGTCACCGTCTTCCCTAGTCTGTCTTTGTGAAAATGGATCGTACTCGCCTCACAACATGAGGAAGTCTGCCTCCATTTCAAAATAAAAGTTCATGTTCAATGCCCGTTTTTTTTTACAAAGTACATATGTTTGCTTATGTGGCTTGTTACACACACAGACTCGGAGATAAGCTTTAATGATATTTGACAGCAGGTTTTACTTGCACCAACTATCACTTCGTAAGAGCAGGAATCTTGTTTTGCTAAACGTGTTAGAAATCAGAAGTCTTCATATCAGCACTGAAATCCAATCCACAATAGCTGTGGATTGGATTTCATTCCTTCACTGCAGCTAGCAGGGGTCATTCATATGTAGCACAGACGTTTATCTGTCTTATCTGTATCTGTGTGTAGATAGACAAAACCATACTGTAAGCAGCAGACTGAATCAAGCTTTAGTACATTACTGCTGAGTTGCCTACATTCACTAAAATGCAGAGGTGACAGAAAACAATTACAATCAGATCTGATGGATATTCACCATCTACAACTAAAGTCCCTTGTTACATTTCTACAGTATATAGAGCAGTCTAGTCTTGAGGTTGTTTGGGTTGGTGATTATGGGTATTGAGCACCAATGTAAAGCACCACACCAGCAACCACTGAAAGAACAGACAAGTGTAAAGGTTAGTTGATACTTCTGGATAGCAACTGCTGTGTAAAAAATCAAAGCAATGGCGGCAATCACAAAGTCATCATAGCTGTTGATAACTAGTCAGTGCAGATATTCCAACACAACGGAAAACAACATGAAAACACACGTGTTAGTCCTTCCTCTGAAACACCTCAGAGCTCTGCTACAGTAGCTGGACAGCATCGGCAAATATAGTGACAATGATCAAAACGATATAGTCGTGACTGAACAAAGACAAAGAAAAAGTTTATACACGGCCACTTTGCCCAGATCAAGTTAAAATGGCACTGTGAGAGATGAATAAAATTATTATTTAAGTAAAAATAAACAAATCAAAAGGTAAAAACATCCAATCTTGGCATCACTTTCACTGACGCTGATGGAAACTTACGGGTGAAACACACTAACTGACAAATGTACTGTACTGGCATCTTCTCACGTTACAGTTTATATACAAGTTAGAGAACAGAAAAGAAATTTCACCAGAAAGAAGAAACTGTTTTCTTTTTTTGTAATGCATTCTATACACTCGGTTCACCCTTTTTAACAGCATCCCCACTGACACAGAGCATAGTAAATACACAACTCCAGGTTGCTTTTGTTCCCTCTCAAACATCTTGTGATTTGGACATCGACGGCATTGAACATTCAGTCGTGTCCTAATGCACTTGTTGATGTGTGTCCTTTTTTTTTTTTTGATAAGGTAAGATGGATGTTTTTTTGAAAGGAGGGAAGCGTTGGTCTGCTGGCCTACAGTGCAAAGAAATGGGTCGGAGCGTCTGTGCAGCGTTTATATCAGAACAATGCTGCTCTGCCTCATTAATCCATGAAATCGTAGTAATACTTCCCTCTCTAGATCTACTGCATACTGGAAATACTGGAAATGTTGGTTGCACATACACAAATTAACACTAAATCTAGATCTACTTGGCATTCTTTAAACTATTCTGATTGTATGTAATTTCTTGTGAGGCAAAATGTGACAGCTGAAGTTTGGAAAAGTACAACCGACCACCACGGATGTGACAGTGGTAGCAAAAAAGGCCTTTATCTCCTCCCTTCCGTCCACAGTGTAAACTAACAGACCCCGGTCTTCCAAAACTTCAGCATCCTCCTTCTTTGTGCGATACTTTTTTTTTTTTAAGAACAACAAGACCGTGCAAGCACAAGCCCCCCCAAAATAAAACCATTTGTAAATTCACCATGGCACTTCATTTAGTAATGGGAGCCGCATGAACTGCAATCGATGGACTGCATACATCTGTACATCCTCACGGTTCTACCTCTGTTCAAAACTGCAGTGCCATTTTGGGTGGGTTTTTTTTGTTTTGTTTTTTTTAGTCAGCATAGTGCATGATCGACTCGACGTAGTTTCCTGGGAAGAGTCCTGTGACGCCGTTGCAGACACCTTCGAACCAGCCGTCATCGTTTTTCTTGATTATGTAGATGATGGCTCCTTCCATGAAGGACAGCTCATCCTCCTTGTCCTTGGCGTAGTCATAGATGGCCACAACTGGGGGGAAAAATAACATCAAATAGAGAAATCATTACAAAACGAACGTTAAGTCTATGAATAGCGGATCACCAGTGGTTTTTCCTGTCACTAACCTTTCTCTAAATAAGCCTTGGGGGCCCAGTGGGGGTCTCCGTCAGAGTAGGGATCACTGTAATGAACGACTGCGGCCTCCTCTTCCTCGTAGTCCACAGGTGGGGGAGGAGGAGGGGGAGAGGGCTCCTCAAACACGCCAATGTCCTCTGGGGGAGGCGGAGGAGGTGGGGCAGGGCTGTCCGTTACTAAACCAAGGCAGACAGTGGAGGAGAAAAGAGAATCAGAAAAGAGGACAGAACAATCAAAAATCAATCAAATGAGAATAAAAAGCAAGGGGGAAGGAGTGCAGAGATAACATGTTTGCTTCCCCGATCTGATCTGTCGCTGCAGAGTGCGTGTACATATTTCATTTTAAAATACAATTATTTTTCAAAACCTCTGTATTCTTATCATTTCTGGCTGGATTAGGTCAGAGACCAACATGACAAAGCAAGAATATTTGATTCTATAATGAAAACAAATCAGTGTGGAAGGTCAGTGGCACTAAAATCACATGACAATCTTCTAGACTACAGACTGGCATACATATTAATAACATCTAATCATTTTTACCATTTTGACAATCATCATCTAGACCAACAGAAACCTTTGTGAACCTTGTTACTAGGTGAACACCCATCCAGATGGTAAATGCCATAGTAGATGTGCAGTGATTCAAATGTTCACTAGAGGGCAGCTTAGGGTCCTTTTTGGTATTTAGTAAGGCAGTCATCCCACAGCATCTACTCCTACTACTATTACTACTAGCAGTAATATTCAGATGCTGTGGAATGGATTAGTACTAAAGCCTTCTTTACACTGCAAGGATGACAACTCTGTTGAGGAAATACTGGATTTATATATCTATTGCCCTAAATTTAAATTAAATTAAATTTAAAAGTCTTTTTTACTGGAATCAGGTATACTCCTATATAATACTGGTGTCTTTTTGTTTCTAAATTGTAGATTTAAAAGGTTGCTAAACCCTCCCAGCTTCCCAGACATCAGTGTTCTAGCCCTGCTAGTATTGCCAGTAAAACTAAAACCACTAGTAGTACTGTTCAGCTATTCAGGCAGCCTTTTGTGTTTTTTAGTTATTGTGTCTCAAAAGGATGTTTAAGAAAGCCTCTCATATTTACTTTTACTATGGCCTCCTCTACAACACTCACCTAGTTGTATTATTTGTATTTTACTTTCCCCCCTGAGAAATTAGTAGTGGCATTCTAAGCAAACAGTACAATAAACACCCTGAATATTCTCTTGAGCCAGTTCTGAGACAGATTGTGTGAAGTTAGAAATATAATTTTTTATCTGCATGTTCACACAAGTGTGAGGTGATAAAATGGGTGGATCAGTGTTTTGCTGAAAGTGTGGTTCTATAAGCTTGACTTGGCCCCGACACTCTTCCACTGGTCTTCAGTCCTTTAACCACATTTGTGCTTGTGATACAGGCGTCCTCTTGGAGCAAATCTCCCTGCAGGCTTACACACACAAGTACAGTGATTAAAGAAAAACAGCACCTCTTATCTAACTAATGCATAAGCCTGCTCTTGAATTAAACACACTGCAATAATGCACCAGAGAACTGAATTTAATGCATCCCCTCAATTCCAATCTGCTTACATACCTTTTTTCCATTGGTCTAACAACTGACTTTAAATCTGTTTAAGCACTAAGAGCTGAAAATGCTTCGCTATATAACAATAGCTGTCTTGGATTTTATTAGTCCAATCCATTACCCCTTTAAGGCCTGTGTAAACACAGCAGATATTACATTTAGACTTTAAGTATGTAGTTGGGAAGGATCTCTGAATGTCTATATCTGATATGATTATCAACCATTCCCTATAAAAAAATATAACAGCACATTACAAAAAAGGCATTTGTGTGGGTACCTCTTTAGAAGTGTTATCCGCCATTAAAGTGGTAATATATGCATATTTTCACTTTTTAAGTGAAGTGTTCCGTGTTGTGACCTCTTTTTGACAGTGGCACTCTTTTCTTTGTGTGTTCAGCCGGACTGGCTATTGCTGGTCATACTAACTACTCAGTTTGTTGCCTATTTACATACTAATCCCTGTGTCTGCTGCTGGAAATGTAAAATCCCTCACTTCCTGCGTGCCAGAGGGCCTCTACGGAGAAAGACTTTCCAGAAACTGGCTGTTTAGAAGAACAGAGGAAAGGGCTTTCAGGAAAATGGATATGGCTTCAAAATTCTAATTACTGGTTTAAGACCTTAAACCTGGTTTAATTCTTTATTTGACTGTATGACTCATATCCAGTAGTGTGCTTCAGTTCAGAGTGATGGCAGCCTGCATTACGTTTGACCAGACAAATACAGACAGTTAGATCGCCACACAGCCGCATCTCTCCAGACAGGCGGGTGGTGAATCAGGACACGGCATCAGGTCACATTTTCTCTCTTCAGTGGACAGAAAGTACAGGACGCACGCTTTCAGTGATCCGTCACCATGGCAACAGACAGACATCCGAGGGGCGTGTGCGCCCCCCTCAACCCCACGGATACAGTGCAAGAAAAGGTGTGCCGAGTGTAGCAAGCCGCAGAGGAGAGTGTGTGGATTTCCGAGCATTAATAAGAGATGTCTGTGAAAGGTGTCTCTCCATATGTAAACGTACGTATATAAAATATGAGCCATATGACCTAAAATCTATTTCAAGATAAATTAAAAGATCTGATGACATGCTGCGTTCTTTGAAAACGCACAGCAGGTATGTGCACAAGTGAGTGTGCTCATGTGTGTATATAGTGGATTTAAACGTACAAACGCATGTATTTCTGCTAAACTAATTGTATGTGCATGTCTTTGTAAGGATTTTCTACTTACTGCTCTCCTGCATTCTGGCCACAAAGCCGGTCAGAGGGATCTGTGGGGTCAGCTGGACCATTGGAGGAGGAGGCGGAGGAGCCACAGACACTGGAGCAGCAACACCCAGAGAGGCAGACAAAGCAGCACAGAGACAGAGAGCGATGGAGGAGGTGGACAGGCAGAAAGACAATGACGAGAGAGGAGCAAAAAGATGTAACAGAGGAGATAAAATCCAGAATGGAGAAAGAAGGGGTGGAAAAGACAACAAAAAGCTTGTGAGTGAGTGGAACAGTGCAGGAAGCATTGCTGAGCAACTCATTTACACATTTCCAATCAGTGTCCATTTGTGCTGCGTTTTTCAAGCTGGGCTAAAGAGGCATTCATTTCATCTCAGTCTGAGAATCTACCTCATCAGCATCCGTTTTAAGTCAAAAGCAAAGGTTGTAGCTAGCGAAGGGTTTCTGCTACAGTGAAAGAGCTGCAAAGCACCAAAAAACATGACAGTGGCAACGTGACAGCTCAGTAGCTGTGTAGGAACAGCAGAGATGTGTGTTCTTGAGAAACAAGAACAAATAGCACTTAAAGGTAGAGCTACAGCCTCTGTATCTGACCTGTCTGGTAATGCTACATTAGCATTGTATGTCTGGATCAGGTGCAATATTTAGTGAAATCCCACCCTTTACTGAACGGCCCAGCATTCATATCATCTCCATCCTCTGATCCTTAAATGAGGCTTTTTGCTACATTGTTTTTAAAAAAGGAGACACATGAATAGACAAAGAGAAACACAGCTGTCCTCACTCAAAGACATGATGTCACACACACTCACTCACGCCAGGTCTGACTCATAAATCACGCTGTAATGGAGGGGCGTCTGTAATCTCACCGAGCTCTCACCACAGCTAGACCCTGTGAGATCAATGAGCTCCCACATGTACCGGAACTAGCTGTTACTAGCGCCGTCAAACTCCTATTACATTCAGCAGAAATCCAAACGTATCTTTCACTTTAATTACGTTTCAGTGAGTAGACATCACGGAGGATCGTGTGATGTCCCAGTTTAAGTCCCTGGTTGATGCAGCTCTACATCATTGTCTCTCTCCTCCCAGACAAGACAGACAGTCTCCTCCTTCTGTGCCAAAGAAGATGCTTGTCCTTTGAGAGAGAAGCCATTAGAGGAGAATGGCTCAGAGTGATGCCTGCCAAAATAAATTCTACTCTTCTGACAGAAAATATGCATATGTCCTGGGTTTCCCCTTGTCTCACAGCTGTTTGTGTTTTCTTCCCTATAATGCTCCTGCCTGTCTATCCTGAACGACAAGCCTTCTCCAGCTGACTAAAGTGATAATGTCATAACTCAATTAGAAATGGTAATGAAACACTCAGCACAGCAGTGCTGAGGTGGGAAGGTTTCAACAACCCTGACTTCAGTAATTATGGCTCATCATTCATTTTCATTAGCCTCTGGATGGGCTAGCCCGTGCATATATTTTAGACCCAGAGGACAGTTTTTATCAGCTTAACATAATTATGGATTGCGGAGAACAAAAAAACAGCCGAGAATGGTCAGTACAATACAGGAGCTTCCTCTCTTTCTTATACATACCTAGGAGGGGCTAAAAAGTACATGCAAGCACCATCAGATTAGATTAGTATTTCACCACACCAACCATCTAAGAAACCACACCATTTGTAACATACATACATTATTGATGAATAAATCTATCCAACCTGAGTTCTGTGGGTAGGCAGGGCCCCCGTTAATGTGGGGCTGCTGGGAGGAGACGGAGGGCGCGCGGCGGTAGGTGCCGGTGGCCGACACCATGGAGGCCGAGGAGGTGGTGGAGGAGTTGTGACGGGAGATCTGGCGGGAGATGGTGCCGAATTGGGACATGGGTATGGGACCCAAGCCGGGGCCCTGGGGCACTGAGGCCGAGGATGTTGCCACTGCAGGAGAAGAGAGGAGAGACATGGGCACATTAAAACCTCAGCCTAATACATCACTTTTAGGTTCCGGCTTACCTAAAACATTAGCAGTAGTTTTTATAATAGTACACATTTATTTCAGTATGTTTGCATGCAGAATGTAAGTTTAAAAAGCTGATGTTGGTATAGTAAGAGCATTTAAATTCAGTTGACTTTACACTACAGGTCCACAGAATGAAAGAAAAGAAAGAAAATAAAAGAACATGAATGCTTGTTTTATCATTCATAATACTATTTAATCCTGTCTGTTTGATCAGAAAAATGTCAACGTGATTGAGGGAATGTGATAACGTTTGAGTGTGAGAAAATGCTCAGGGCTAGAACGGACCAATGACAAGTAACACACAGGGGGAAATGCATGACAGTAAACAACAGTGAGTCCACACTGTGGACACCTTTGATGAGCAGTAATGTGACAGCTCACCTTGCCCCATACTGGGAGGGGAGGGGGTGGGAACCGCTAGAGGGATACCAACTGCACTGCCTCCACTGTTCTCCCTGCCGCCACTACCGCCACTGCTGCCACTGCAGGGAGAGAGAGAGAGAGACAGAGAGAGTGAGAGACAGAGGATGTGTGAGACAAACTTAATTATATGATAGCGTGTGACATCCTATCATTACCCTCTCATATGTCAATCCGTCATAATAATATTCTCGTCACTGTGGCAACAGGTTCACAGTGAATATGCTGCGTGCATTTGTCTGGCGCATTCACACATGAACACTGGGCACAGATCTGGGAGCACACAGTCACTTCTGCAGTTACACAGTGTATCAAAAACAATACGAGAGCCAAGGCTTGTTTGGGATGCAAAGGGAAAACAACCACTTTCAAATCTCAAAAGCCAGCAGGAGTAGTTAGACTTTGCCTTTAGATGCTGAACTGTAAATCTGAACATGAATAAATTATTGCTTTGAATTTGTCAAATGAAATTTCTCTCACTCAGTGAATCTGGATCTCATTCACACCTGGGCTCAGTTGAGCTCTATCAGAGTACGAAGGTGTCCAAACACTGAATATATGCTCATTTCAGGTCGAAGAAGAGAAGGTCTATGCTACCTGTGTGTCCTGGGCCTCTGGTTGAGCGAGGCTGTGCGTGCAGGGCTGTGCTGGCTTCCCAGTCGGGCCGGGCTCGTCATGTAGTCATTGGGCACCACTGGAGGCTTCACCGGCTCCAGAGTCTTGTAGGGAGTGTTACGCCTGGATACAGAGAAGCAAAGAGAACACAGTTAATTCTCAGCGTTTTTGTGAAGCAAGACAAATTACTTTGAGCTTTTACCGAAAATGTTTATAAAACCATGCTCAGGTGGTACTGGTATTAACAACCACTGTATAATGTGTGTCTCAAATTAACACAATGAATATAGAAAAAGGTACAATAGTATAATGGAACTGCTAAAAACTACTACTACAACTGTTAGCTCTTACCCCAGGGTACCGCGACCAGCCATGGGGGGGCTTGGTGGTTTCTGTGTGGGTGGGTTGGTCCTGGAGATTGTCCCTCCTCTTCCTGCCGCATTGTTTCCATGTTGCTAGAGGAACAAAAACAAGTTAAAACATTGTTTCCGTACAATCTGATTTACTGACTGGTGTCAGTAAATCAGTTTGTGTTTGTGTGTTACCCCTGCCAATAAATATTAAGGCTTAGAAGTCACTTTAAGTTTCAAATGAGCTTCTCATCTTTAGCATGAACAGAGCATCATTTTTGGGAGAAACACTGGAACAAAAGCTTTACTGTCCACAGACAAATATAAAAACACAGTGTAGAATAGGAGACAAACAGAGATATAAAGAGAATGTGTCATGGTACAGGACATATATGTGTTAATATGTGTTAAGAGTACATAATGTAACTGTGAAATAGAACACTTTATATCTCCCGTACCATTTTTCGACATTTACTGTAACATACATTTGAACCTAGTATATTCATGGTGGAATGTCACGCCATGTTTATACTCACAATAGTTAATTTGACAGCAGAATATGACAGTTAAAGACGCAGCAAGAGATGAAAATATTCTAATGTGTAATTGTTGTTCTGTAATAAATCAGCTTCTCCGTGAAAACTTAACTCTATGTCATCAAAATCTAAAATTTTCTTATATGTTTTTGCAAATGAAAGACAACGTTAATGGGTGCATGGATACCTTGATACATGACAAAAAGAAGAGAAAGACCATCTCTTACCTTGGCCTTAAGCCACTGAGTGCAAGCAGGCAAATAGGAAAGACAGAACACAAGATATGCTCATTGGTTAATGGTTAAAAAAGAGAGTTTAGTGAGAGCAAGTCAGAAATTTAAGCATTATGCACAAACCCTACATCTATTCTTCATTGATGATATATACATTATATATACAGAATATAAAGCTGAAGGAGCATCAAGAAGAAAAATGTGGGAGTAAAGGAGTCTACACCCTACCAGACTCGAGTAGTTTGAATTGACCAGCCGGCCAATTGACCGACATATTAAAAAGAATTGTGTTAAATTAGAAGATTTGTTCCCGGAATTATAGCAATTAGTATCTTTATTTTAAACCCTTACATTTTGTTCTGATGGTTTGACACTGAATACTGAATCATGATAATAAAAAACTTAATGTCTATAGGTTAAATTGTTAAAGATATACTACTGTCATCAATAAAGTAATGTAATATATAAACAATTGCAAACAATGCCAAAACCCAATTCAAACTACAATGATATAAAACAGAGAAAAGCAGCAAATTGTTATATTTGATAAGTTGGCACCTGATTATTTTGGCAATTTCTACTTGTCAAATAACTTAAATGATTAATTTATTATTTAAATTGTTGGTAATTCAATGTAAACTAATTGAATAGCCAAGTCATTTTCTCTCAGACACCTGCCTGCCAGAAATGAAACCCACATCAAACAGACCAATGTAGGTTTTATACACTGTTGAGGAACAAATAACTTCCTTTTGTTTCACTTTGTAATGAAAAGTAAAACAAAAAGAGAAAGAAAAAGTGAAACTACCTCTATTGTCTAGATTAAATATGCACAGTGAAACAACTCCCCTGTTTATGTATATGAGGCTATTCTGTGTGCCTCAGTGTCTAGACTTGTGTTACAGACTGTAATCAGAATGAGAATCGCTTAAATCGCTAGACACACTAGAAATAATGAGCAGTGCCTGAGCTACATGAGGCTGTGCTGACGTTTTAAGTGTTCCACGAAGGGAAAAAAACACTGTGTAGTAAAGCACAGCGAGGTCATAAATAACAGCAGTGAGGTGTTCAGACTGTCGGAGTGGCTGTAATGTGGTTGAAACTATCGTCACCCCGGTAACTGCCAGTAATGCCAATAAAGGCTGTTATGGTGGACGGGTGAGCACAGTCATCCGTAAATGTGTGAATGGGTCTTTCCATGCTCAAGTCTGACTTCCCATCTATCCATGGGTGAGTTCCCCTGGTCGAGGAGTGATGATCACGCCCTGAATGCTTGAGGGAATCCACCACAGCCAGGAGCGAATAGGCTTTAAGGGTGGAATGCCTATGCGCTGTGATTTCCTACACAGTGTGAACACACCATGAACATGTACACCATATGCAGACAAATATAACTGCGCACAAACATACACATACACATTAATATACTTCTCAGAATACTGTACGTTTTCATCTAGTTTCTGTTGCAGTAGTGAGTATGAAATGATATCAACCCTACTGAATAATTCACAGACGTGTGCGAGAGAGAAAATGCTCTGGGGGAAAAATATGGAATGAGATATGCATTTTAGTCTGCACTGAGCCAGACGAATGTACGTCTGTGAACAAAAATGCTCCTTCACAAACACACACACAAAATCCACACCTAAGTACACACACAAAAAACACGGAGAATTCAAAATGAACCCATAGTCAGGGAGTATTCAATCCCCACAAGCTTTCTTCCTTGTTAACATAATGATCTAACCCTTATTAAAATAACTAAATTAAAGGTGCTCCCCAAATGTAGACTCCCAAATTAGTAATTTTACAGATGCCTGAGTCATGCTTTTTGAAGTGCTGGCAGCATTAACTACTGTTTTCATACCTGCAGGTATATTTGAAAAGAAAAGAAAAGAAAACAGTTGCACATTTTCCAGCATCTATTCTACACTGATGTGCACTCTGCAGCGATCCATCATTTGCAGTATCCATGAATGATGCTTCATTTGCATAGCGGGCCATGCCAAATCTGTCTCAGTCCGAGCCAGCTCTCACAGGAGGAAACACTAGCTGTTGAATTTGAATCAGCGGATGTTTGAAAATCAGCGGACAGCCACAATCTCAACAGAGGCAGACAGGGATGAAGAGGTCGACTCAAACACGCTTTGGTTATGTGTGGCAAGAACACACAGAATGAGAGGAAAAAGAAGAAGACAGGAGAGGAGGCAGCGGATGGATCATGTGGAGAGAGAATAAAAAAAATGAAGAATGAGCCGGAAAAAGGGGTTGGAAGATTATTTTCCCACAATTCAATAGGGGATGTGATGGTGTGAGTAGCACTTGGCCAAGATGTCTATGTCTTGCTCACACTCTGGATGCTGCACCCACAAACCCACACTTTTCCATTAACTTCCAGCTATGGAAGTTGTTACTGGGCAACAAAACCTCTGACAAGCAAAGATTTTTTTCACCACGGTCAGCTACCGAGTTAGTATCTTATTCTCGGACGAGTGTTTGCTACATTTTATGTTTCTGTTCTTAATTAACTAAAAGGCCAGCGTATTGATCGGCTTGGAGTGTGACTGGATGTGCGTGAGTGAATAATGAAAGTAGACAGTTACTTTGTTCACATGAAGGTGCAAGGTGTGAACTCGACTAAGTGCGTGTTTTCCTGTCAGGCAGAATTGATGAACACTTGAAATCCAGACAATATATCAAAGTAATGACTGGGATTTAGCTGCAACAGTCTGGCTGTGGTGAGACTAGCATAATATGGAAGTGCTTTTTGAAAACCTGAAGAGCGAACAGAAACTAGCAAATAAATGCACTCATGCATATGTATGTGTGTTTGCCTTCACTAAAGTCTGTTTTGTTTACACTAAAACAAACTAGAAGGGATTTATTTTTGCATAATGACCAAAAACCTTCTTACTTTGACACCATGTCCCACATCATCCAACAGTGTGTAGTCGATGGGCTTTCGAATGTAGCGCACCGGCCTCTCCATGTTGCCCGGGGCGATGATCTTGTGGGTGCGAGAGGTGTTCTTATTTGTGGTCAGGATGCCGATCTCTCGACGGGCCACTTTCTCCTTATGAATATCCACTGTCTGCAGGAGAAAGAAATTAAGAGGGACATGAGTGGTGGCATACAACAGACTTTTACTTCTCATATTGCAAATACTTTCATTCGCTTCACGTAAGAGTTGCTATTGTTTTAGACAGGTTATTATTAGAGACATGTATGTTTTTTAATTTCCCCTGTAAAGAGATTGGATCATATTTTACTAAAAGGCGTTCCCGGTGCCAGTAAAGCGTATTACTGTATAATGCACTTTTAATGCAAACCCGACACTTCCTCCATCTGTTTCACGTTAAAAGCCTCACAAGATCTCAGGGGGCATAATCACCTCACTTAACCTACCTTCCCTGGGAGAGATTTTATCATAAAATACCTGCAAGAAGGGTTCGATTTTATAACAGTTGGTAACACAGCAAAAGTTGTTGTTGGTTTTTTTTAAATTTTTGAACCCATTTTAAAATGTTCAAATGGTTGCAGCAGGAACAACATGGTTATAGTTGCAATGAGAACATCAGGGGGATCCCTCAGGGGTCAGTTTGTGGCCTCATCCTCTTTTTTATCATTTCATCATCATCTCACTCTTTTTATTCAAGCATATTTAATATTACTATATTTACTATTTATTGAAGCATATTTACTATTTTGCTCTTCACAGGCAAAATCTTGTTTGTCTGTACACAACAAATCTATATTTAATACCTGCTACACTCTAGTTACACTAATTACAGTTAAGCATTTTGTATCTTGACATTTTCAGCCCATGTTGTGTGATATCAATTAGCAAAAGAAAGTAGCAAAATTATAATGTATTTATAAAACATTTATTTCACCCAGTTTTTTTCTCTGTGGTTTTAAAATCCCCAAGCCTCCCACTGCTTGGACAGACACTCTGGGTTCAGCCTTTGAACTTCTACTGACCTACTATTCTGCTCTATTGGCCAACACCCTGGGGCCCATTTGACGAAGCTCCCCTTTAAGCCTTCGCACCAGGAGTAATTGGAAATACCAATGACCTCCATCTCTTCTGCGATTACAGTCATCATCGCTCACAGCACCCATTCACAGCAAGCGCCTTATGGGCTGGCCTTCAATTTATGAATGATAGATGAAACTGGAAGGAGCGAGTGATGACGAGAGGGAGGGAAAGCTGAATGAAATGTGGGGAAGAATGAAGGAGGATGGACGGCTTCATCTCTGGAATATGAGGTCACACTTGTGCAGTATTGTTTCTGCTTGTGTGAGACATAAATACTGTACTTTTCTCTGCATTTGGGAATTACTAGACTGTAAAAGAGATGAATTTGAAATGAAAACAAAACATGTGTGTGTGCATGCATATGTGAGTGTTTTGTGAGTAGATGTGTGCTCGTAAGTGTGTGCGAGACCCACACGGCAACGAGGTCACGCATCAATCACCACTCAGACATCTCATCCAGTCAACCTGACAGCTCCACCGCTGCGACTGCCTCTCTCTGGAAGACAATCCAACTGAGAGATTGAAAGTCTGATAGGTGTTGTGAAGTTGACCCGTGACTGCTGCCCTCCCCGTTGTGCAAACCTCTCTGTGTCGTACGTGACGTGAAGTCTGTGTGCTGCATGCGAGATATATATATATATATATATATATATCGGCAGGCTCTTTTTTTAAGAGAGGAAACTGAAGCGACACGCCCAGCTTCAGCTGGGAAGTAAGAACAAGAGACCCGCCTATTTCCTGCCAGTGATAGGCAAATAGAGGTGGAGTGCAGATTAGAGTAAGTGAGAACAATAATACTCAGAAGGACAGAGACAGTTAGAGATAGACTCAACAAGAAAGTACTGTTTGTAAAACTGGTGGGCTGTCATGATGAAAAAGAAATGGAGGAGAGAGTAAAGTGCTGATGGGCTCAGAATGTTTTTTGTCTCTAGATTTTAGCCACCTTTACCAAACAACAAATGCCATCACAGCCCAACCTGTCTACTACACTATTATAATACCATTAGAGACCCATCAAAGTTGAAGCAGCAGTGCAACAAGCATGGCCCACACCTGCAGGGAATGACTGGACCCTATCAGCTTCATTTCACATTTCCTCTACATGCACATTGCTAAAAAATATATCTAAATAAAGTAATCTAGACATAATAACTGTTACCTAATCATTCTCGACAGACCTCAGTCTGCCCTTCCTGTGCTCTCTCAATCTCATTTTCTTTTGTAATCTCTTTACTCTAATAAACATCTGGCTGTCTGCTCAACGTCTGCAGTGTGTTTCTGAAAGCAGATGGTACAGCTTTTCACTGCTGGATCTATAGAGTAGTTTCAGCCTAATAAATCTATGTTTTAGCAAATGATTAGTCTCTGCAGTGCAGTCAAACAAGTTGTACATCTCTTTACTCTTGTTGAAGTGTTATTGGCAAGAGAAAGATATATGACGTCATCTGTGTTGAGATTCCAAGGCGTGTCAGCAGATGTGTGATTTCATCATCAGTGATCTCATAGGGCTCGCTAGTAAGCCTACAAATTCAAACAAATCTATAGTAGACAATATATTCTGGGGTTATGAATGAAACAATGTAGGTGTGTATTCCTATGTGTCATTATCAGTTTTTAAAATGACACTATATATATAAATATATATATACATATAATTGTGAATACATTGGTACGTGAGCTGATTTATGACAACCTCTGAGAAAAAAGGAACAGATGAATCAGAAAGCAAACTGGCAGGACTGAAGGAAATGGAAAAGAGGACTAAAGAGGCTCATGGGAAGGTCCTTTATTGTTTGGATCGCAACAGAATCCCTAGCACTGGTTACACTATTGAACTGAATAAACACACTTATTCAGACACAACCACTCAATTCACTTGATATACACAGAGAGGAGAAATAGGCTGCAAAAGCTCTGCTTTGATTAAACACGCTGTTGTTTTGCATTTAGGTGGTAGCATTTCTTGTATTATTCTGTCTCCTCTGCAGTGGGATTTTAAATCCTACAGAGATGGGACTTGAATTTGGCAGCAATGTTTGGCTACCTTCTCTTCTAATCCGATTTTAACTCTTTCAAGTCAAGACAATTTGTACAACCTAAGCCAGAAAAAAATACTTGGCACAACCAAGAAAGTTAATTCCAGAGAATTCCATCCTTGGACACATAACTGCTAGAGTAATGAATTAAAAGCCCTGGAGACAGAAATGTATAAGATGCACGCTAAACTAAATTAACTTTTCTCTAGATTTAAATAAATTGAGTCGATTCCAACCCATCTGTACCTGAGATTATGTACTCTCAGACAGTTACATATACAGACATGGATCTTCATATTACAGTAGCTTTTTATATTTGTATGCACTCATGACTATGGGATTGCCGTACATAAAGCCTTCATTATGTCAGCTTGGTTGGCTTAGGTTAGACACAGGACTGGAGGAGGTACATAAAGCACCGATGAGCATCTTTAAAGGATCAATAACTTTTGTTGTTCTTCATCAGACTGCAGCTAACTGCAGCCTGTGGAGAAGAGCAGGAGTTGAAAACGCTAACCAAGCGAAAGAGCTGGCGTCAGGATTTTACTTCATCCCTGACAGGCTTAATGAAGCACATAGGGAGGGGACGGGGGACATTCACTGGCTGGGTGGCCGCATGAAGCGCACAGAGAGGGAGAGAGATAGAGAGAGGACTGCTGATGAAGCATGAGGGGCTGGAGAGGATTGGCAGCCCCAGCATGATCCATGCCCCTGCCATATCTGTCTGCCTTTATATGTGTGAATGTGTCATTGTGCACTTTGCTGTAGTGTCACAGAGTAATACCAGTAGGTGTGTGCTTTATTGTAGCTGGCGACAATCCTCCTTGATCCACTAGTATTCCTCTACAGGATATAGAAAAAAGCAACAGTTTTAAAACCTGAATATCCAACCATGGCATATAATACATTCTTAAAGACGGTATTCACAGTAACAACCATGGCGGAGAGAAACTGACAGGATCAGGATAATGTACATCAACAGTTACAGACAATAACAGAGTTATGTCAAACTCACCAAACTGCTGCTCTGATTTTTTTATTTTTAAGATATACTGTTTTCACTCACCAATCTATTCAAATCGCTTCAACTTTGTCTTTTTTTCTATCGCTATTTAGCAACTGTCAATGAAACTCATGTCTTCCTGCAGCTGTTTCACACAAAATGCATTCCAGTAAAGGGAAGTATTGTGTCCTGTGAGCAACCAGGTGGCTGAGCATTGATCAAAAAAAGACAAAAATGCAGTATTTCTGTTGTTGAGTATGGCAAGAGTCATTCTGGATTTATTAAGAGAACAGGTAAACGTGAAAGGAGTAGTGAGTTTCCATTAACATCAAACAGCATCAACAGCAAATGAAATCAGACGTAGATCAGCAAACAGGGAAACATTTTACTAAAATATGATATAAAAGCTTCTAAAACAGAGGAAATCCGAAATAAAGGCCTGTGTCTAATACAGGCCTGTTCAAAGAAAGGCTTTGAGGTAAATAAAGGCCCTGGCCATTATGAATTTACACAATGCAATTTATGTGTGTATTCAGTGTGTGTGTGTGTGTATCTTCCCGGGCTGGGGTGGGTACCTGGGATATGTGGTTGATGGAGGACTCCATGCGTCGTAGTTGCGAGGCCTGGATGTCCAGCAGCTGCAGCACATTGTTAGCTAAGGCATTGATCTGGTAGGCCACGCTGGCCAGGGACTGGGTGGTGTAGGCCTTGGTTTCCTCCAGGGCCTTCTTCTTGTCTTGAGCCTGACAGAGAGAGGAAAGAAAGACAGAGAGGAGGAGACAACACAAATCAGAAAAATCAGTAGAAGGATGTGTGGGTGGAAGAAATGGAGAAGTTGGCAGAAGGAAGTACAGTGTAAGCTCCAGAAAACTCAAGAGGAAATGCTGCACTCTCATTGTTACTCTCCTATCAGTTGTGTGAGCAGGGAGTGAGGGGACAGCTCTCTACAGGGAACTGTATCTGACAGGGCCATTCTTTCTCATTTTTAAACCGCAAAGCCCTGTTAAGATCTGAAGGAAAGTGAACAAGAGTTTATGATTCTCAGAGGAGAGACTTTGTGGATGCAAAGCAGCCTGGAATTGGACAACAATAACTTTCAAATAACTGAGATGGACAACATGGGACAGGTGCATGGTCGGAGTTGAGCCCAGTAAGCAGGAATGCCAAGACATTTCATAGGGTCCCAAATCTCCATCCGGCTGTGCAAACCATCTGTTTCTGGATGCCTTTAAATAGCGAAGGGACTGAATGAACATATTTATAGTTTGGAAAACAAAACAGGGACTGAAATAGTGAACTGTCAGTCTTTTGCCGGAAACTGGAAGCAGGATTGCAACTAATTATTTTCAATATACATTGTTCTTTTCATTTTACTGGTGATTTAATTAGTGTATAAAATGCCTACTACAAGTAAGTAAGTAAGTAATTTTAATTTATAAAGCACATTTAAACACAGTATAAACTGACCAAAGTGCT